>NC_086446.1:467346995-467657495 GCF_028390025.1 Pseudophryne corroboree | reverse complement strand
AACTGGATGCCAAGCACAGTACTTAGTATCTCTGTACAGTATGTTCTATTAGGGTACTAATTAGCATGAACAGCTTGTAACATACAGCGGCAAGTTTAATCTTTCTATGTATAATGGAGAGAGATAAAAGCTCCTCAGTAAGTTCCTGGATGCCAAATCACCGTACTTAGTATCTCTGTACAGTATGTTCTATTAGGGTACTAATTAGCTGTTCGTGCTAATTAGTACCCTAATAGAAAATACTATACAGAGATACTAAGGATAGTGATTTGGCAACCAGGAACTTAGGGAGGAACTTTTATCTTTCTACATTATACATAGAAAGATCAAACCTGCCACTGTACGTTACAATTGAAATGGCTACCGCCTGTGACTCCTTGCCCCATGGAGGCCCTCGGCTATGGAGCAAGTAACAGCACAGATTTTGTAGGTCACGGGGCAATGCTGAAGGAGCGTCAGAATCCCCAAGCTAAAATACACAGGGTCGATAGGGATAAGCGAGGTCTATGCACTTAACGATATCCCAGACCCCATCGCATCACAAAGTGACAAAATGTCCAAGGCACATGAACATCCACCTTGTGTCAGCACTCCGCTATGGAGCGAGTGACAGCATAGGTTTTGCAGGCTTCGGGGCAGTGCTGAAGAAGCGTCGGAATCCCCTAGCTAAAATACACAGGGGCGATAGGGTTAAGCGAGGTCTATGCACATAATTCTACAAAATGGGGGTTCATGTGCCTCTGACATTTTGTCACTTTGAGATGCGATGGGGTCTGGTGTATCATTATGTGCATAGACCTTGCTTATCCCTATCGACCGTGTGTATTTTAGCTAGGGGATTCTGACGCTCCTTCAGCATTGGCCCATTCTTTGAACACGGTATTTTCCACTGCCTCACCCTACCCCCATCCCACTTTCCCCTTCCCCCCTGGGAGCCTGCACAGTTCATGCAGTAGACAGGTAGGGAGTTCCGATCAGGTTACAAGATAAGATTTATGTGAAACCTGTGTACACCCTTCCATTGAATGTATAACAAAGGAAAAAAATTATAATAAAGTGAATGTCACGGGAACTCGGACGCTCATACTGTACATGTATTTCAAAAGCACAGTGTTTATGCATTGTACATACTTCCTTTTACACAATTAGTTGCGTCTCCATACACAATCTTGCGTCTGCATACACAAGTGTTTTAACATGCTCGTTTGTGTCTGTATAAACTATTTATTTATATTGACAACTCTCACCGTCTGACCATTGCTCACCATCTATTAACATTACAGTTGTCACTGACCATTTGCCAGAGCTGTAGATCAATCCGCCGCTATACGATCGAAAGTACTGGATTAGTGGAGCATTAGCCACCCAGTGGTGGAGATGTGTAATGCATGCTGAGTATCTAGAATCGCCTCACCGCGCCTGCCTGTGATTAAACTCAGCAAGCTAAGCTATCGCCTTAGCGTGACTAAACGTCCGTCTAGGCGGAGAATCGGTCAAGATAAAGGTGGCTACAGCTATATTGAAATATACTATGGCACTTATAGTTTGTTTTACATATATGTAACACTTTCACACCAATTTCTTTCACTCTTCATATTACTCACACATGCAGCAGTACCTGCTCCTACCCAATTAACTCTTTGTTTGTATCACTCTTGCGGTGCCCTGGGGTTGTCTGGCTGGGTGGCTTTGGGGTGTCCTGCCCCCCGGACCTGAACCCCTGTAGTTAGTGTTAGGGACTTACCCAATGAGAGGCTACCTAGATGCGGTGGGTAAGCTCATAGTCCTGGCCAGGAATATGCTAAATGCCTCTGGTATTACAGGTTGAGCTAGTGTGAGATAGTGCACCTGCTACTTTTTCCCTGTGTACACAGCCTGAGTCTTGTCTTTCTGTTATTGGTGCTATGGGTAACACATCAGGGCATTTTAATCCTGGCCATGGCCAAGGTTTTTTTTTTTTTATTTTATTATATGGTATTTTGTTCATTAGGGTGGCCAATCCCGGGATCGGTGTCGGCGGGATCCCAGGATTTTGGGCCAAAAATGTCGGGATTTGAATCCCGGGATTCACGGGATTATACTGTGCATGCGCACTATTTATTCTTGGATGGGCAGCGCCGCTGAACACTAGCGCTTGGCTCAGTCTCTACGCTGCCCGGCCCCCCTGCTGTGTGTGACGTCAGCGAGGTCGCTCTGCACAGCCCCTTGCCAGCCATGCCCGATCCTTCTGCCACATCCGCCCTCCAACGCGCCTGCCTGCCAGCCAGACCTCCCGCCCAACTAATTTTAAGGTGAGGACTCGGAGGACTCTACATTCAGTCCCTAAAGCAGGTGAACTGTGAGTGACACATGACAGTGTGTCAGTGTTACTCACGCTGTGCTGCTTTGCTGCCTGCCTCTGGACCTAAGTGACCCCTCTACTTCATTGTGTGTGTGTATGTGTGTATATATATATATACACTGCTCCAATAAATAAAGGGAACACTTAACACAATGTAACTCCAAGTCAATCACACTTCTGTGAAATCAAACTGTCCACTTAGGAAGCAACACTGATTGACAATCAATTTCATATGCTGTTGTGCAAATGGAATAGACAAAAGGTGGAAATTATAGGCAATTAGCAAGACACCCCCGATAAAGGAGTTGTTCTGCAGGTGGTGACCACAGACCACTTCTCAGCTCCTATGCTTTCTGGCTGTTGTTTTGGTCACTTTTGAAAGCTGGCGGTGCTTTCACTCTAGTGGTAGCATGAGACGGAGTCTATAACCCACACAAGTGGCTCAGGTAGTGCAGCTCATCAAGGATGGCACATCAATGCAAACTGTGGCAAGAAGGTTTGCTGTGTCTGTCAGCATAGTGTGCAGAGCATGGAGGCGCTACCAGGAGACAGGCCAGTACATCAGGAGACGTCGAGGAGGCTGTAGGAGGGCAACAACCCAGCAGCAGGACCGCTACCTCTGCCTTTTTGCAAGGATGAACAGGAGGAGCACTGCCAGAGCCCTGCAAAATGACCTCCAGCAAGCCAAAAATGTGCATGTGTCTACTCAGACGATCAGAAATAGACTCGATGAGGGTGGTATGAGGGCCCGACGTCCACAGGTGGGGGTTGTGCTTACAGCCCAACACCGTGCAGGACGTTTGGCATTTGCCAGAGAACACCAAGATTGGCAAATTCGCCACTGGCGCCCTGTGCTCTTCACAGATGAAAGCAGGTTCTCACTGAGCACATGTGACAGATGTGACAGAGTCTGGAGACGCCAAGGAGAATGTTCTGCTGCCTGCAACATCCTCCAGCATGACCGGTTTGGCAGTGGGTCAGTAATGGTGTGGGGTGGCATTTCTTTGGGGGGCCGCACAGCCCTCCATGTGCTCGCCAGGGGTAGCCTGACTGCCATTAGGTACCGAGATGAGATCCTCAGACCCCTTGTGAGACCATATGCTGGTGCGGTTGGCCCTGGGTTCCTCCTAATGCAAGACAATGCTAGACCTCATGTGGCTGGAGTGTGTCAGCAGTTCCTGCAAGACGAAGGTATTGATGCTATGGACTGGCCCGCCCGTTCCCCAGACCTGAATCCAATTGAGCACATCTGGGACATCATGTCTCGCTCCATCCACCAATGCCACGTTGCACCACAGACTGTCCTGAAGTTGGCGGATGCTTTAGTCCAGGTCTGGGAGGAGATCCCTCAGGAGACCATCCGCCACCTCATCAGGAGCATGCCCAGGCGTTGTAGGGAGGTCATACAGGCACGTGGAGGCCACACACACTACTGAGCCTCATTTTGACTAGTTTTAAGGACATTACATCAAAGTTGGATCAGCCTGTAGTGTGTTTTTTCCACTTTAATTTTGAGTGTGACTCCAAATCCAGACCTCCATGGGTTAATAAATTTGATTTCCATTGCTAATTTTTGTGTGATTTTGTTGTCCGTACAATCAACTATGTAAAGAACAAAGTATTTAATAAGAATATTTCATTCATTCAGATCTAGGATGTGTTATTTTAGTGTTCCCTTTATTTCTTTTTTGAGCAGTGTGTGTGTGTGTGTGTGTGTGTGTGTGTGTGTGTGTGTGTGTGTGTGTGTGTGTGTGTGTGTATGTATGTATGTATATGTATATATAATAGTTTTGGGTTTTTTTATCGAGGGAAGGGTCTCCCACCATATTAAAGTCGCCCCCAAGAATTAAAGAGTAGTTGCATCTACTGCGTAGGAGATGTCCCAGGACTTGAAGGAAATGATGTGTGTTAATGTTTGGGGCGTAGACATGGACAAGGGTGTATCTAGAATGGTACAGTTCGACGTCAAGAATAATATATCTACCTTCAGGGTCTATAGTTTGTGAAAGGATAGAAATAGGTAAGCCCTTCCTAAAAACAATAGCAACACCTCTAGCTTTTCGCTTAAAGGAGGCGGAGATGCATGTGTCTATCCAGGTAGCCTTTAGCGAATTTGGTTCAGAGGTGACCCAATGCGTTTCTTGAATGTATGCTATGTCAGGGTGGAAACGTTTAAGGTGGGTCGTAACTCTCTTGCGTTTGATAGGCGTGTTTAATCCACCAACATTCCAAGATAAAATTTGCAGGGGCCTCGGGGGTAGGGAGGTAATAGGGTCAGAGGGCGTGGACAGCATGGCTTCTCACCCTCCCCAGGAGGAAGATCAAGAGGCAGATAGTGGTAAACATATTAGAAGTGCGTGGTAGAAAAGCAGGGAAATTGTTTCCCCCGAGCTCCAGGACATAATCAGCAATCGACAAAATAGGTACAAATACAAAAAGTAAACAAGTTGTTAACATCAGATAAACACATGCATGTGAACGTGGTCTTGTTATGGTGAAATACCTCAAACTAACATTTTCAACAATTTTCCTAACCATGAAACAAATAGTGGGCACCTACCAAATTTTTAGCGGTGCGCACTCAATCAACTTCAAATAAAATCAAAATAGGGAGCGAAAGCAAGAGTATGCAATACTCTGGGGACATGGTAAACAGAATTGTATCCTGCCCAGGGCGGGTAGTGCCCAGTGAGACATTATTAAGGTGGGGACGATGAGGGGGGAGTCCTGGGCCATGAGTCGGGATTTTGCTGTCTGAGGATCTGTGAAGTACACCTGGGTGCCGTTCAACAAAACCCTAAGTTTGGCCGGATACAACAGCGCAAAACGGATTTTATTATTGTGCAAATAGGTGCATACCTCAGAGAATTCCCTGCGTTTCTGGGACACCATGGCCGAAAAATCCTGAAAAATCAAGATTCTATGGCCCTGAACTATAAGTTCCCCGTATTTGCGGTAAGTGGATAATATAGTTTCCTTAGTTCTATAGTCCAGGTATCGTGCTAGCACCGGTCGGGACCGACGTTTGGTCCCCTCTTGGGGTGGGCTGATCTTATGTGCCCTTTCAATGTGAGGTATATCAATGTCCTCCAAAATATTTAGGGCCATATATCAATGTCCTCCAAAATATTTAGGGCCAATGGTAGGGCGTCAGTTAGAAAAGTGATAAGAGCCGTCCCAGTGATGGACTCAGGAACCCCCACAAAGCGTAGGTTGTTCCTACGAGACCTATTTTCATCTAGTCTTTCAAGTAACTGTTGTGTGGTTCTATCATGGGCCTCTAACGTGGATTGACATGATTGAATAAGATCATCTGCATCCCCCACCCGGGTCTCCAATGCCGTAATACGTGAGGCGTGGGAGTCAATGCGGGCCAGGCCAGCATCCAGCCGTGCCTGGAGGCCCTCAAACCTCTTGTCCATAAGGGGCATAAGGAAGTCTGAGATCTCCTTCGCAGTAAGAGGTGAGGATTTGTCTCCTGAGGCCTCAAATATGCCAGGATTGGAGTGGGTTGGTGAGGATGGTGTCGATTTTTGAGGGGGTGCCTTATTTTTCCCGCTCTTATTAGCTGGGTTGGAGTTTTTGGAAGGCATGGTTTTGTTTATAAATCTATCCATACCCCTGTAAAAGGGGGGGATAAGCAGACTTTAAATACACACACAAAGGCAGGTGCTAAGATATGTTTATAATATGCCATGAATAATACCAGGGCAGGATATAACCATAAAGTATCAGAACATGTTGGGAGTCCCCAGAAGAAATTGCAGAGGCGGGGAGTTACAACTTACATACTAATGCCAGCGGGGAAATTACAGGAAGTGAGGGGACTGGAGAGAGCACCGGGTTATTAGGGGAGGGGGAACACCCGCACTGTGCCCAGAGAGTGCAGAAAATTATTATTATTATTTTTTTTTTTTTTTTTTTTATTGTACTAACCCCTAAAAGGACCTAGGGTGCAAAAGTGTTGGATGTACACTATTAACTCTAGGTTTAGTCAATTTAAAGCAAACACAGTATGAAGAGTCATCAGTTACATAACAACCAGAGACAAAAAGTTAATTCAAAATATATGTAGAATACTGGCCGTAATCACAGGTCGCTCAGTCCTACAGGGCGACTGCAGTAGGAGGAGTTCATGCAACTTCTGAAAGGCAGTTCAGTGGTTAGAAAAGGCAAGGGCATAGTTCACCTCCTGCACTCAACTGGTATTGAAGGGCTGTAGGATGGTTGGGGGCCGAGCGTCTGATGCTCCAGGAGAGTCAGTGGGAGCCAATCCGGGAGCGCCGTGAAGCAGTGAGTAGTGAGAGGAAGCACAGGGCAGGTTGTTGATGTTGTAGTGCAGGATTTGTACATAGGTAGAGATCTCGTAGATAGAGCGGCAGGGTCAGGAGCCTCTGTGGGGGTGGGGGAATAGGCGGCAGCAGATGTTTGCGTGGCGAGTGTGATCCGCCGTCCAGGGTGGCTTCTAGTACTGTAAGGCCGTTGTGATGCAGAGGGTAGAGATGGCGTGTGAGAGCAGATATTGCGTGCGGGCAAAGGGCGCAATTTCACAGCCCAAGTAGAAGGTTAGAAATTCGTCTTGCGGCCTGACTCCGGGGATAAAGGCTAAGACTTCGGGTGCAGCAGTTAAAGTTCCAAAGGTGGTCCCTTCATGGAATAGCAATGTATGCCATGTATCCACTGAAATGGGTGCAGGGAAGGAGCTGCTGGGTCCGGAGTCGTGTTAAGATGCGGTCGTCACAGACGTCCCGCCCACCGGCAGTCTTAATACAGGTAGATAAATGTTAAAGTGACATTTCCTCTAAAGTGGGTGAGTACACACTGGTGCACAGGCTGGATGTGGGTTGTGGGACATCAGATGCCGAACCAGGGTCCCAATGTTGGTGAAGGGAGCGGGCGACCCAATGGTCGCAGGGCCGAACACAGGTAGGCACCTCGGGTAGGGCAGAGCGTTCCCCTCCGGTGGAAGGTTCAGTGCGTCAGGAAGGTGGTGCGGCTGTCGCCCGTTGAAAGCAGGTGCTATGCGACCAAGCAATGCAGGCAAGGCAGGGAGGGGTAGCCGACGTCCGATATCCCGTCAGCGGTAATGGTCTGGGTCTGCGGCTTGAGGTCCAGTAGGTGAGTGGGAGCGGCTCCAAGGGTCTCGCTCAGGGATGCAGCCAAAATCAAAGCCGCGGCTTCAGGGGGATTGGCCACAATAAACCCGGTTGCAGGTCCCTCGCTGGTGATTGCAGCTCCGGAACGCAATTAGAGGCCCGGGAGCGGTGCCGCGGATTGTTCCCTGCCTCTATGGCCCACGGTCACCCGGGTGGTGTAAGACGGCACAGCCGCAGCAGGATCAGGAGCTTTTCGCTAGCGCACATAGGTCTCAGCAGGTGGCAGCTGGTCCACTGGAAGGGCTCAGTGGCATCATCCCCGCAGGAGCGTTGAGGCTGAGGCCCGTGACCCCGGAGCTCCCGGATCCGCCACCAGGCCCGGAAATGTAAGCCTCCGGGGTGTAAGGAGGCCACAGAGCAGTGGGTCCGGCAGTGCTGGTGGTCACGTCTGCGGTATCCCCGTCAGGTGCGTTATAGGAGGATGCCTCCGTCAGGTTTGCTGGGGGGGTAAAGATGCAGCAGCATGCAGTAGGCCCGGTGGGGCGGGCGGTCGCGGCAGCGACGTCTATGTCGGGTGCTCCCGGAGCTGCAGTGCAGGTGGTCGCTGGCAGAAGCCCAGCGATGTGTGGCGGGTGGACGCTGTCAGAAGCCCAGCGGCGTGTGGCGGGTCCGTCGGCGCTGACGGCAGCGGTGTTCCCGTCAGACGCGCCGGATTCGGGGCTTCCGGTCCTCTCCCCGGGCGGGCATGAAAATCGAGGTCCCGGTCTCGGACTGGTGGTGGGCCGCAACCTGCAGGAGTGTTATACAGCAGTCCCCGGCTCCGCGGCTCCGACCCATCCACGGCGGGGGATAAATGAGGGCGAGGGGGAGGTGGATGGAGCAAAAAGATTTGTGTGGAGAGGGCAGGGAGAGTGATTTTAAGGGAAAGGTATGGGAGCTTGGGGATATTGCTTCCACTCTCTTCTGCCTCCAGGCCACGCCCCCCCTATATAATAGTTTTTATATGTAAAGACTGAAACTCCATCCTACTTTAAAATCAGATACCCGGGTGCTTACCACATTAAATAGGAATTCACATACACATGCGTACACTGGAAGCACTCCTCGGCATTTCAATTAATGCATCACACAACCCGGAATATTTTCAACGTTCCAGATGTATTTTACATCTTTTGTCAAGGATCCTTATGTATGTATGTATGTATGTATGAATGTATGTTTGCGTGTATATGTATGTATGTGTGTGTGTATATATATATATATATATATATATATATATATATATATATATATATATATATACAAACAGAAAGTTCAGCACTCACCAAAGCAAGCTCACTTGGTGAGTGCTGAACTTTCTGTTTGTATATTTTTAAGTAGGTGGCCATGGGCTACATGCACCCCACCCTATGAGTGGTGAGTGTAGACATTGCACCCCGCTTCTGGGGTGGTGAGTGCTGTGGTTTTATATTTGTTTTTGTTGGTGTGTATATATATATATATATATATATATATATATAGATATATATAGATATATATAGATATATATAGATAGATAGATAGATCTATGTTTTATTTCTTTTTTATTTAACTTATTTTTTAATTCTGAACTTGAAACGGGGGTTAATTGAAGTACAGTAAAATCCTGTGATCCCGGGATTGGGCATTTTTCAATCTCGATCCCCAGGATTGAAAACAACCCCTGGGATTGGCCTCCCTATTGTTCATATGTGGTCTCTAAAGGGATATCAAGTCTATAATGCTGGGGTTATCTACCATTATTAAGAAATAATGACATGTATTCCATTCTCAAAATAGCATATGATTTGAGACTACACTTCATGTATTCCAGGCAGCAATTCGGATGGGTTTGCCCTCCATGTACATGAAGCAGCTGGCTTTACAGCATAATAAGCTTTGTCTGAGTTAAATATTTATGTCTCACTTTCTGTTCCATAACAGGCAATTTTTTTTGGCGGCATTGACCCATCTCTGAGAGGGGAAGTGTGGCCTTTCCTCCTCGGATATTACGGCTGGGAGACTACTTCTGAGGAACGTGAAGCTCTGCGGGTTCAGAGAAGAGAAGAATATGCTCACATTCAGAACAAACGGTACTCATTTCAGTCCTGTCCTTTAGTGTGGTAAAATAGGAAGACCGGGAATTGAGTAATTGTTGAACAGTGAGAAGAAAATAAATATAACGTTTTGTCAGGGTTTTTACTTTAGTGGGTTTTTCTTCTCACCATTCATTTTGCTTTCCATTTTCTTTATATCATGCTACTTCTTTTCTTTTCTTTATTCTTCTTGATATTCAGAGTCTCGATGAGCCCCGAGGCCCAGAAAGACTTCTGGAGGAATGTTCAGTTTACAGTGGATAAAGATGTTGTGAGAACAGATCGTAGTAACCAGTTCTTCCGAGGCGAGGACAATCCCAATGTGGAGGCTATGAGGTAATTTTAGTTTGCATAACAAATTTAAGGGGTGTCATCAATTAGTGAAAATATGTCGGCATTCCAACCATTTCTCCAGCACCTGGTGACCACCAACATTGTAGATTTTCCCTCTCGCTCCAAAGAGGTATATAGGGCAATCTGCAATGTTGGGTTACCATAAATAGGTGTGCATAGATGCTCAACCCAACCGCACATCGCCGCTAATTGAATATCTCCTGTGATACATATTTTAATGTATTCAAGTTAACTGTTAAAGCACATTTTGCTGAAAGTAAAAAAAATAATTATCCATTACATGACTGAGCTTTCAAATACACTACGCTAATAGGTTATATTTTGCATGTTATTTTTGTTTGAATGGATATGGCATATGTAGCAAACCACTTAAATGTAACTACATTTTAAAGAAAAGACCCTGTGCAAGATTAATTCCTGACAGCCCTTTATATTTAATTTATGAAGTATTCTACCTGCAGCATCCTAAAGACTGTGCTGAAACTCTCCTGCGAGGCAGGAGCTGATCAATGATTTATTAACATTTGAAGATTAAGAGATTATGACATAAATTATGTACGGCCAAAGAAAGAAATATCAGTCTAAATTATATGGCAGGGAAAAGGATATGAGATTTAAATAGTGTTAATACAGTCAGATGCCATTTACATTTGATTTCAGGCCGGTTTGTGAATATTTGCTGGTTGATAAATAGATAATAGCATGTCATTTTGTAGTGGATTCCTGGTATGGTGGAGCTGAACAATACTATATATGACATATCCGTGGACATAGGACCTTATTCAGGTTTGTTAGCAATTGGTCAAAACCATGTTGCACCGCAGGTGGGGCAGATGTAACATATGCAGAGAGATTTAGGTTTAGGTGGGGTGTGTTCAAACTGAAATCTAAATGCAAGTCTAATAATAAAGCAGTCAGTATTTACCATGCACAGAAACAATATAACTCGCCTAAATCTAAATTTCTCTGCACATGTTAAATCTGCCCCACCTGCAGTGCAACATGGTTTTGCCCTATTGCTAACTTTGTTGGTTTGCTAACAAACCTGAATAACCCCCATTGGTCCTTATTTAGGTTCGTTACCAACCCGAAAACTAAGCAATTGGGCAAAACCATGTTGCACTGCAGGTGGGGCAGATGTAACATGTGCAGAGAGATTTAGATTTGGGTGGGGTGTGTTCAAACTGACATCTACATTGCAATGTAGAAATTAAGCAGCCAGTATTTACCATGCACAGAAACAATATAACCCACCCAAATCTAAATCTCTGCACATGTTACATCTGCCCCACCTGCAGTGCAACATGGTTTTGCCCACTTGATTACTTTTTTAGTTCGCTAACATACCTGAATAACCCACATTGTACTTTGATGTTTCTGTAAATGAAGTTTGCTGCGATGAAACTTCTATGAGACAGGTGCTCCCCACAAAGACATGTCAAATACTATAAACACACCGATACATATATAGGGATCTTGAAAACTAATGTACGATACATGTATCACTGACTGCCCATAGAAATTCGGTTTAGAACACAAGCCATAAAATAATTACTGTAAATTGAGAAGTGTAGAGTCTCCGTAACAGATTATCATAATGTACCCAGATATTGCATGTATGTAAGGTACTGATAGAATGACCAGAGTATAATTAATATAATGCAAGATAATGGAGGGTTTACCAGTGCAAACCTAACTATCAGCATCAAGATAGTAAATTGCTCTGTGCTGTAAAATAAACAATTAAGATGACATCTCTCGGTTCGATTTGGATTTCGTATGAGGTGACTGCAGTGGGGCAACTCTACCAGGATGGAGTACTCCATAGTTATGAGTATCTGTCCACTACATATGGTATCCCTAGACAATTTTTTTTTTTTTTGCTTTTTACCGCTCCGACATGCTCTAATGGCACAGTGGCGGGGCTCTGCTCCACAACTTTCTGAATCCCCTGTTCACAAATTAATTCGTACTCTGTCTTCTCGTGGGAGGGTTTCGACTTCGTACTCCTCCCTTCTCTCCTCCTCTGGATTGGATGGGCTGTCCACACTCAGGGCTAAATGGATGCAGGACTTAGGTGAAATTGATGAGGAGGATTAGAATTATATATTGGCTTCCCGACGTGCGGCCTCGGCGAGTGCTAGATTCCAGCAAATACAGCTTTATATTTTACATAGGGTCTACTGGACGCCTTCTCGTCTGTTTCAATTTGGAGGCTCGACCTCTGATAAATGTCCGAAATGCTCTGCTTCGGCTGCTGGGTTCTGGCACTTGCTCTGGCAGTGCCCGTGGGTGTACGCCTTCTGGGAGGATGTCACGACGTCTGTTGCCCGTACGGGTATTCGGATCCCATTGTTGACTCCGCGTATTTGTATATTCGGCCTTGACTTGAGGGACCGCCTCCCACTTCACTCATGCCTTTATGTGAATATTGTTCTAGCACTGGCTCGGGTGTCTATCACTCGGACCTGGATGGCTGGTGCTCCTCCGTCATCTGCTGAATGGGTTGCCCTTGTAAATTCTACCCTTTCCCATGAGCACTTTATGTACACTAAGCGTAATTCTTTATTGAAATTTGATAAGATTTGGGCTCTTTGGAGGAACTCTCCGTACTCTATTGACCCCCTTCTTTAAATAATGTGTGTCGATTGCTGCAATGCATTGTTTCTGGTACGGCCCGGCTCGCCTCCTTCAGTTTCTCCCCTTGATCTCTAGCACGCCATTTGATTCTTTTGTTTCCTATGTCTGTTTTATTTTGCTCTGATGAGTGGATGTGACTATGTCCTATATCCACATACCGCAATATTTTGAAGAACTACCTATAAAGCACGATTTTGATTTTGTAGATGTTTATTGGAATTGTTTATTGTAATGTTCTTTTTCTTTTCTCTTGTAATACAATAAAAAAATACTTGATTAAAAAAGATGACATCTCTCATGTCACATAAATATTGTAAACTGTGATTCTGCTAATTGCTCCAAGTGATAATGAAAGAAAAAGTAGAAAGATCAATCTTTGAGTAAGTGTCTCTGGGTTAGTACCACGGTATTGTGATGATCGGTTTGCTAAAGTAAATTACCGGGGCTAATTGGATATCCCCCTTAGTTTCAGTTGCATCCTAACCTCATCTACTCTTGCTGCTTAGTGACTGGAAACTGGGCATCCACACGTAGGCTCAGGAGGAGAGTGATCAAATCTTGGAGAGAGAGAAAGTACCAACAAATCAGCGTCTAACTGCCATGTTACAGGCTGAGCTAGAAAAATGATAGCTAAAAGCTGGTTGGTTGCTATGGGCAACTTCTCCACTTTTTCTCTTTCCAAGATTTTATAAATCTCCCCTTAAATGTTCTGAGTGTGTGTGTTGTGGGCGTGTAGACAGATTTGCTGTCTATTCAAAGCATTTGCACCAATGATAGGCCTGCTGCACTGTGGGCCTCATTCAGACTTGGACTGTGTTTTTGGCCCCAACTTGCTCTTTTTATAGTACACGTGTATCTTTTCACAGTGCCTGTCCGTTATTCCTGGGGGCTAGGAAAGGGGTTCTTGGGGGCGTTTGAACATGGCCAAAGTACAGTAAACATGTGTTGTGAAATTGCGGTCGCGGTAACTAGTGAAAAGATGCCTGTGTGTCTGTTTGCAGGGACTTGGCTTTTGGGTTCTCAAATCATTGTGCAGGTTGCAAACTAGTGATGAGGGTCTTAGGGGGATATTTACTAAGTAGTGATAAAAGTGGAGAAGTGAACCAGTGGAGAAGTTACCCATGGCCACCAATCAGCTGCTCTGTATACTTTTATATTATGCAAATTATAAATGTTAGGTCAATGAGTGACGTCGCTCGGGGGATTAGTGAAGTCACTCATTTTTATCAGCAAGTGCGTATGGGCCTTAAGTCTTGTGTGGGCTGCAAGCAAGAGAAAGAGTGCCGAACATTAGTGGGTGCCTGTGTGCACCAGGCACCCACCGTGGCAACGCCTATGAGTATAATAATTAAATCTGAATATTGGGTGATGGAGCCATATGGCCTGCAGCCCCCAGTGCCCTGCCTGACACGTAAGGACAATTACTGTGCAGCACAACAACACAGCCCTGTACATGCAGTGTGATATTACTGCCACCCTAGGGCACCCTACACTGCTGGCTGATGCTACATACACATAGCAGCTCCTTCCAGCGCCTACTGTACATTACCTACAGGAAGCCAGCAACTCGGAACATAGCGCCAGGCTCCTGGTATGTATTCCACACACACTGCCTGGACACGCAGCTGCCCCCATGTATTGGCTGCAAGCAGAGACCCATGGTCGGCTCCACTGCTGGGTGGGGGAGGATAGAGTGGCAGGGGCGCTCTTTCCCGGCAACACTCGGGCACTCAGCAGCCAGCTGTGCGCATGTACAGGGAAATCTGTATTGGTCGCCGCATGAGTGCCGGTGGGTGGTGCAGACAGTGGGGCAATGTCACTGTCGGTGGATGGAGGCGGAACGCCAGCGACTCAGTTCCACCCCAAGTTAACACCTGTCAACGGGCCGCAAAAGGACCCCTGCCGCGATCCACAAAAAGCTGCAGTGGGGCCGCATGAGGCGCGCAATCCGCGCGTTTGACACCCCTGATCTAGAGTACAGAATTTAGACTGTGAATTTAGTTCATTCTGCTTTGTGGTGGGGTTGGGGTAGAGCTGCCAGAGATGCCGGATCCCACCCGGGAATTGGAAACGGGTCCTTCCCGGGTGGGATCCGGCATTGGCAGCTGCTGCAGGCTTTCCCGACCAGGCAATATGCCGGGCGGGTTGCCATAGCAGCGGCGGGGAGCGGAGCCGGCGGCGGCGCTGGGAGATGAGCTCATCTCTGCGCCGCCTCTCCCTATCTAGTAAACGGGTCCCGGGTCGCATCGACCCTGGAGCCCGTTTACGCAGCCACTGACCCAGTATTCAACCCGGGTATAACACTACTTTATACCCTGGTTGAATTGGCGCTTCAGGCGACTCGGGGATTTCGGCTATGCCCCTTTCACACCGCATGCCAACCCGTGTTGACCCGGTACCCGGTAATATGCAGGGTCGATACCAGGTAATTTGTGCGGTGTGAAAGGGGCATAACTCTCTGTTAGGCACAGAAGTGCAGGCGTACAAGTTTCAGTCCCTTGTACTTGGAGAGAGTCCTACATAAACTGGGTGCACATTTTGGAGATGATAATAATTGTTGCATCTTTGCACGTTATATCTATATGCTAGATTTACAGTTGCATGTAACGCAAAGTAAGACTTGAAAATGTAAGCTTATAGGCAAATCCTTGCTAAGCGCAAAAGGGCATCTTGCTTTCAACTTTAAATCAGGCCTTATAATGGATATCCAGTCATTAGGTTGACCACTATTGTTCAACATTGTAATTACGTCGACATGGCAAATGTCGACACATGAAATGGTCGACGTGAGTTTAAAAAAACACAAAGTACCTTTTTCATACTTTATGATCCACGTGGACTACGATTGGGAATAGTAACCTTGCCCGCAGCATGGCGAGCGAAGCGGTGGGGATGCAGTGCACTAATTGGGGTTCCCGGTCACTTTACAAAGAAAATTACACCACAAAAACTTGTGTTGACCTTTTTCCATGTCGACATTTTATTTGTCGACCTAGTCGGTGTTGACCAATAGTGGTCGACCTAATGACTGTCAACCTACTTAGGGTCGATCCAGTGATCCACACCCCTTATAACGGACAGCCACAATGTAATTTCTAATTCCATTATAGGCCCTCATTCCGAGTTGTTCGCTCGTTAGTGGTTTTCGCAACGGAGCGATTTGTCGCAAACTGCGCATGCGCAATGTTCGCAGAGCGCATGCGCTTAGTTATTTTACTCAAAAGTTAGGTATTTTGCTCACGGCATAACGAGGAATTTTCATTGTTCTGGTGATCGTAGTGTAATTGACAGGAAGTGGGTGTTTCTGGGCGGAAACTGGCCGTTTTATGGGTGTGTGCTGAAAAACGCTGCCGTTTTTGGGAAAAACGCGGGAGTGGCTGGAGAAACGGGGGAGTGTCTGGGCGAACGCTGGGTGTGTTTGTGACGTCAAACCAGGATCGAAACTGACTAAACTGATCGCAGTGGCAGAGTAAGTGTCGAGCTACTCAGGAACTGCAAAGAAATTACTATTCGCAATTATGCAAATCTTTCGTTCGCAATTCTGCTAAGCTAAGATTCACTCCCAGTAGGCGGCTGCTTAGCGTGTGCAAAGCTGCTAAAAGCAGCTAGCGAGCGAACAACTCGGAATGAGGGCCATAGTTTCTTTATTTCTTTTTGATATCCGTTTTTACTTTTCGTGTATCACTGCCCTGGTAATAATGCTAATTGCTATCTTTATGTTAATGTTCAAACAAATGTCCCCACTATGTAACGATAATCACTGCACTAGTTGTGTCTGGCCACAACGGCTGAGAAAACAGAAGATATTCAGAACAGCATCATAATGCAAATTTGATCAAAACAATGTACCGGATACCAGTCAAATAGAGCGTGTGATCCAGTTATATTTAAGTATATGCAATTTATTATTATTATTATTATTATTATTATTATTATTATTATTTATTTATTCAGTTAGTTAGTTTTTTATGGTTTAGACATATGTATCTTGGATCTTCCTAGATCACTACTAGGGAGGCCAATCCCGGGTATTGGGATTGAAAAATTATCAATCCCGGGATTCCTAGGATACTCGGGATTGGGTTGAAGATTTTAAAATGAAAATGTAATTGTAGCAACAAGTAATAGTTGCAGGCTCTCTCCTTGTATAAATGTTCACTTGTTATGTAAGTGTCAGAATCATTTCCACACAGTTGTATAAATGCCTCCTTGTGTCTTTTGTGTTTACGGACACTTTCACTCTCCATCCCAGGAGGATCCTTCTGAATTATGCTGTGTACAGCCCTGAAGTGGGCTACTCCCAGGGAATGTCGGATCTGGTGGCCCCGCTGCTGACAGAAGTGCTAGATGAGTCTGACACCTTCTGGTGCTTTGTTGGTCTGATGCAGAATACTATATTTATCAGCTCACCCTGTGACGAGGACATGGAAAAGCAATTAGTAAGTGGTTTCCCTAATACTTCCACTGGAACAGATTTATTATACACTATATTATGCATGCAATCCATATGTGCCTAGTTACTGTCTTACATTGATCACATTACTTTTACATTATTCAAGGATTTGTTAGTAAGATTTAGTTTCTGTAGGAGTTTGATTTAATACATTTAATCTATTACAGCTAGGAGTAACGCCAGCATTCTTTGTTCTAGCATATTCAGGTACCAATACTGTAGATACACTCAGAACGTGCAAGTTAGGTCAAGGCAGGCATTTACAAATTACTAATGTATATATTTGCCCCTCCCAAGGCAGTGGCTTATTAAACGCTACAGTTATCTGTTGGTCACTTGTATACAAATCTCACTTTATGATTTTGCGAAACTGTAAAAAAATATTTATTTCTCTTCAGCAAACTAATAAAAGGGATAGCAGTGTAGCTTAAGAATCTGAGAATTCTAAAATCAGGTCTGATATGGCACCTGTCACCATGACTAAACATTTGCTGGTTTAGCAGCATATACAGTACTGTCCTGGGGCGTAGCTATGACTAATGGGGCCCCATAGCAATTTTTTCTTCACCCCCTTGAACCCCCCCACCCCCCGTCGGATCAAGGGTTCTGCTGCATAATGGAAACAAAGGGTACTGCAACCCTAGTCATCTTCCCTCCGCCTCCACCCCACCACCACCACGGGACTCTGAATGATTGGGCGGGCACTCACCTCCTGTGCCCCGTGGCTTTTCCTATATCAGCAGTGTGCTGCTGCTGCAGGCACATCTGCTGTCATCCGGCAGGCTCTGTGTCTCTCCATCCTCACTGATTTTGGGAGGAGCCAGGCTAAGCTATGCCATGGCTCCTCCCAGCATCAGGGAGAACGGGGAGACATCCATACGTAACACTGACAGCAGATGTTAGTGTGTGGCTAGCAGGGAGCATATCCAGGTGCAGGGGGAGGGCCAGGCCCTGGAGAAGGCCAGGGCCCGTAGCAACCGCACCCCCTGCACCTACGATGCCTACACCTATGGTACTGTCTATTTAGCACATTTAATTCTGTCACATATTTACTGCAGTTATTTGCAGTCTGTATCTTCCAATTCTTGCAAATTCTGCCTACTGAAAGTGGCTTTTGCAGGGAAATGAATAGGAGATGACAGATTAAGCATCATTGTATTGTTACAGATATTTAGCTTCTGTCACTGTGTGCCAATGTAATAACACATAGCCACTGGGAAAGTGATCACATGTTTGCATTATTTAGTTCATTATTTTCTGTATGTATTAAATATACAATCTAAACAGTTTGTAACACTCTAATTACGTAGTCAAACATAACAAGAGACTCATTGGGGGTAATTCAGAGTTGATCGTAGCAGCAAATTTGTTAGCGGTTGGGCAAAACCATGTGCACTGCAGGTGGGGCAGGTGTAACATGTGCAGAGAGAGTTAGATTTGAGTGGGGTGTGTTCTGAAATCTAAATTGCAGTGTAAAAATAAAGCAGCCAGTATTTGCCCTGCACAGAAACAAAATAACCCACCCAAATCTAACTCTCTCTGCATATGTTATATCTGCCCCACCTGCAGTGCACATGGTTTTGCACAACTGCTAACAAATTTGCTGCTGCGATCAACTCTGAATTACCCCCATTGTACCTCTGGTCTCTGTACACTATCAAAGTCTTGAGATATAAAGAACTGCATTTGCTCATAGTTGTCATAATATTACGGTGCCGGAGAACTGAGTATTACTATCATTGGGAATATTTCCATGAATAGTAACCAAATCATAAAGTAAATATACTGCACAATATCGAATTATAAAATATTTTGGAATATGGGCTGTAAAAGCAATATTTCCATTTAGCTTCAGCTTTACGTTTGAATGATGTCACAGAACGACACTGGATCACACATGAGGCTTGAGGAAATCAGTCCTGTGATTCACAGCTGATACACTGAGAGTCCTGACAGCTTTCTGCATTTTCTCATACAAAATATCAACTACTGTTCTCTTATCTAAAAACATAGACTCATGATGATGATGAACATTATTAATATCCGTTGTGTATAAAGACAACGTATTACGTAGTGGTGTAAATTGAGGGGATTGTGATACAAATAAGTAACATACAGTACATGACATGACAATGAAGGAGAGATGGTGATAGTGAGCCATACATGAGGTGTCGGGGAAAACGTGAACTGTAAATTAGTGTAACAGTAATTGGCTGCTTTTGTGGCACATGGACACTGTGTGGTTATTTGCCAGCTCAGAGTAGATTAGCTGTGTGCCCACTATACAGTATATGTTTTACATCATGTTCACTGATTGACATAGAACCCAGGACACTTTTTCATCATGTTTGCAAATAATGTGGAGGCAGCTGCTGCAACCAAGGAGTCTGCAGAGACCACCAAAGGAGAAACAGAGGTGGCCCAGTGCTGGGCCAGGCCACTGTAAGGTGATAACAGTTCTGGTAACCGGTTAATAGCTGTCTCATGCAAAAAAAAATTGTTTTTTAAAGAATTGTTTTTATTGGAAAATGTCGCAATAACCAATACAGACAATGAAATATTGATGTTACAGAACATTTTAAAACAAAGTTCCAGGTATCAAATGGAATACAAAAATGGAAGAACATCAACTGCACAACCGTTGACATTAATTTTCTATAAACATAGTGTAACAAGAATGGTAAGGTATACCGACAAGTAAACCCATATAAAAAAAAGAATATAGGAGGAGAGAGAAAAGAAAAAAAAAAAAAAAAAGAAGAAGAAAGAAAAAGAAAAGACCACCATGAAAAGTTCAAGAAGTGAACTCGTAGATTGAGGATGAAAACTACTTTCATCGTATGTAAACATAAGAATAGTAATGCAACAATTTAGGAGCACGATGAGCACTATTCCAAAGTGACATATCATACGAAACAGAGGTTTTAGAGTAAGAGAACCAAGGTTCCCAAATTGTGTCATATTTATCTGACCTATCATGTAAAGAATTTTCTCCATTGTAGATATATTCCATATTTTAAATAGCACCATACTCATAGGTGGAGATATGTTTTTTTTCCAACATTTATCTATCACACACCTGGCGGCATGGAAAATTTGGTAAACAAGCTTATTAGCATTATTACTTAAATCGGACAGTGGAAGACCTAACAAAGCAGTCCAGGGACCTAAAACCATCTGGGAAGAAAGAATAGACCCAGTAAGGGATTTTGGGGCAGGTCCACCAAATGTGTTTAAGATCTCCATTTTGTCTCATGCAATTCTAATGAATACGTGACAGGTTCCACTGTCCTATCCCTCCATTGGAGGAACTGTGGGAGTGGTGGAATCCGGAGAACCCTAACAATATTACTATTACATTAATTAAACTGTTATGGGCCGTCAATTTTTTAAAATGTAAATTTTTTATCATCTTCACTGACTGACGACCATGGACAAAACCCACCTGGTGACGAGGCAACAAGTCAGGGAGCATACCTTGAAGTCTATTGCCCATTAGTTTGGAAAATATCTTAAAATCAGTATTTAATAAAGAAATGGGTTTATAAGCGTCCACTGAAGTCAGATCTTTGCCAGGCTTAGGAATTAGAGTAGTGTGAGCATTAGTAAATGCTGGGGAAAAAAGGGTTATCTCTAAAGAGTTTACCATACATCTCCCCACCACCACCAGTCTGCCCGTTTACTCTGTCTTACTGCCTGGCCCTTCCAGTTCATTCTTCTTCCTCAACACCCTGTTCTCTGTTGCACCCCTTTCCCTCCACACACACACACACACACACACACACACGTTTTCCAGGGGCGTAAATTCATCCTGGTGCGCCCCTCCCCCCACCACCACCACCTTTAAAATAAAGGGAGAATAAACACAGTGTGTATACATATAAAAACACACTACTTGCAGAAATAGCTAGGACTCTCAGCTGGTCAGGAATCGAAACCTGCAGTGAATTGGCAGGTCTCCAGCTACGCTGTATGACAACGGCCATTTGGTCAGGGCAAAACTCATGAAATTCAGCCGTCTGCAGCATGCAGAATCATCATTCACCAGTAGGTCCATCTCACAGTCCAGCAGCAGTAGTGGGTGCAGTGCCTCTTGCTGCAGAGCAGGCTGAGCGGTACCAGGCCGCAGCCATCCTGTCTACTATTGCAGGTGTTAGCAGGGCTCCAGGGACAGAGACAATTAACAGCTGAGGGTACGTCACCGAGCTCTGTTGGAAGAGCAGTGGTCACACTTGGATGCTGCTGTAAACCACACAAGTGCTGTTGTACATGCAGTTGCCCCTTCAGGGCTTGGAGCCCGGAGGCAGGCGTCTCCATTGCCTCTGGGACTTATGCCCTTGTCCCATTCTATTTCTCTGTTTTCTTCCCCACTGCCTGTTCTCTTTTTTTTTTTCCTCTCTCACCAACCCCAATCTTTTATCTTTCCTCCCCCACCCGTTTTTCTCTCTATTCACTCACCCCTCAATTTTCTCATTCTCTTTATTCCCCTACCCCGTTCTGTCTTACCCCAACCCTCCAATCTTTCACCTTCTATTTCTTCTCCCACTCTTGTTCTCTCTCCTTCCTACATCTGTTTTCTCTCTTTCCCATCCACCGTTCTCTGCATAACAGTAGAGTGAGGGTTGAGCTTTCACAAACTAATCATTCCAATTAAATTATATATTAGAGGCAGGAATGGTCTTCTATAGCCACCAAATCAGCTATCAAACTAGCAACCCCCTTTTCCAGTGTGTTACCTGTGTCAACAGTTAATTGCATGATTTAGAGAACACTGTCTGTCTTATTATCTCTGTATGTGTGGTATAATACACTCAGATGTGCCATGTCTGCTTGGATGACAATGATAATTTGTTTAGAATCTTCCTGGAGAGAATCTCTCAAGAAACAAGAGGCTTTGTGATATTGGCCTCTGGTTTCAAGAGTATGGAGAGCACTGGAATGACAAGGAAGACTCCGATAGATTAGATGCAGAGTAAATGTAAAATGAATGAATTAATGTATAAAATGCACTTTCAACCCTGTAGTGTTTTTGAGTAATAAATATACATGCCATCGCGCTTTCTTCTCGTGGCAATAGCAGTGATTGTTCTGTACTCTATAAACACTACGTACATTGTGAGTGCATTGTTTACATAAATTCGCTCCATCTTAAGGGGGGTACACACGGAGAGATCAGTGCTTAAATTCTAAGCAATCTGACTATACTGCTTAGAACTTAAGCACTGATGTTTCCGTGTGTACCGCCCACAGCGATAGCGATGCACAGTCCCGCATGTTACTACCACTGGTGTCAGATTGGCCTCAATTTAGCACATCACTCAGCACTGTGCTGAGCGGCAGGGGGGGGGGGGGGGGGGGGCTTGCTGAGCGGTCTGTGTTAAGATCACTCCGCACACATCTCTCCCGTCAGTACTGGCCTTAAGACACTGCACCTGATCTGTTGGGAGCTTCCTCCTTTAAATGTGGTTCTCTATACTGTAAAATATGAGGACTACACCTGCGTGGTATTGGACATTATATGCAGATATTCCAGGAATGGAACAGCCACAGGATCCAAATACTGTACATTACCCTGCAGACTTTATTCCTAAATTATCTCATTCCTGGTTGTATAACCTTGAATATAGAGGTCTCTGTGATAAGAGTTGCTACAGGGATAGATATTGGCTATGCTTTCATTTTACTGTGACTTGGAAGGAGGAAATGGAGGATTCCATATGGTGTTAATGCTGAAATGGCGCCATTTATGGAGTGGAGGCAATATTATCTGGCAGAGAAACAATCTGTTTGAGTTTTGTCTTTTCTTTGTTAGGAGGCTGTACATTGTAGTAGTAAAGCTGGTCCATGTTCAACAAGCCAGGGTATGCCATAATTATTCCCCTAGTGACCAAAGCTGCTAGATCACATGTGGGAGCATAGCCAGAACTTTGTGAACATTTTGAAGGGGCCACTGTCCCAATTCCACAGCAGTTGTTAATTTTATGCCTCATAGTAGTGCCCTAGTTCACATTATGTCACATTGTAGGGCAGCCACAGGGCTGGCTCCAGGCATGTTCAAATAGAGTGGCCGAACAGGGCGCCACACTCAATGGGCGCCGCTAGCTCTCGACGCTGTATTGGAGCCTGCCTTGGAGCCAGGTCCCTGTCTGCACAGCATCCGTCCCGCGGCCTGCTTCCCACAGCCCCCATGTAAGCTGCGCCGGCCCATGAGCCAATCAGAGCTCGCAGACCGGCAGCCAAGGCTCCTGATTGGCTGCCAGACAGTGAGCTGTGATTGGCTCGCGGACCGGCGCCTAATTGGAGCTGGGGAGTCACTCAGTCAGTCATGCCCGCGCTGGAAAACTGGCGGCTCCCTCCTTCCCCGTCCTCCCCAGTTCCTGCTCTACGCTCTTCTCTCCGACTCCGATGGCAGCGCCCGTGTCATGCCCTCCTGCACAGGTACTGTCTCACTCCCTCCGCGTCCTCCTGTCTGCGCTTCCCAGGCAGCAGCTGAGATCTAGTTGTTGCAGCAGCAGCTGCTGACATTGGGGGCATATCTGGCACTGTGGGGACGTGTATCTGGCATTGTGGCATATCTGGCACTGTGGAGACATGTGTATCTGGCATTGGGGGCATATCTGGAACTCTGGGGACATGTATCTGGCATTGTGGCATATCTGGCACTGTAGGACATGTGTATCTGGCACTGGGGGCATATATGTATCTGGCACTGTGGGGCATATATGTATCTGGCACTGTGGGGACTTGTATCTGGCACTGCTGGGGGGCATATCATGTGTATCTAGCACTATACTGGAGACGTGTAAGGAACACTCTGTGGCTGTTATGTGTAAGGCTGCTAATTGTGTGTGTAGAGGGGGTGTGAAAATATATTTATTTATAGTTTGAAGTTGCAAGGCCACACCCACTTTTCCAGGAAAGGCCTGGAGCCGTCCCTGGGCTGACGGAACGCATTATGCAACACATTACCTCCAGTTCACATTGTGACATAGTGTCCACAGTTCATATTATGGCACATTACAGTCCCGCCAGTTCATACAAATTTGTCCTCGTATATATAGTCTCAATACACCACACAGCAGGAGATGCCTGGCGTGAGTGACCTGACTGGTCCCATGGAACTCCGCTAGCGTTGGGCGTCTTATTTTGCCAAAATTGCATTTCTCTAACGTCCTAAGTGGATGCTGGGGACTCCGTAAGGACCATGGGGAATAGCGGCTCCGCAGGAGACTGGGCACATCTAAAGAAAGCTTTAGGACTATCTGGTGTGCACTGGCTCCTCCCCCTATGACCCTCCTCCAAGCCTCAGTTAGATCTCTGTGCCCGAACGAGAAGGGTGCACACTAGGGGCTCTCCTGAGCTTCTTAGTGAAAGTTTTAGTTTAGGTTTTTTATTTTCAGTGAGACCTGCTGGCAACAGGCTCACTGCATCGAGGGACTAAGGGGAGAAGAAGCGAACTCACCTGCGTGCAGAGTGGATTGGGCTTCTTAGGCTACTGGACATTAGCTCCAGAGGGACGATCACAGGCCCAGCTTGGATGGGTCCCAGAGCCGCGCCGCCGGCCCCCTTACAGAGCCAGAAGGCAGAAGAGGTCCGGAAAATCGGCGGCAGAAGACGTCCTGTCTTCAACAAGGTAGCGCACAGCACTGCAGCTGTGCGCCATTGCTCTCAGCACACTTCACACTCCGGTCACTGAGGGTGCAGGGCGCTGGGGGGGGGGCACCCTGAGACGCAATAAAAAACACCTTGGATGGCAAAAAATGCATCACATATAGCTCCTGGGCTATATGGATGCATTTAACCCCTGCCAGAATATACAGAAAAACGGGAAGATAAGGCCGCCGATAAGGGGGCGGAGCCGATCTCCTCGGCACACTGGCGCCATTTTCCCTCACAGCTCCGTTGGAGGGAAGCTCCCTGGCTCTCCCCTGCAGTCACTACACTACAGAAAGGGTTAAAAAAGAGAGGGGGGCACTAATTAGGCGCAGTATTAACTATACAGCAGCTATAAGGGGAAAAACACTTATATAAGGTTATCCCTGTATATATATAGCGCTCTGGTGTGTGCTGGCAAACTCTCCCTCTGTCTCCCCAAAGGGCTAGTGGGGTCCTGTCCTCTATCAGAGCATTCCCTGTGTGTGTGCTGTATGTCGGTACTTTTGTGTCGACATGTATGAGGAGAAAAATGATGTGGAGACGGAGCAGATTGCCTGTAATAGTGATGTCACCCCCTAGGGGGTCGACACCTGAGTGGATGAACTGTTGGAAGAAATTACGTGACAGTGTCAGCTCTGTATAAAAGACAGTGGTTGACATGAGACAGCCGGCTACTCAGCTTGTGCCTGTCCAGACGTCTCATAGGCCGTCAGGGGCTCTAAAGCGCCCGTTACCTCAGATGGCAGATATAGACGCCGACACGGATACTGACTCCAGTGTCGACGGTGAAGAGACAAATGTGACTTCCAGTAGGGCCACACGTTACATGTTTGAGGCAATGAAAAATGTTTTACACATTTCTGATAATACGAGTACCACCAAAAAGGGGTATTATGTTCGGTGAGGAAAAACTACCTGTAGTTTTCCTGAATCTGAGAAATTAAATGAGGTGTGTGATGATGCGTGGGTTTCCCCCGATAACAACTGATAATTTCTAAAATGTTATTGGCATTATATCCTTTCCCGCCAGAGGTTAGGGTGCGTTGGGAAACACCCCCTAGGGTGGATAAACGCTCACACGCTTGTAAGGGCTCGAACCTCTCCTGAGATGGCCGCCCTTAAGGATCCTGCTGATAGAAAGCAGGAGGGTATCCTAAAATGTATTTACACACATACTGGTGTTATACTGCGACCAGCAATCGCCTCAGCCTGGATGTGCAGTGCTGGGTCGGCGTGGTCGGATTCCCTGACTGAAAATATTGATACCCTAGATAGGGACAGTATATTTTTGCCTATAGAGCATTTGAAAGATGCATTTCTATATATGCGTGATGCACAGCGGAATATTTGCCGACTGGCATCAAGAGTAAGTGCGTTGTCCATTTCTACCAGTAGAGGGTTATGGACACGTCAGTGGTCAGGTGATGCGTATTCCAAATGGGGTCGCATCTTCAGATGCATCAGCGGATAACCCTGTCACCAAGGACAAGGTTGTCCCTCCTGTAGTGGTTGCAGAGTGCTCATCTTCTAGAGGGCCGCAGATTCGGCATTCAGGACTGGGTCCTGGTGACCACGGATGCCAGCCTGCGAGGCTGGGGAGCAGTCACACAGGGAAGGAATATCCAGGGCTTAGGGTCAAGCCTGGAGACATCACTTCACATAAATATCCTGAAGCTAAGTGACATTTACAATGCTCTAAGCTTAGCAAGACCTCTGCTTCAAGGTCAGCCGGTGTTGATCCAGTCGGACAACATCACGGCAGTCACCCACGTAAACAGACAGGGTGGCACAAGAAGCAGGAGGGCAATGGCAGAAGCTGCAAGGATTCTTCGCTGGGCGGAAAATCATGTGATAGCACTGTCGGCAGTATTCATTCCGGGAGTGGACAACTGGGAAGCAGACTTCCTCAGCACGACCTCCACCCGGGAGAGTGGGGACTTCACCCAGAAGTCTTCCACATGATTATAAACCGTTGGGAAAAACTCGACAGGTATTGCGCCAGGTCCAGGGACCCTCAGGCAATAGCTGTAGACGCTCTGGTAACACCGTGGGTGTACCAGTCAGGGTATGTGTTCCCTCCTCTGCCTCTCATACCCAAGGTACTGAGATTGATAAGATGGAGAGGAGTAAGCACTATATTCGTGGCTCCGGATTGGCCAAGAAGGACTTGGTAACCGGAACTTCAAGAGATGCTCACGGAGGATCCGTGGCCTCTACCTCTAAGAAGGGACCTGCTCCAGCAAGGACCCTGTCTGTTCCAAGACTTACCGCGGCTGCGTTTGACGGCATGGCGGTTGAACGCCGGATCCTGAAGGAAAAAAGGCATTCCGGATGAAGTCATCCCTATCCTGATCAAAGCCAGGAAGGATGTAACCGCAAAAACATTATCACCGCAATTGGCGAAAATATGTTGCGTGGTGCGAGGCCAGTAAGGCCCGACGGAGGAAATTCAACTGGGTCGATTCCTACATTTCCTGCAAACAGGAGTGTCTATGGGCCTGAAATTAGGGTCCATTAAGGTTCAAATTTCGGCCCTGTCAATTTTCTTCCAAAAAGAACTAGCTTCAGTCCCTGAAGTTCAGACGTTTGTAAAAGGGGTACTGCATATACAGCCTCCTTTTGTGCCTCCAGTGGCACTTTGGGATCTCAATGTAGTTTTGGGTTCCAAAAGTCACATTGGTTTGAACCACTTAAATCTGTGGAGTTAAAATATCTCACATGGAAAGTGGTCATGCTGTTGGCCCTGGCCTGGGCCAGGCGTGTGTCAGAATTGGCGGCTTTATCCTAAAAAAGCCCTTATCTGATTTTCCATTCGGACAGGGCGGAATTGAGGACTCGTCCTAAAGTTTCTCCCTAAGGTGGTTTCAGCGTTTCACCTGAACCAACTTATTTGTGGTGCCTGCGGCTACTAGGGACTTGGAGGACTCCAAGTTGCTAGACGTTGTCAGGGCCCTGAAAATATATGTTTCCAGGACGGCTGGAGTCAGGAAATCTGACTCGCTGTTTATCCTGTATGCACCCAACAAGCTGGGTGCTCCTGCTTCTAAGCAGACTATTGCTCGTTGGATTTGTAGTACAATTCAGCTTGCACATTCTGTGGCAGGCCTGCCACAGCCAAAAATCTGTAAATGCCCACTCCACAAGGAAGGTGGGCTCATCTTGGGCGGCTGCCCGAGGGGTCTCGGCTTTACAACTTTGCCGAGCAGCTACTTGGTCAGGAGCAAATACGTTTGTAAAATTCTACAAAATTTATATCCTGGCTGAGGAGGACCTGGAGTTCTCTCATTTGGTGCTGCAGAGTCATCCGCACTCTCCCGCCCGTTTGGGAGCTTTGGTATAATCCCCATGGTCCTTACGGAGTCCCCAGCATCCACTTAGGACGTTAGAGAAAATAAGAATTTACTTACCGATAATTCTATTTCTCGTAGTCCGTAGTGGATGCTGGGCGCCCATCCCAAGTGCGGATTGTCTGCAATACTGGTGCATAGTTATTGTTACCAAAAAAATCGGGTTATTGCTGTAGTGAGCCATCTTTTCTAGAGGCTCCTCTGTTATCATGCTGTTAACTGGGTTCAGATCACAAGTTGTACGGTGTGATTGGTGTGGCTGGTATGAGTCTTACCCGGGATTCAAAATCCTTCCTTATTGTGTACGCTCGTCCGGGCACAGTATCCTAACTGAAGCTTGGAGGAGGGTCATAGGGGGAGGAGCCAGTGCACACCAGATAGTCCTAAAGCTTTCTTTAGATGTGCCCAGTCTCCTGCGGAGCCGCTATTCCCCATGGTCCTTACGGAGTCCCCAGCATCCACTACGGACTATGAGAAATAGAATTATCGGTAAGTAAGTTCTTATTTTTTGTCACAAAACCAATTGATTATGCTGATTAATTTTATAAGTGACACTTGTATATCTGTGAGCCTGTATATGAAGCACAATAGAACTTGGTATGAAAAAATAGGATTTTAATTACCTACCGGTAAATCCTTTTCTCATAGTCTGTAGAGGATACTGGGGTCCATTTAGTACCATAGGGGGTATAGACGGGTCCACTATGAGCCATGGGCACTTTAAGAATTTGATAGTGTGGGCTGGCTCCTCCCTCTATGCCCCTCCTACCAGACTCAGTCTAGAAAAGTGTGCCCGAGGAGACGGACATACTTTGAGAGAAGAACAGATAAGGATAGTGGCGAGATTCCGAACCAGCACACACAACAAGAGGAAAGCCAAGCTAACCAAAGTTGACAAAGGCCCCAGATAGGGGAAGAAATGCGTTGGTGGAGGAGGGGATCCGGTTGGTGAGGACACTGACATTTTGCCATTTGCACTGACGTGACACCCGGGACCGCCAGTCATTATTTTAAGAACGTATTTGAACGGTCTAAACCACAGTTCTAATCAATCCAGTAATTATTTCACTGTATCACTTGCCTGGAAAGCCTCTTCATAAAAGAAGGAATGCCTTGCACTGCACTTTATGCTTATTGCTGAATTTTTATCCATTTTACAATTAGTGTTTGTCTTTTATGTGCATTAAAATTGTGTTACACTATATGCACTTTTCTTCCATTTTATATTCCCATTGAAATAACGGTACGGTGTATGAAAACGAATTGGAAAAGCGCTGGTTAAGTTATTACTTAATTTTCTTGTATTAGGAACAGCAACGGCTGAACCAACATTACTTAACCAAGTAACAGTGCAGGAAGAACGAAGCACTGCGCAGGCACCCAGTATCCTCTACGGACTACGAGAAAAGGATTTACCGGTAGATAATTAAATCCTATTTACTCTTACGTCCTAGAGAATACTGGGGTCCATTTAGTACCATGGGGATGTACCAAAGCTCCCAAATCTGGTGGGAGAGTCCTGAGGTTCCTGCAGAACTGATTGACCAAACTGAAGGTCCTTAGAGGCCAAAGTATCGCACTTGTAGAATTTAGCAAACATGTTCGAACCTGACCAAGTAGCTGTTGAGCAGAGCTGTAAAGCCGAGACACCCCGGGCAGCCGCGCAGGAAGAACCCACCGACCTAGTAGAGTGGGCCTGTACAGATGTTGGACATGGCAAACCTGCCATGAAATAAGCATGCTGGATAGTAAGTCTGATCCAGCGTGCAATTGTCTGCTTTGAAGCAGGACACCCAATCTTATTGGGATAATAAAGAACAAACAGCGAGTCCGTCTTTCTGTGATGAGCTGTTTTTTTCACATACACCTTCAAAGCCCTCAAAACATCCAAAGACTTTGAAGTAGCAGTGGTGTCGGTGACAATCGGTACCACAATAGGTTGCTTGATGTGAAATGCGGACACCACTTTAGGAAGAAATTGCTGACGAGTTCTGAGTTCAGCTCTGTCCGCATGGAAAATTAAATAGGGGCTTTTGTGAGACAAAGCCCCCAGCTCCGACACACGTCTTGCCGAAGCCAAGGCCGACAGTGTGACGGTCTTCCACGTAAGATATTTTACGTCCACCTCCTGTAACAGTTCAAACCAGTCCGATTGGAGGAACTGCAGCACCACATTGAGATCCCAAGGTGCTGTGGGAGGTACAAAGGGAGGTTGGATGTGCAGAACACCTTTCAAGAACATATGGACCTCAGGGAGAGAAGCCATTGTTTCTGAAAGAAAATGGACAAGGCCGGAATCTGGACTTTTATGGAGCCCAGACGCAGGCCCACATCCACGCCTGCCTGCAGAAAATGCAGGAAACATCCCAGATGAAATTCCACCATAGAATAATTTCTACTCTCACACCAAGAGATGTATTTCTTCCAAATACGATGGTAATGCTTAGACGTTACCCCCTTCCTGGCTTGGATCATAGTCGGGATACCCTTGTTAGGGATCCCTCTCCTGGCTAGAATCAGCCGTTCAACTTCCATGCCATCAAACGTAGCCGCGGTAAGTCCTGATAGACGAACGGGCCCTGTTACAGAAGATCCTTGCAAAGAGGTAGAGGCCACGGATCTTGAAGAAGATGTGAGGCCTGCAGAAGGGCGTTGCATATGGAGTTCCATGTTGATTGGAAGGATGACTTCCTGACTTGCCCATCTTCCGTCAGACTGCACCCCCTGAGTGACTGCTCCCCAACCTCTGAGGCTTGCGTCTGTGGTTAACAGAATCCAGTTCTGAATTCCGAACCTCCGTTTCGCGACGAGGTGAGAAAACTGTAGCCACCACAGAAGGGAGATCCTGGCCTTTGGTGACAGACTGATCCTCTAGTGCATGTGAAGATGCGATCCAGACCCAGACCATTTGTCCAACAGATCGAGCTGGAAGGGTCTTGCGTGAAATCTTCCGTATTGAAGTGCCTCGTAAGAGGCCACCATTTTTCCCAAAAGGCAAATGCACAGATGCACCGACACCCGGGTTGGCTTCAGGACATCCCGAACCATCGACTGGATTACCAATGCCTTTTCCAACGGAAGGAACACCTTTTGTGACTCCGTGTTCAGTATCATTCCCAGGAATGAGAGCCTCCGTGTTGGCTCTAGGTGAGATTTCGGAAGGTTTAGAATCCACCCGTGATCCTGGAGGAGTTTGGTTGAGAGACCAATGCTGTCCAGCAACCTTTCCCTGGACGGCGCTTTTATCAGGAGATCGTCCAGGTACGGAATTATGTTCACTACCTGTTTGCGGAGAAGAAACGTCATCTCTGAATACCCTCGGTGCCGTGCAAATGGCAGGGCCTGGAACTGGTTGTGACAGTCCTGCAGTGCAAACCGGAGATGAGCCTGATGAGACGGCCAGATCGGAATGTGAAGGTACGCATCCTTGATATCCAGAGACACTAGGATTCCCCCTCCTCCAGACTTGAGAGACTCCATCTTGAATTTGAACACTCGTAAGTACAGGTTCAAAGACTTGAGGTTCAGAATTGGTCTTACCGAACCGTCAGGCTTCGGTACTACAAACAAGTTGGAATAGTACCCCTTGTTTAGTAGATGAGGTGGAACTGGAACAATTACCTGAGTCTGTACCAGTTTTTGGATGGCATGCTATAAAGTTATACTTGCCTCTTGTGAAACTGGCAAGCCTGATTTGAAGAATCTGTGAGGTGGGAGCTTTTGGAACTCCAGTCTGTAGCCCTGGGAAATAAGATCTATGACCCAGGGATCCTGGCACGAATTTGACCAGATCTGACTGAAGAATTGTAGGCGGGTTCCCACCTGACAGCCTTCCAGGCATTGCGGTCCACCGTCATGCTGAAGTCTTTGAGGAAGCAGAGCCTGAGCTCTGTTCCTGAGCACCTGCTGCTGCTGGTTGGCATGGTTTACCTCTTGCACCGCTGGAGGACGTAAAAGCACCTTTGGATTTCCCCTTGAACTTTGCCGTCCGAAAGTACTGTAACTTAGAAGCTGAATAAGTCTTCTTGGTTGGGGTGACTGCGGAAGGAAGATACGTAGACTTTCCCGCAGTAGCTGTGGAGATCCATTTGTTTAATTAATCTCCAAACAAGGCCTCACCTGTGAGTGGTAGGACTTCTACGCCGTTCCTGGAGTCCGCGTCAGCAGTGCACTGGCGTAGCCACAATCCGTGCGTGTCGACACTGCCATAGTGGTGGTGCGTGCGTTAAGCACGCCTATTTCCTTTATGGCTTCCACCATAAAGTTCGCAGACTCCTGTATATGTTGCAGGAATAAGACAACATCCCCCCCTAGATAAGGAATCTAACCCCTCAATTAGGTTACCTGACCATTTAGCAATGGCTTTAGTGATCCACGCACATGCAATAGTGGGTCTTTGGGCCACCCCAGTAGCTGTGTACAATGATTTGAGTGTAGTCTCAATTTTACGATCAGCCGTGTCTTTCAGGGAGGCTGCACCAGGAACAGGCAATACAATTTTTCGTAACAGCCTAGAAACTGATGCGTCCACTATCGGTGGATTTTCCCATTTTTTCCTATCCTCCAGTGGAAAAGGAAAAGATGAGAGCAACCTTTTAGGGATCTAAAACTTCTTATCAGGATTAACCCATGGGTATTCAATTCCTTTGACACAGGAAAGGTAACTGAGGACTTCTTTTTTACATAAAAATAATATTCCTCACATGCCTCTGGCACCTTATCAGGAATATGCAGAACATCTCTGATAGTCTGTATAAGAGCCTCTATTCCCTGTGACAGAGCTGCATTCCCCCCCCCCCCTTCCCCTCTGAGTCCACCTCCCCCTCCTCCATGTCTGACCTGTCAGCATCAGTGTCAGACTGCAGGATATGGGCCAGAGATCAGTTTTGCGGACAAATGGGTGAGGATTGAGACGCTCTTTTGGGGACTGAGTCTCTGTTCAGTCTGTTTTAAGTATTGCGTCTCTCATTGCGGGACAATTTTGTAGAAAGCGTGGAGATCATTCCTTTCAGCCCCGCTATTCTGTGAACCCTGAGTACCCAGTAGTGAGCTCCCTGGTGAAGAGAAACACTCCACTGTACAAGAAACACACTCTTTGCCTGACATAATGTAAATGTGATAGCACACACACACAGGAAAAGGTTAAGCACAAGTAACCCACAAAGAGTGCAAACCGGAGACACAGAGTTGTTTGGAACCAGCCCCCACCGCGCCCATACCTCTAATGCCAAGCTTAGCCGGGTCACAGACTAAGTACCCTGATAGGGGACCTAGTACACTAATTGTCGCTTCCCCCTGCTATGACCCCCTGGTACCGCTGAGGTAATTTGGAGTCACACCGGAGGAGCTGCGCGTGCCTGTCCTGTCTGTGTCCACTGCAGAGGGAAAATGGCGCTGGTGAGCTGCTGGATCCTCTCATTGTGAAGCTCTGCCCATCAATGGTGCGCGGTCTTCCCGCTTTTTTTGTACTGACTGAGGTCATTTTTGTGCTTAAAATGGAGCAGAACCGTTTTAAGGCTGTGTTTGCCAGTTTGGGTACTGTGTTTGGAGACGCATTCTGCCCCGTTTCGAAGCCGCGCATCTCCGTACCTTCGCTCCGCCATAATGGCCGGTGCCCCACTAACCGGGATGCCGGCTCAGTTCTCGCCACTCTTCATTCTTCTGGCTCTGTTAGGGGTGGCGGCGTGCTGCGGGAATGTACGCTCGCCTTGTTGGGGCTTGCGAATAGTTCCCTCAGGAGCTCAGTGTCCTGCCAGCGGGGAACGGGACCATTAACCCTTCGAGAGGTTGGGCCTTTCACCCCCCTAAGTCCCACGAAGCAAGCAGGCTGATGCCATCCAGTCCTGCCTGAAAACAACAAACAGAGAAAATAAATGCAGAAAACTCTTCAGGAGCTTCCTTCAGCATGACCGGCTCCTCCGGGCACATTTTCTAAACTGAGTCTGGTAGGAGGCGCATAGAAGGAGGAGCCAGCCCACACTATCAAATTCTTAAAGTGTCCAGGGCTCCTAGTGGACCCGTCTATACCCCCTATGGTACTAAATGGACCCAGTATCCTCTAGGATGCAGGGACGTGCGGTGAGCTAAATAGCTCAGGAGGCACTAGCTAGCATCAGAGCTAGATTTACTCACAAAATATGAGCCAAAGGGTACATCTGGGCATTATACACAGGTGCAGCAGTATAAACTCCTGGAAATTTGGTGAGTTTTGATCAGAGATGTGCGGAAAAGATAAGCAGGTGAGGCACTGCCTCACCTGTCATAGACTTTTACTCCGGAGTTTTGGCTATAAAAATGATTAGAATAATGCAAAGATGATATTTCAAACATATTCTTTGTATTTTTGATATACTTTATACAATCAAAACTCTGGTACAAACGTAAGTATGACAGGAAAGGCTCTGCCTCACCCCACCGCACGTCACTGCTAGGACGTAAGAGAAAAAGCTGCTGCATTGTAACATTTCGGATGCAGATTCAGAGACTCAGGTGGACATTTACTAAGCAGTGATAAAAGTGGAGACGTGAACCAGTGGAGAAGTTACCCATGGCCACCAATCAGCTGCTCTGTATACTTTTATATTATGCAAATTATAAATGTTAGGTCAATGCTGATTGGTTGCCATGGGCAACTTCTCCAGTGCCTCACTTCTCCACTTTTATCACTGCTTAGTAAATGTCCCCCTCAGTTGCAAACAGATATAAAGGTGTTGCATATAAAATTAATCAGCTAAGACGCATTTTCGGGGGAAAAAAGTTAAAAAGATGACTAATGCTAGCAGATTCTAACAAGACCTGCAGCAAAGAAGTATGAGAACACATCTGTATTATGCCACACTATAGTGCTTCCACTTCATATTGTGCCACACTACGGTGCCCCCCCGTTCATGTTATGTAACATTATATTGCTTTCCAGTTCATTTTATGCCACATTACAATGAGCAAGTGTAGGTGCATAACTAGATATATTGTAGGCCTGAAGGCAAACGTTTGTAAGGGCCCCTATGAATCACCCAAAGGTGATGTATATAACACATGTAACAGTGACAGGGAAGGTGGCCCCTCTCAGCTCTGGGCCCTATAGCAGCTGCAATGCCTGCACATATGGTAGCTATGCCCTTGATAACACACATGCTTATACGTATCCAAGCCTAATACTATTATAGATGTTTTAGTGGGTGTGGATCATAGGACTAGGTCGACCACTATTGGTCGACAGTAACTAGGTCGACACCTGTAATACGTTGACGCGGTCATTAGGTCGACATGAGTTGTAAAGTGACCAGGAACCCCAATTAGTGCAGTGTGTGTGTGTGTGTGTGTGTGTGTGTGTGTGTGTGTGTGTGTGTGTGTGTGTGTGTGTGTGAAAGCTTTGTGTGATAGAAAATCTACTCTTGTATTTGTGTCTGTATGCACGGGAGGGTTGCTGTGAGTGTACCTATTACAGAAGGTTTATAAAAGAGTAGAAGAGATTGCCTTTTGCTGAATATTAAATGTCAATAGAATTTTTTACATCTCCATTTTTTTCATCATATTGAGACTTGTATAACTAATTAGTAGTGCTTTTATATTAGGCAACTTGTGGGTTTAGTCAGTCTTTAGTAAGAACTAGCAATTACCTATGTAATATTGTTAAAATAGGAAGGAAGTAATTACCTGTGTCTGTATATTCAGATTGGGGTAAAATTGTAGACACAGACATGTATCTGATTGTCACTGTGGTGTTACAAAAACATTTTATTCCAGTTATATTGTGGTTAAGACTTTGTTAGCTCTGAGAGAATGGGCATTAGTTGTGCGATGTCATAAACGTTTGATAATTTCGGTAACTGTGTCTATTTCAGATGTATCTTCGTGAGTTACTGCGTCTCATGTATGATCGCTTCCACCAACACTTACTGTCTCTGGGAGAGGATGGCCTCCAGATGCTGTTCTGTCACAGGTGGATCCTGCTCTGTTTTAAAAGAGAGTTCTCTGACACTGAAGCTCTGAGGATGTGGGAAGCGTGCTGGGCGCACTACCAGGTACCCTTCTCGGCAGTGATAGGAGGTTTATTTCCATTCATGGCATTACAGAAAACATCATTATTTAGAACTTGAGTTAAATAGTAATGTGATATTGTGAAAGTAGAGTAGTGATAAGTAATGGTAAGTATTCCTATTGATGATCGTAATTGTGTTGATCCAGAGGAAGGGAAAACTATACCCCTAATGCAGAAGTTTCCAATTAAGCCTCGCCAGGGGTTGATGATGTCTTCATGATCAAAAATGTAAATCTGATAAATTCCCTGGACTAATTACACCAGCAATATTCTGTACTAGTTATAGGTACAGACATCATGTCTTGTAAGAAAGGTAACCAATGCCTTTTTAAATTGTGTTAGTGAATTAGCCACCACCCCATCAACATACGGTAAGGAATTCCATAGCTTAGCTGAGCCCCTTTCCTATTCTTATGGTGAAACGTACTTCCAGTTGCAGTCCTTTTACTGATCTTAAATATACTGTATTTACAGCTACTTTGTAGACCCCTAAGTCACCTTTGTAAAGTTCTCTGATATTCTTTTTATAAAGTTGGCTGCATATTGTATGCTATACATCCCGCAACTCTTGCATGCAAAGCAGCATTTCTAAGTGTAAAGTACATCTCCTACGTTGTGAGGACTTCCAGGTTCATCACCCGTGATCCCTAATGCTCAAGTTGCGGCAGGGACAGAGAGGGATCCTACAGTGTCAGCGGCACACTTTAATGCATTTAGGGATTGTGGCAAAAATGTGTGACCACATTTCTTGTGAGGTACGTACACCGTGCCTACAGTGAGGTGTCCAAGAGAGTACCCCATATTCACAGTGGTATAATTAACATTTTATACAATATTTATATGCACTTAATCCTAAATTTATATACATTAAGGGACAGATTTTTCCACAGCGAATTCTCTGTCTGCGTCTTAAACCAGTCACCCGACAGATTGTGTGTCTGAGTTTGCAATCACTACAGCAACTCACGTGCTCCCATAACATGCCCATAAGTTCGACGCACTGCTGATGTCGGACTCGGTTGAGCAATTTTTTTATTTTGCGCATTCTTCCAGAGAAGCACTGCGCATGCATCCAGAGTCCATTTGCACAGATCCCCAGCTGTGATTGAGACACAAGGTCTCAAAAATGTCTTGAAAATGTATTCACCGATCAACAGTGAAAGGGAGTGACTAAACGAACGCACAGAATATCGGCACCTAGAATGGGCCTGGTGCAAGTTGTAAAGATGCACCAAGTGGTACAGTTGTGTCCTACATCCTTGCTGCAGTCACGTTAAACAGCCGACTCGGTAGCGCCGAGCGTATTTATTTGCAACTTTTTCCATCAAAATGCATCTTATTCACATCACTATGCGAATAGGACGCACAAGCCGTTTATGCTGATTAAAATCATATGCGCCATGGCTATATTCTGTGTGTGACTATGGCTGCATCTGCATATGATATGCAACGTTACAGTGTTTTCCTGGAAATCACTGTAAAGTAGCATTTCTTGTGCAGTCACAGCCGCACACAAATTATGGGCATGCCGCATAATATTTTAATCATCAGAGTATCCTTGTGCGTACTGTCTGCATAGCAATGTGAGTAAGATGCGTTTTCAGCAAAGAAAGACAACCATTGCTAACGGAGTTGCACGGGACTTGTCAGCTCACTCACTCCAGGCACCTGCGGCTGCATGGCACATTGGGGCAAGATGTCTGAGGACACCTCTGTATTTCACGCACAAAGTGGTTGTGTCAGTCCACACACATTTAGATGCATGCCTGTACACCAGGGCATTTGCATAAAGTCATAACATGTGACCGGAGTTTTCGAGAATAATAAAATTGTATGATTGTTTTCTTACTTGTTGACCTACTAAATGTGTGACACTATATGTATTCTGTATACCTTGTTGATATTAATAAAGAGATTTAAATTAAAAAAAGCTTGTGGCCCAATACCAATGCCTCTAGTGCAGCGCTATAACATAATATCATACTGTTTCTAAAATCCCCATGGGCTTTGATCTCGGCTTCCATTTATATCTCACCCACTGTGTTACTCTGTGTCTGCATGCGCGTTGTTGCAGCATGTGATAACAAATGGTTGGTGTGGTTTTGTGACACTTATATCTTCTTTAGACAGACTATTTCCACCTCTTTCTCTGTGTTGCGATAATTGTGCTATATGGAGATGATGTCATTGAGCAGCAGCTGCCGACTGACCAGATGCTGCTACATTTCAGTAACTTGGCCATGCATATGAATGGAGAGCTGGTTCTCAGAAAGGTGAGTTGCAGCATTTACCTGTGTGGAATGTTTGCTCTAAGCGAAGTGATATGTAAGGAAATACGTACGAGCTCACTATAATGTGAATGACGGCCTGAGCAATGGAATTGAGATACGCTTTTGTTTAATCTGCAGAAAGGACTTGTCCTAGAGTTTGGACTTTACTTCTCCATTCTTGGATACCTTGGTATATAAAGGGAACATTTCTGTGTGTCATGAAACTGCCTATTCCTGTAGTGCTGAGTTTTACATGTATACATTGTTTTACTTGCCATGTTCCTGCACCCCAACTGATTCCCTCTTGTCCTCCTCCTTCCACCAATTATGATGCTGGGTTTTGACTCTTTCTCCCATCATCTACTTGCTCCTCACATAAGTCTTACTTTCTGTAACACCTCTCCTTTCTCCTTTGTCCAGGCAAGGAGTTTGCTTTATCAGTTTCGACTCTTACCCAAGATCCCCTGCAGCCTGCATGACTTGTGTAAGTTGTGTAGTTCAGGAATGTGGGACAGTGGCTACATCCCTACAGTGGAGTGCACAGGCCAGCACCAAGACTCCAAGAGCTGCCTGTATGGTGGCACCGTAGTGGAACCACCGCCAGCCCTCCCCAAAGACAGCAAGAAAAGAAACAAATCACTTGATGTTTTCACCTTCAGAAAATAGTGCAATCTGCCACAGAGGCCAGGAAGAGGAGCAACCATCAATGATCTAGATGGGGAATGCGATTCTGACTCTATAGATATTTGTGGGAAAGGACCTAGGGGACACCTCTTCAAACACAGTCTCCATACGGACCAAAGCCGTGGAATTGTCATGGCACTGGAAGTGTAATCCTTTACATGTTGTTCAGTTTGACTTGGTTTTCATATTATGAACTACTACAGCAGGGTTTAGAGGGGAATTGTACAATAAAATGTCTCTTTCTATAACCGATGCCTAGATGTATCTTAATTCTTATTGGTCCACGTCATGAATCATCTTAGAGCCTTACATGCTAAACTGAAGGAGGTTATCCTAACACTGCATAGGAGATTATGTGCTGCGTATATGTGTGTGTCACACATACACAGAGGCCATGCACAGTATCCCACTACTAGACCTGGTGCTCTCTTTAGATCCAACCTCAAAGAATGACCAACATTATTTGGTTTGGGCAATGTCCTTTACTGTGTGTCCCAATTTGCGCCTGAAAGGAGCCTGTTCCTATACTGATTTGGTAATTCCGATCACTCTGATGGGTGGAGTGTGCTGGGAGTTGTATATTTCGGACAGGTTGGAAAGTTAGGGAGTACTGGTAATTTATTGTTCTGATCTTATTTTGTCCCAGACAATAAGCATGTGACATTTGTAAGAAATCTTTGATATCACCCAGCCTTTGTCAGCGAAGCACAATCCTGTCCCATTTTTGTTTCCTCCCCAAACTCCTATTTTACAATAATTATATAATATAACCCAATAAAATATCTTACACCAGGCTTTCACCAATCAATTTTTTTTTCTAATTAAAAAATAAATAAAAAATACCACCTGTGTTGTTTGTTTTCTCTGCCATGGATTTTTAATTATTATACCTCAGATATGTAAATGCATTCAGATGACATCTCAAAATTCTATTTTGCTTTGAAGGGGGGGAAGCAATTTATATAAGCTAGGTTCTTCCTTAGCACAACACAGTATATGTGCTTTCATTTCTAAAATATCATTTACTGTTTAATTAAACTCAATGATTATTATTTATTACAAGTTATTTATATAGCGCACACGTATTCCACAGAGCTTTACAGACAATAATTGTCCATTCACATCAGTCCCTGCCCCAGTGGAGCTTACAATCTATGTTCCGTACCACATGTACACGTAAATCGCCTACTCCGTAGGGACTTATATATATCGCATTTTGAAAATGAACTGTATCTTCCCAGTGGTCTATTGCAAAAAGCTTGTGAGTGTAGTGAGGCAGCCATTTTGTGTGCTGAACTAGTCTGGCCTATAAATTAATTACAAGCAAATAAGACCAATGGAATAGCCATTTCTTTAGTAAACAGGCACACATGCAGGAAATACAAGCAGAGGCCAGCTTAACTACAGTAGCTTGTAGTTAATTCTATTAATAGGTGTATATTGGGGATTAAACAAAGAGTGTAATAAAATAAAACAATTGATTGTCTGGAACATATTAAAAAAAAAAATATTATATTGCAAGCTGAGCACAAAACCCGCACACTGCTACCGGGATGTAGTTAAAGTGCAGCCGGACGGGATCCCAGCAGTCTTGTGTCCTGCCGTTTGTGGGGGGGTGGTGATTATGTTTAGACATTAGTAGAGGGGTTAGGGTGCCGGGTCAGGAAGTTTATGGTTAGGTGCCGGGGAGGGGGTGGGGGTTATGGTTAGGCACTTGGAAAGGGAGGCAAGGGTTAGGCACCAAGCAGGATGGTTAGGTTTAGGCAGTGGGAAAGGGGGGGTTAGGGTTAAGCACCCACAAGGGAGGGGTAGGGGGGCAGGGGTGGGTTAGGGTACTTTTGGAGGGGCTGTCGGGATTCTGATGGCCAGATGCCACTGTCGGGATTCTGACTGCTGGCATCCCGTCCATCGGGATAGCATACTGAATCCCTGCTACCATACCTGAGAAATGCACATTTCATTCACAACTGCTTTGTCAGCATTGCTGTCTAATCCAGGAGGAGATGGCGGAGAGGCAGCTGAATACCCGAGAGAGGACAGAGGGGGGAGAGGTAAAGTTGTTTATCATCGGCATAGAGGTGGTATTAAATGTCGAAGGAGCATACAAGTGCACCCAGAGAAGAAGAGAAGGGGGCCAAGTTCATCCCTGGGGAGTACGGAGGGGTATGTAGTGGAGTCGGAGGCAGACGCTGAGAAGGTGCGGTTAGCGAGGTAAGAGGCGAACCAGGCAAAGACAGTGCTAGAGAGGCCAATGGTCTGGAGGGTGCAGAGGAGGAGAAGATGATTCACAGTGTCGAATGCAGCAAAGAGGTCCAAGAGGATGAGCAGAAAGAAGTGAATCCTATATTTGGTCGAAAGTAGGTCATTGGTGACTTTGACAAGAAAAATTTCAGTTGAGTGGAGTGGGCAAAAGCCAGATTGAAGAGGATAATGGATGGAGTTGTAAGAGAGGTAGCTGGTGAGCCGGCTGTATACCAGGGAGGCCAATCACGGGCCATTTTTTCAATCCCGGGTATCGGGATTGAAAAATGGGCATTCCCAGGATACCTGGGATTGGCTTTTTCCTATGTGTCCGCACCCCCTCGCCCTGCACACATAACTAACCATACACCGTGTGCGGGCGGGAGGGGAACATCCATCTCTCTTGGCGGTCAGCGGTGGGTGATGGCGAACGGCGCAGCTTGAACTGTCACGCTGCTTTCAGGAGCCGGGAGGAGGGAGCCGGGTAGCATCTGGGCGTCCTGAAGACGCTTAACGCTGATCCCTCAATCCCCGGGATTGGAGCTTCCAATCCCGGGATTGACTCCTGGCTGTTTTTGGCCCTAAATCCTGTGATCCCGCCGATCCCGGGATTGGCCTCCCTACTGTATACCAACCGCTCAAGAAGTTTGGAGGTGAATGGGAGAAGAGAGATGGGGTGATAGCTAGCGGGTGAAGAAAGGTCAAGGTTTGGTTTTTAAGAATAGGTGAGACAAGAGCATGTTTGAATGGTGAGGGAAAGATGCCGGTAGAGAGTGATAGGTTGTAGAGGTGAGCAAGGTGGGGGAGAGGGAGGGGAGGGGGTATGGGAGTTCCTTGTCTGTGGTGGGACAGATGGAGCACAAGGTGGGGTGGCTGAAGGAAGAGGATGATGGAGGCGGCAGGGCTGCCGAGGGGAGATGGGAGGAAATTTGGTGTCGATTTGCCTCAATTTTGGAGGAGGAGGCAAAGGCAGTGAGCTAGGATGGGAGGGGAGGAGGGGGGGGGGTGCGAAGGAGAGTGTTGAAAGTATGAAACAGGTGGCGGGGGCTGGAGGACTGAGAAGAGATGAGTGATTGGAAAAATAATTGCTTGGCAAGGGAGAGGGCATAGGTGTAGGAAGAGAAAAATAAGAATTTACTCACCGGTAATTCTATTTCTCGTAGTCCGTAGTGGATGCTGGGGACTCCGTAAGGACCATGGGGAATAGACGGGCTCCGCAGGAGACTGGGCACTCTAAAGAAAGATTAGGTACTATCTGGTGTGCACTGGCTCCTCCCTCTATGCCCCTCCTCCAGACCTCAGTTAGGGAAACTGTGCCCAGAAGAGCTGACATTACAAGGAAAGGATTTTGGAATCCAGGGTAAGACTCATACCAGCCACACCAATCACACCGTACAACTCGTGATAACCTTACCCAGTTAACAGTATGAACAACAACTGAGCACTCAACGGATGGCTCATAACAATAACCCTTTATTAAGCAATAACTATATACACGTATTGCAGAAAGTCCGCACTTGGGACGGGCGCCCAGCATCCACTACGGACTACGAGAAATAGAATTACCGGTGAGTAAATTCTTATTTTCTCTAACGTCCTAGTGGATGCTGGGGACTCCGTAAGGACCATGGGGATTATACCAAAGCTCCCAAACGGGCGGGAGAGTGCGGATGACTCTGCAGCACCGAATGAGCAAACACAAGGTCCTCCTCAGCCAGGGTATCAAACTTGTAGAACTTTGCAAAAGTGTTTGAACCCGACCAAGTAGCCGCTCGGCAAAGCTGTGAAGCCGAGACCCCTCGGGCAGCCGCCCAAGAAGAGCCCACCTTCCTTGTGGAATGGGCTTTCACTGATTTTGGATGCGGCAATCCAGCCGCAGAATGAGCCAGCTGAATCGTGCTACAGATCCAGCGAGCAATAGTTTGCTTTGAAGCAGGAGCACCCAGCTTATTGGGTGCATACAGAATAAACAGCGAGTCAGTCTTCCTGACTCCAGCCGTTCTGGAAACATATATTTTCAAAGCCCGGACTACGTCCAGCAACTTGGAGTCCTCCAAGTCCCGAGTAGCCGCAGGGACCACAATAGGTTGGTTCAAATGAAACAATGATACCACCTTTGGGAGAAATTGGGGACGAGTCCGCAATTCTGCCCTGTCCATATGGATGATCAAATAAGGGCTTTTACATGACAAAGCCGCCAATTCTGATACACGCCTCGCCGATGCTAAGGCCAACAGCATGACCACTTTCCACGTGAGATACTTTAGTTCCACGGTCTTAAGTGGTTCAAACCAGTGGGATTTCAGGAAATCCAACACAACGTTAAGATCCCAAGGTGCCACTGGTGGCACAAAAGGGGGCTGAATATGCAGCACTCCCTTTACAAACGTCTGAACCTCAGGCAGTGAAGCCAGTTCTTTTTGAAAGAAAATGGATAGGGCCAAAATCTGGACCTTTATGGACCCTAATTTCAGGCCCATAGTCACACCTGACTGTAGGAAGTGCAGAAATCGACCCAGCTGGAATTCCTCTGTAGGGGCCATCCTGGCCTCACACCAAGCAACATATCTTCGCCATATACGGTGATAATGCTTAGCTGTTACATCCTTCCTAGCTTTTATCAGCGTAGGAATCACTTCATCCGGGATGCCATTTTCCGTTAGGATCCGGCGTTCAACCGCCATGCCGTCAAACGCAGCCGCGGTAAGTCTTGGAACAGACAGGGCCCCTGTTGCAACAGGTCCTGTCTGAGAGGCAGAGGCCATGGGTCCTCTGTGATCATCTCTTGTAGTTCTGGGTACCAAGTCCTTCTTGGCCAATCCGGAACGATGAGTATTGTTCTCACTCCTCTTTTTCTTACTATTCTCAGTACCTTGGGTATGAGAGGAAGAGGAGGGAACACATATACCGACTGGAACACCCAGGGTGTCACTAGCGCGTCCACAGCTATCGCCTGAGGGTCCCTTGACCTGGCGCAATATCTTTTTAGCTTTTTGTTGAGGCGGGACGCCATCATGTCCACCTGTGGCAGTTCCCATCGATTTGCAATCTGTGTGAAGACTTCTTGATGAAGTCCCCACTCTCCCGGGTGGAGGTCGTGTCTGCTGAGGAAGTCTGCTTCCCAGTTGTCCACTCCTGGAATGAACACTGCTGACAGTGCTTGTACGTGAATCTCCACCCAACGAAGAATCTTTGTGGCTTCTGCCATCGCCACCCTGCTTCTTGTGCCGCCCTGGCGGTTTACATGGGCGACCGCCGTGATGTTGTCTGACTGAATCAGCACTGGTTGGTCTCGAAGCAGGGGCTCCGCTTGACTCAGGGCATTGTATATGGCCCTTAGTTCCAGTATATGTATGTGCAGACAAGTCTCCTGACTTGACCACAGCCCTTGGAAGGTTCTTCCCTGAGTGACTGCCCCCCATCCGCGGAGGCTTGCATCCGTGGTCACCAGGACCCAGTCCTGTATGCCGAACCTGCGGCCCTCGAGAAGTTGAGCACTCTGCAGCCACCACAGAAGAGACACCCTGGCCCTCGGGGACAGGGTGATCAGCCGATGCATCTGAAGATGCGATCCGGACCACTTGTCCAACAGATCCCACTGAAAGATCCTTGTATGGAACCTGCCGAAGGGAATGGCTTCGTATGAAGCCACCATCTTTCCCAGGACTCGCGTGCAGTGATGCACCGACACCTGTTTTGGTTTTAGGAGGTTCCTGACCAGAGTCACTAACTCCTGGGCCTTCTCCTCCGGGAGAAACACCTTCTTCTGTTCTGTGTCCAGAATCATACCCAGGAAGGGCAGACGCGTCGTAGGAATCAGCTGCGACTTTGGAATATTCAGAATCCAGCCGTGCTGTTGCAACACTTCCTGAGAGTGTGCTACGCTGATCAACAACTGCTCCCTGGACCTCGCCCTTATGAGGAGATCGTCCAAGTACGGGATAACCGTAACTCCTTACTTCCGAAGGAGTACCATCATTTCGGCCATTACCTTGGTAAATACTCTCGGAGCCGTGGACAGACCAAACGGCAACGTCTGGAATTGGTAATGACAGTCCTGTACCACAAACCTGAGGTACTCCTGGTGAGGTGGATAAATGGGGACATGCAAGTAAGCATCTTTGATGTCCAGAGATACCATAAAATCCCCCTCTTCCAGGCTTGCAATGACCGCTCTGAGCGATTCCATTTTGAACTTGAATTTTTTCATATAAATGTTCAAGGATTTTAAATTCAGAATGGGTCTTACCGAACCGTCCGGTTTTGGTACAACAAACAGTGTGGAATAGTAACCCCTTCCCTGTTGAAGGAGGGGGACCATTATTATCACTTGCTGGAGGTACAGCTTGTGAATTGCCGCCAGGACTACCTCCCTTTCCATGGGGGAATCTGGCAAGGCTGATTTTAGGTAACGGTGAGGGGGAGTCACTTCGAACTCCAGCTTGTATCCCTGAGATACAATTTGTATAGCCCAAGGATCCACCTGTGAGCGAACCCACTGGTTGCTGAATTTTTCGGAGACGCGCCCCCACCGCTCCTGGCTCCGCCTGTGGAGCCCCAGCGTCATGCGGTGGACTTAGTGGAAGCCGGGGAGGACTTTTGTTCCTGGGAACTAGCTGCATGGTGCAGCTTCTTTCCTCTACCCCTGCCTCTGGCAAGAAAGGATGCACCTCTGACCTTCTTGCTTTTCTCAGAACGAAAGGACTGCATTTGATAATACGGTGCTTTCTTAGGCTGTGAGGAAACCTGAGGCAAGAAAGTCGACTTTCCAGCTGTCGCTGTGGACACAAGGTCCGAGAGGCCGTCCCCAAACAATTCCTCACCCTTATAAGGCAAAACCTCCATGTGTTTTTTAGAATTGGCATCCCCTGTCCATTGCCGAGTCCATAAGACCCTCCTGGCAGAAATGGACATTGCATTAATTCTAGAACCCAGCAGGCAAATGTCCCTCTGGGCATCCCGCATATATAAGACTGCGTCTTTTATATGGCCCAGGGTTAGCAAGACAGTATCCCTGTCCATGGCATCTATGTCCTCTGACAGAGTATCTGTCCATGCTGCTACAGTGCTACACATCCAGGCTGAAGCAATAACTGGTCTCAGTAGAGTACCAGAGTGTGTATACACTGACTTCAAGATAGCTTCCTGCTTCCTATCCGCAGGATCCTTTAGGGCGGCCGTATCCTGAGACGGCAGGGCCACCTTCTTAGATAAGCGTGTCAGCGCCTTGTCTACCCTAGGGGAGGATTCCCAACGTAACCTGTCCGTTGGCGGGAAAGGGTACGCCAGCAGTAATTTTTTTGAAATCACCACTTTCTTATCAGGGGAACTCCACGCTTCTTCACATAACTCATTTAATTCATGTGACGGGGGAAAAGTCACTGCCTGCTTTTTCTCCCCAAACATATACACCCTCTTGTCGGGGACAGGGTTAACCTCTGAAATGTGCAATACATCTTTCATTGCAATAATCATGTAGTGGATGGCCTTGGTCATCTTAGGCTGTAATTGTGCCTCATCATCGTCGACACTGGAGTCGGACTCCGTGTCGGCATCTGTGTCAACCATCTGAGATAGTGGGCGTTTATGAGACCCTGACGGCCTCTGAGTCGCCTGGGCAGGCCCGGGTTGAGACCCCGGCTGTCCCAAGGCTGCAGCGTCATCAAACCTTTTATGCAAGGAGCTTACATTATCATTTAAGACCTTCCACATATCCACCCAATCAGGTGTCGGCCCCGACGGCGGCGACACCACATTTATCCGCACTTGCTCCGCCTCCATGTAACCCTCCTCATCAAACATGTCGACACAGCCGTACCGACACACAGCACACACACAGGGAATGCTCTGACTGAGGACAGGACCCCACAAAGGCCTTTGGGGAGACAGAGAGAGAGTATGCCAGCACACACCACAGCGCTATATAACCCAGGGATATTCACTATAATAAGTGATTACCCAATAGCTGCCGATTTTATGTCTTTTGCGCCTAAATTTATGTGCCACCCCTCTCTTTTTTACCCTTCTTGTACCTGGATACTGCAGGGGAGAGCCTGGGGAGCGTCCTTCCAGCGGAGCTGTGAAGAGAAAATGGCGCTGGTGTGCTGAGGAAGAAGGCCCCGCCCCCTCAGCGGCGGGCTTCTGTCCCGCTTCTGTGTGAAAAAAATAGCGGGGGTTTTTACATATATACAGTGCCTGACTGTATATATGTATGTTATGCCAAAAAGGTACTTCAATTGCTGCCCAGGGCGCCCCCCCCCCCCCCCCCAGCGCCCTGCACCCTACAGTGACCGGAGTGTGAAAGTGTGCTGGGAGCAATGGCGCACAGCTGCGGTGCTGTGCGCTACCTTAAATGAAGACAGGAGTCTTCAGCCGCCGTTTTCACCGTCTTCAAGCTTCTGTTCTTCTGGCGCTGCGAGGGGGACGGCGGCGCGGCTCCGGGAACGGACGATCGAGGACAGATGCCTAAGATACAGATACAGATGCCTAAGATACAGATGCCTAAGAGACAGATACGAACCCTCTGGAGCTAATGGTGTCCAGTAGCCTAAGAAGCGCAACCTAGCTGTAGACAGGAAGGTTTGCTTCTCTCCCCTCAGTCCCTCGTAGCAGTGAGTCTGTTGCCAGCAGAAGCTCACTGAAAATAAAAAAGCCTAACAAATACTTTCTTTTACTAGCAGGCTCAGGAGAGCCCACTAGGAGCACCCAGCTCTGGCCAGGCACAGATTCTAACTGAGGTCTGGAGGAGGGGCATAGAGGGAGGAGCCAGTGCACACCAGATAGTACCTAATCTTTCTTTAGAGTGCCCAGTCTCCTGCGGAGCCCGTCTATTCCCCATGGTCCTTACGGAGTCCCCAGCATCCACTAGGACGTTAGAGAAATAAACATGAAATGGAGGAAGTCCACCAGAGAGCAAGATTTTTCTCCAGAGGTGCTCGGCAGTGAGTTAGCATTTTTGCGGTGGGTGAAGTCAAGCGAGTGGCCGAGACGGTGAGTGGGTGTAGCTGTCCATTGAGAAGGGCCAAAGGAGGACGAGAGGGAGAGAAGATTAGTGGACGCTGGTTTAGCAATGTTAATTTTAAAGTGGTCGAGTATGATAGAGGGGAGGTCAGAGGAGAGGAAGTGGGTAAGCAAGGCAGCGAAGGTATCGACGAATGGGAAGTAGCAGCCAGGAGGGCGGTAGATGACAGGCACATGGAGGTGAATGGGATATAAGAAATTAAGTGGACCTCAAAGGGTTTGGGTGGTGCAAAAAAGTGCAGTTCGGTGAGAGGAGGATGCGGTTTTCAGGTCAAGACTGTCCTGGCAATTGTTAGGTCTGACAGAATGGTTGACGAAGAAGCCCCCCCATAGGAGAGGGCAGCAGGGGAGGTGGAGTCAGAGGAGGAGAGCTAGGTTTCGATGATGGCAAGAAGGTTAAGAGAGTGGGAGATGAAGAGGTCATCAATAGCAGGCAGCTTGTTGCAGATTGGTCTGGCATTCCAGAGTGCTCATAAGAAAAGGCGCACCAGGTAACCATGCAACTCCTAGATTAGTAGACAAGCAAGACAGTGCAGCTGCTAGTCACTCTGGGACCGTGGTGGATCCCTAAAATGGCGAATTAAGCTGATTGCTGTCTGGATACCAACAGAATTGGTGTTTCTCCTGCATGTCTTCATTTGGGGATTAGGGACTGTGGTGTTTTCCATTAGTTACTGGAAAACAGGAGAAATCTATAGCCCCTGCATTAGAGTCTTAATAAATAGCTTCTTTACTTAATTTATTAATAATTATGTGGAAACTGCTGTTTCCGCATGATTACCAGTGCAAATAAGACTGATTAATTGACCTCTAAAATGTTTGGGCTGCAGATAGCTGTCTTTTTTAAATATGTGTTTAATGCTAACTATGTACTTGCACTTCAACAGCATTAGTTGTCAGTTCTTAGTGGATACAGATGTGTCCTCATACATCTAGCCTCAGTATGCCACACAGTGGGAGAGGGATCCCAGCGGTCAACATACTGATGCCGGGATCCCGACAGGGGTCCGAGGGCTATTCCCACTTGTGGGTGTCCATGACATCCATGAAGTGGGAATAGAACCTGTGGAGAGCGCAGCGAGCCACCGAGCCCGCATCGTGGCGAGCGCAGCGAGTCCGCAAGGGGCCTCATTGCGCTCGCCCCCCTGTCGGCATTCTGTTGGTCAGCATCCCGGTGTCGGTATTCTGACCGCCGGGATCTCGACCGCCGGTCTCGCATACCCAATGCGTGGGAGATGCCTGGCATGAGGGAGCTGACAGAGCCCATGCAACTCTCTTAGCGTCGGGCATCTTTTTTTTTTTTGCCAAAAATGCGTGAGATTTGCATTGCTATACAAATTAAACACACAATCAGACTCCACTGATTAAAATTATATGCAGTATGCCTATGTTCTGTGTGCGACTGCGGCTGTATCTGCATATGAGATGCTACGTAACAGTTGTTATAAAAAAAGATGCGTTTTAAAGGAAAAAGTCACACAAAAAAGACGCTCGGCAATACCAAGTCATGGCGTGAGTAGAAGGGTTGCTTAACATGCAGGGAGGATAGATGTAAGTGGACACATCTGTATATACAGGTGAGATCCTGCATTGTGCCACCAGTTGTGTTACTAATAAGATATTCTCAGTCATTAGAGTTCATTCAGAATGACAGGTGTTGCAGCTCCCATGGTCACATGATGGTAAGAGAAGTCCGTGCAGTAATCATTCTGATGTCATCTCAGTCCCTTGAGTCCTTACCTTACTATTGCAACACTTGTTAAGAGAAAATCAGCAGCAGGTAACCACGCAACTCCCAGATTAGGAGATAAGCAAGAGAAGGCGGCTGCAAGTCACTCTGGGACCTTGGTGGATCCCTGAGATGGTGCAACAAGCTGACTGCTGTCTGGATGACACAACTTGTCTGCAACATCATGAAACTATTGTGTTTTATTACATAATATTTAACCATAAGGGGCACAGAATGGAGCAGAAAGATAGGTCATCCTAGTAGCCAGAGTAGAATTAGGGATGAAAGCTAAGATGTAAACATACAGCATTTGAAAGGTTAAGAACCTGTTGTTATACTGATTTAAAGTTTTAAAAATGAAACACTTGCATTATGTTTTTGGCATCAATCTAAGATTATTTGATTATCTACAAGCGGAAAATGAAATGCTACTTCTGTACAAAGATAAATGATCTTTGTTTACTTGATTGGGGAGGGGGGCTGGGTGTGATAGGGGCAGTAGGATGAGTGGAGGGTAATGGAGGTAAGAGGGTGATAGTAGAGGTGCAGGGTGTCTTAACACTGACATGATTAGAGAATTCATACATATGCCAGTATTTGTCATTTCTACTGTTCATGCACCTGCACAGAGTTACAGATTAGAGGGATATGTTTTATTCAGGTGGTGGGATTCCACTGTTTTGTTTTGTCCAAAATGGTCACACTACATATGTCTAGGAGTGTGTGCAAATATAATACCAGTAAAGCTAGATAAGTGTAACAAACTCTGTGAGTGGCTACTAGTGACATGGTGGGCTTCAGTATGAGTTACTGATCGACGGGACGCCGGCGGTCAGTATACCGACAGCGGCATCCCGTCCATCAGAATCCCTACAGGCCCCTATTAAGCCCCCTAACCCTCACCTTTTCCCTACCCTAACCCTCCGCGGTTGTGTCTAACCCTAACCCTCCCCACTTTGGTGCCTCACCCTAACCCTCTCCTCCCCGCTGCCTAACCCTATTCTTCCCGTGGCTGCACCCTAACCCCCTTCTGCTGCCTATACCTAACCCACCCACCCCCATCCCCACGGCAGGACGGCAGCGCGTCACAATGTCCGAACATCCGGGATGGCGGTTGTTGGTATTTTGATGACAGCATTCCGCCCGGGTTTGTGTCCTCCCTCGGGATCCTGGCGTCGGTATATCGGTATATCGGGATCCTGCTCATCAGTGCATGTGAGATGTCAGGCCATTCAGGTAATGCAATCACTAATAAGGCACAGTGTTGGATTGCACTACATGATTAGAGATGATGGTCACCCAAGTGGTCTTATTGAAACCTTTCACTGGCAATGAAGTAGTTTGTCGGGCAGTATTTATAAAAGACTGAAAAGTACTAGGGCCTTTTCTTTTGGCTGTGCACTAAACATTTATTTATATTTGCCTACTCTCCTGGAATGTCTGAGAGACTACTGAATCTAAGGGGGGCATACTGCCCTTTGCCCCAGTGGATGGCGCAGGGGCTTGATGATGATTATTATTATTATTATCCTTAATTTATATGGCGCCACAAGGGTTCTGCAGCGCCCAATTACAGAGTACATAAACAAATAATCAAAACCGGAAAAGTACAAGTACAGGGTAAATACACATAGTTACATCAGCAGATGACACTGGAATAAGTATCAGGTGGCAGAAGACTGCTGGATGTGGTACAGTTGAAGATTATTAAAGTAAGAAAAGGATAAGCACATGAGGGAAGAGGGCCCTGCTCGTGAGAGCTTACATTCTTAAGATACGACTTGTATTGAATTGCATCATCGTGTTTCTCCACCATTGTATCATTCTGTTAATAGTGACATTGTACAGCAGGATTCGGGGTCACTATGATGCGGACATGACCCCAAGCCCTCTGTTCAACCCACATGAGCACCTACTGTACTCCACTTCTGCCAGGGTGCAATGTCCCAAAGCTCGCACTTATGATTTAATGGCACAGCGTAAATTCAGCTTCAGACCTGAAGTGCAAGCTCAATTTATATATGAGCAAAGGCTTGCACAGGCAGGTATGGAGTGAGTTTGTTGTCATTCAAGTACAGAGTAAGCAAAGTGGTGTATCTCACATTGTAGAGTACTGCAGAAAAGAGATTTGATTTTGCAGTGTAATAGGATCTTACAGTGTAATGCCCTCACCAGTGCTTTCTTTGTAAAGTAGTGGTGAAGGCATATGACACTGGTCAACAGCCCAAATGTTTCAGCAATAAATTTAGTCTGGCTTCACTCATTTTAATACATTAAATAAGAATATGACAGTTAAAATGCAATATTATCTCTTGTTTTCATGATATAGGGTCTTATTCAGGTTTGTTCCTAAAACCAAAAAGCAAGCAAATGGGCAAATCCGTGTGCAGGGTTGGACTGGCCCACATGGGAACAGGGGAAACCACCGGTGGGCCCCAATGCCTGGGCCCCCCACCTCCTCTAAGGAATCTGGTTCCAGACTGTGCACTTGAATTATACTTTATACATATATTACCTTATACTGTACTATGGTCTATTTTCTGGAGTCCATTTCCGTTATTAATCTGGTACATTATAATGCATGCACTAGCAGTATTTACTGTAAATATTTATCAACGGTTAGCCAAGCCTCTGAAGTTTGGCCACACCCCTAAACATGGGCCCCTACAAATGCATTCCCCCGGTGGGCCCTTTATGCCCCAGTCCGACACTGTCCGTGTGCACTGCAGATGGGGCAGATGGAACATGTGCAAAGAGCTTTAGATTTAGGTGGCATGTGTTTAAACTAAAAAAATAAAGCAGCCAGTATTTCTCTAACGTCCTAGTGGATGCTGGGGACTCCAATAAGGACCATGGGGAATAGACGGGCTCCGCAGGAGACATGGGCACTTTAAGAAAGAATTTGGATTCTGGTGTGCTCTGGCTCCTCCCTCTATGTCCCTCCTCCAGACCTCAGTTTGAATCTGTGCCCGGACGAGCTGGGTGCTACTTAGTGAGCTCTCCTGAGCTTGCTGTGAGAAAGTATTTTGTTAGGTTTTTTATTTTCAGGGAGATCTGCTGGCAACAGGCTCCCTGCATCGTGGGACTGAGGGGAGAGAAGCAGCCCTACTCTCTGAAGATAGGTCCTGCTTCTTAGGCTACTGGACACCATTAGCTCCAGAGGGATCGTACACAGGATCTCACCCTTTGTCGTCCGATCCCGGAGCCGCGCCGCCATCCCCCTCGCAGAGCCGGAAGACAGAAGCCGGGTAAAGGAAGCAAGAAGACTTCGAAATCGTCGGCAGAAGACTCCAGTCTTCACTGAGGTAGCGCACAGCACTGCAGCTGTGCGCCATTGCTCCCACATTAAACCCACATACTCCAGTCACTGTAGGGTGCAGGGCGCAGGGGGGGGCGCCCTGGGCAGCAATTAGGACCTCTTGGCAAAAGTTACACATATATACAGTTGGGCACTGTATATATGTATGAGCCTCCGCCATAATAGTGTATAGAAACGCGGGACAGAAGCCCGCCGCTGAGGGGGCGGGGCTTCTTCCTCAGCACTCACCAGCGCCATTTTCTCTCCACAGCTCCGCTGAGAGGAAGCTCCCCAGGCTCTCCCCTGCAGATTCACGGTAGAAGAGGGTAAAAAGAGAGGGGGGCACATAAATTAGGCGCAAAAACATAATATACAGCAGCTACTGGGTTAACACTAAGTTACTGTGTGATTCCTGGGACATATAGCGCTGGGGTGTGTGCTGGCATACTCTCTCTCTGTCTCTCCAAAGGGCCTTGTGGGGGAACTGTCTTCAAAAAAAAGAGCATCCCCTGTGTGTGTGGTGTGTCGGTACGCCTGTGTCGACATGTTTGACGAGGAAGGCTATGTGGAAGCAGAGCGGGAGCAAATGAATGTGGTGTCTCCGCCGACGGCGCCGACACCTGATTGGATGGATATGTGGAAGGTTTTAAATGATAATGTTAATTCCTTGCATAAAAGGTTAGATAAAGCTGAAACCTTAGGACAGTCAGGGTCTCAGCCCATGCCTGATCCTATGTCGCAGAGGCCGTCAGGGTCTCAGAAGCGCCCACTATCCCAAATTGTTGACACAGATTATGATGATGACTCCAGTGTCGATTACGATGATGCAAAGTTACAGCCTAAATTGGCTAAAGCCATCCGTTATATGATTATAGCAATGAAGGATGTGTTGCACATCACAGCGGAAACCCCGGTCCCTGACAAGAGGGTTCATATGTATGGGGAAAAAAGGCAGGAGGTGACCTTTCCCCCTTCACATGAGCTAAATGAGTTATGTGAAAAGGCTTGGGAATCTCCAGATAAAAAACTGCAGATTTCCAAGAGGATGCTTATGGCATATCCCTTCCCGCCAACGGACAGGTTACGCTGGGAATCCTCCCCTAGGGTGGACAAAGCTCTAACACGCTTATCCAGGAAGGTAGCCCTGCCGTCACAGGATACGGCCACCCTAAAAGATGCTGCGGATAGAAAGCAAGAGGGTACCCTGAAGTCCATTTATACACACTCGGGTACCTTGCTAAGGCCGGCAATTGCGTCGGCCTGGGTGTGTAGTGCTGTAGCAGCATGGACGGATACCTTATCTGAGGAACTTGATACCTTAGACAAGGATACTATATTAATGACCCTGGGGCATATAAAAGACGCTGTCCTATATATGAGAGCTGCTCAAAGAGACATTAGCCTACTGGGCTCTAGAATAAATGCAATGTCGATTTCTGCCAGAAGGGTCCTGTGGACTCGGCAATGGACAGGCGATGCCGACTCAAAAAGGCACATGGAGGTTTTACCTTACAAGGGCGAGGAATTGTTTGGGGAGGGTCTCTCGGACCTGGTCTCCACAGCTACAGCTGGAAAGTCAAATTTTTTGCCATATGTTCCCTCACAACCTAAGAAAGCACCATATTACCAAATGCAGTCCTTTCGATCACAAAAAGGCAAGAAAGTCCGAGGTGCGTCCTTTCTTGCCAGAGGCAGGGGCAGAGGAAGGAAGCTGCACAACACAGCTAGCTCCCAGGAATAGAAGTCCTCCCCGGCTTCCACTAAATCCACCGCATGACGCTGGGGCTCCACAGGCGGAGCTAGGCCCGGTGGGGGCGCGTCTCCGAAATTTCAGCCACAAGTGGGTTCACTCCCAGGTGGATCCCTGGGCAATAGAGATTGTGTCTCAGGGATACAAGCTGGAATTCGAAGAGATGCCCCCTCACCGATACCTCAAATCGGCCCTGCCAGCTTCCCCATTAGAGAGGGAAATAGTGTTAGCTGCAATTCACAAATTGTATCTTCAGCAGGTGGTGGTCAAGGTTCCCCTCCTTCAACAAGGGAAGGGTTATTATTCGACCATGTTTGTGGTACCGAAACCGGACGGTTCTGTCAGACCCATATTGAATTTAAAATCTCTGAACATATACCTGAAAAGGTTCAAGTTCAAGATGGAATCGCTCAGAGCGGTCATTGCAAGCCTGGAAGAGGGGGATTTTATGGTGTCTCTGGACATAAAGGATGCATACCTTCATGTCCCCATTTATCCACCTCATCAGGCGTACCTCAGATTTGTGGTACAGGATTGTCATTACCAATTTCAGACGTTGCCGTTTGATCTCTCCACGGTGCCGAGAATATTTACCAAGGTGATGGCAGAAATGATGGTACTCCTGCGGAAGCAAGGGGTCACAATTATCCCATACTTGGACGATCTCCTCATAAAAGCGAGGTCAAGAGAGCAGTTACTGATCAGCGTAGCACGCTCTCTGGAAGTGTTAGGACAGCACGGCTGGATTCTGAATATTCCAAAGTCGCAGTTGATTCCTACGACGCGTCTGCCCTTCCCATGCATGATTCTGGACACAGACCAGAAGAGGGTTTATCTCCCGATGGAGAAGGCTCAGGAACTCATGACACTGGTCAGAGACCTATTAAAACCAAAAAAGGTGTCGGTGCATCACTGTACACGAGTCCTGGGAAAGATGGTGGCATCATACGAGGCCATTCCCTTTGGCAGGTTCCATGCGAGGACCTTTCAATGGGATCTCCTGGACAAATGGTTCGGATCACATCTTCAGATGCATCGGTTAATCACCCTATCCCCCAGGGCCAGGGTGTCTCTCCTGTGGTGGCTGCAGAGTGCTCACCTTCTGGAGGGCCGCAGATTCGGCATTCAGGACAAAGTCCTGGTGACCACGGATGCAAGCCTCCGGGGGTGGGGGGCAGTCACACAGGGAAGAAATTTCCAAGGCCTGTGGTCAAGTCAGGAGACTTGCCTTCACATCAACATCCTGGAACTAAGGGCCATATACAACGCCCTACGTCTAGCGGAGTCCCTACTTCGCGACCAACCGGTTCTGATTCAGTCAGACAACATAACCGCAGTGGCTCATGTAAACCGCCAAGGCGGCACAAGGAGCAGAGTGGCGATGGCGGAAGCCACCAGGATTCTTCGCTGGGCGGAGAATCACGTAAGCGCACTGTCAGCAGTGTTCATCCCGGGAGTAGACAACTGGGAAGCAGACTTCCTCAGCAGACATGACCTCCACCCGGGAGAGTGGGGACTTCATCAAGAAGTCTTCACACAGATTACAAGTCGTGGGAACTACCACAGATAGACATGATGGCGTCACGCCTCAACAAGAAGCTACAGAGCTATTGCGCCAGGTCAAGGGACCCTCAGGCGGTAGCTGTAGACGCCCTGGTGACACCGTGGGTGTTCCAGTCGGTCTATGTATTTCCTCCTCTTCCTCTCATACCCAAGGTACTGAGGATAATAAGGAAAAGAGGAGTAAGAACAATTCTCATTGTTCCAGATTGGCCACGAAGGACTTGGTATCCAGATCTGCAAGAATTGCTCACAGAGGATCCGTGGCCTCTTCCTCTAAGACAGGACCTGTTGCAACAGGGACCCTGTCTCTTCCAAGACTTACCGCGGCTGCATTTGACGGCATGGCGGTTGAACGCCGGATCCTAGCAGAAAAGGGTATTCCGGAGGAGGTCATTCCTACGCTGATAAAGGCTAGGAAGGACGTAACAGCTAAACATTATCACCGGATATGGCGAAAATATGTTTCTTGGTGTGAGGCCAGCAATGCTCCTACAGAGGAGTTTCAGCTGGGCCGTTTCCTTTACTTCCTTCAGTCAGGAGTGGATTTGGGCCTGAAGTTAGGCTCAATTAAGGTCCAGATTTCGGCCCTTTCCATTTTCTTTCAAAAGGAGTTGGCTTCTCTGCCAGAAGTTCAGACGTTTGTGAAAGGAGTGCTGCATATTCAGCCTCCTTTTGTGCCTCCAGTGGCACCTTGGGATCTTAACGTGGTGTTGAGTTTCCTGAAATCACACTGGTTTGAACCACTTAAAACAGTGGAGTTGAAATATCTCACGTGGAAGGTGGTCATGCTATTAGCCTTGGCTTCGGCTAAGCGCGTGTCAGAATTAGCGGCTTTGTCTCATAAAAGCCCATATCTGGTTTTCCATATGGATAGAGCGGAATTGAGGACACGTCCACAATTTCTGCCAAAAGTGGACTCATCCTTTCATATGAACCAACCTATTGTGGTGCCTGTGGCTACTCCTGACTTGGAGGATTCCGAGTTACTAGATGTAGTCAGGGCTTTAAAAGTTTATGTAGCCAGAACGGCTACAGTCAGGAAAACGGAGTCACTGTTTATCCTGTATGCATCCAACAAGCTTGGTGCTCCTGCTTCAAAGCAAACTATTGCTCGCTGGATCTGTAACACAATTCAGCAGGCTCATTCTGTGGCTGGATTGCCGCAGCCAAAATCAGTAAAAGCCCATTCCACTAGGAAGGTGGGCTCTTCTTGGGTGGCTGCCCGAGGGGTCTCGGCATTACAGTTATGCCGAGCTGCTACTTGGTCAGGTTCAAATACGTTTGCAAAGTTCTACAAGTTTGATACCCTGGCTGAGGAGGACCTATCGTTTGCTCAATCGGTGCTGCAGAGTCATCCGCACTCTCCCGCCCGTTTGGGAGCTTTGGTATGATCCCCATGGTCCTTACGGAGTCCCCAGCATCCACTAGGACGTTAGAGAAAATAAGATTTTACTTACCGGTAAATCTATTTCTCGTAGTCCGTAGTGGATGCTGGGCGCCCGTCCCAAGTGCGGACTTCTTCTGCAATGCTTGTATATAGTTATTGCTTAAATAAGGGTTATGTTATAGTTGCATCAGGGTTTATCTGATGCTCTGTTATTGCTCATACTGTTAACTGGGTAAAGTTATCACAAGTTATACGGTGTGATTGGTGTGGCTGGTATGAGTCTTACCCTGGATTCCCAAAATCCTTTCCTTGTACTGTCAGCTCTTCCGGGCACAGTTTCTTTAACTGAGGTCTGGAGGAGGGACATAGAGGAAGGAGCCAGAGCACACCAGAATCCAAATTCTTTCTTAAAGTGCCCATGTCTCCTGCGGAGCCAGTCTATTCCCCATGGTCCTTACGGAGTCCCCAGCATCCACTACGGACTACGAGAAATAGATTTACCGGTAAGTAAAATCTTATTTTACCCTGCACAGAAACAATATAACCCACCAAAATCTAAATCTCTCTGCACATGTTACATCTGCCCACCTGCAGTGCACATGGTTTTGCCCATTTGCTTGCTTTTTGGTTTGCGAACAAACCTGAATAACCCCCATAGTGTATCACTAAAGGCCCATACACACTGGGTGATTTTGAGCTCAAAGTAGCTTACTTTTAGCATTTTTAGCTACTTTGAGCTCAAACTTGGCCAGTGTGTATGCGCGCTCCTGCATCATTGCTGGCCGCCGCTGGCCGTCGGGCTGTTTTACCAGCCGAGTGAACCACTTTCCAAAGTCTCCTACTGTGGAAAGTGGTTCACCCCCGTGAACATCGCTGGGCCGGGGAGAAAATCGCTCAGTGTGTATGCACTGAGCTATTTTCCTGCCAGCGATGTTCATATCATTGCTCTGCATACACGCTGGGCAAAAACGCCCAGTGTGTGTGCACCTTTAGAGTGTGTTTCGCTTGGTTTTGGAGATATTTTTTGCTGAGGCACAGTTTGTAGCGACACTGCAGTCATTTTCTGCTGAGTCACATTACTTTTTGTCTGGATCAGTTTGCCGCCAGTCAGTGAGAGTCAAACATCTGTCAGTGCCACATGTTGTTTTCTGAGTAGTAAAAACATGTAAATCAGCATACTGAGACAATGTGGATTATCAGAAATTAGGCTGGAAAGTGTTTTAAAAAATACATTTTCATTTGGATTTTTACCCAGTCAACCAGGCCGGTAACTAGGGGTGCTGTCACCCAGGGTGCAGAGCACTGTGGGCTGTACTTTTGCTGCTTCATGGCTCTGCATCTGGCTAACAGGTTGCAGCCAGTATCGCTGCTCCAGTACCTTTTGATGCTCCTGGCACTCAGCCTGTACAGCTGCCCAGAGTGTCTTGAGGACGATCTGGGCAGGACCGTACTTCACGGTGCTGGCGACTCTGCCCCCTCAGTGTAACATCATGCGCTCAGGTGGCGGGGCCAAAGAGTCCATCAGGACATATCGCGACTGGTTAGAGTTGAGCTCACTGAGGTTCCGGACATAAAGATTAGCAGATGCAGCAGAATTATCTACAAAATACAACCAACCCCACCACTGGAAAGCTTTGGTGCTCTTGGTACCAGTAGTGGCTAGAAAAACAAAATAGTGCAATGAAAAGTCAGTTGTGTTTGTCACTAGAGAAACTAGCAGCACCCCCAACAGGTGGATTTACCACTTCTACGGGGTCTATGTGTAACAGATACAGGGGGAGATGTACTAAGCATGAAAAGTTATAAATTTCACAGTGATAAACTGCCAGCCAATCAGCTCCTAACTACCATGTCACTGGCTGTGTTTGAAAAATGACAGTTAGGAGCCGATTGGCTGGTGCTTTATCACCGTGATATTTATCACTTTTCAAGGCTTAGTACATCTGGCCCACAAGCTGCACAGAACCCCAAGCCTCAGAACACATTCGCCGGACTTACAGTTCCACACAAATACTGCTGGGGTTCAGAAATATGTTGATTAGTTTTGCATATCCCCCACTATCTTCAAAGGGGGGGGGGAGACCCCTCAAGGGGTCAGCACCCTCCACACTGTGAAGCTGGCCCCACACCTCCCATCTAGGAGGGTTGCACTGGGTTGTGACATCATAGCAAACATCTACACTCCAAGTGTATCACTGACATGGAGGAGCAGCAGCTGCACATAGAAGAAGCTACAGGTTGTTTTGCCTTAACGTCAGCAGTTGGTGCTATGGGGGTTCTGTAGGGGGACTTAAATCATTGAATGTGTCACATTATGTCATTTAGGACTGATTCTTAGCCACTGTACTTATGTGCAGTCATGGTAGCCATATTTTACAACATTCTAAACTAAAGCTAGAATCTGTTGAACTAATGCAGGAGTTTGGGCAAGTGGAAATTCAGCCACCTAGAGACAGCAGTCAACGGTGTGGCTGCCCAGAGGGGAAGGTAGCTTGGATGCTCCCATCATGTCTCAGCAAGAAATGGTGGTTAGCATTACTGCCTCACAGCACTGAGGTCTCAGGTTTGATTCCCACCAAGGCCATATCTGTGTGGAGTGTGAATGTTATCCACGTGCTGTGTGGGTTTCCACTGGGTACTCCGGTTTCCCCACAAAATAAAAAAAAATACATACTGCTAGATTCATTGGACACAGCAATAGAAGACCTGCCCAGTAATGAGATAAATGTGTATTGCTTTTGGTGTAATATGTGGGGAGGGAGATGCTATTGGTGTTATATGTGGGGAGGGGAATGCTATTGGTGTAATATGTGGGGAGGGGATGCTATTGGTGAAATATGTGGGGAGGAGGATGCTATTGATATAATATGTGGGGAGGGGGATGCTATTGCTGTAATATGTGGGGAGGGGGATGCTATTGGTGTTATATGTGGGGAAGGGGATGCTATTGGTGTAATATGTGGGGAGGAGGATGCTATTGATATAATATGTGGGGAGGGGGATGCTATTGCTGTAATATGTGGGGAGGGGGATGCTATTGGTGTTATATGTGGGGAGGGGGATGCTATTGGTGTAATATGTGGGGAGGAGGATGCTATTGGTGTAATATGTGGGGAAGGGGATGCTATTGGTGTAATATGTGGGGGGGAGGATGCTATTGGTGTTATATGTGGGGAGGGAGATGCTATTGGTGTAATATGTGGGGAGGGAGATGCTATTGGTGTTATATGTGGGGAGGGGGATGCTATTGGTGTTATATGTGGGGTGGGGGATGCTATTGGTGTAATATGTGGGGAGGGGGATGCTATTGATGTAATATGTGGGGGGAGGATGCTATTGGTGTGATATGTGGGGAGGGGGATGCTATTGATGTAATATGTGGGGAGGGGGATGCTATTGGTGTAATATGTGGGGAGGGGGATGCTATTGATGTAATATGTGGGGGGATGCTATTGGTGTTATATGTGGGGAGGGGGATGCTATTGATATAATATGTGGGGAGAGGGGTGCTATTGGTGTTATATGTGGGGAGGGGGATGCTATTGGTGTAATGTGTGGGGAGGGGGATGCTATAGGTGTTATATGTGGGGAGGGGGATGCTATTGATGTAATATGTGGGGGGGGAGGATGCTATTGGTGTTATATGTGGGGAGGGGGATGCTATTGGTGTTATATGTGGGGAGGGGGATGCTATTGGTGTAATATGTGGGGAGGGGGATGCTATTGATGTAATATGTGGGGGGGGATGCTATTGGTGTTATATGTGGGGAGGGGGATGCTATTGATGTAATATGTGGGGAGGGGGATGCTATTGGTGTAATATGTGGGGAGGGGGATGCTATTGATGTAATATGTGGGGGGGATGCTATTGGTGTTATATGTGGGGAGGGGGATGCTATTGATGTAATATGTGGGGAGGGGGGTGCTATTGGTGAAATATGTGGGGAAGGGGATGCTATTGGTGTAATATGTGGGGAGGGGGATGCTATTGGTGTAATATGTGGGGAGGGAGATGCTATTGGTGTTATATGTGGGGAGGGGGATGCTATTGGTGTTATATGTGGGAAGGGGGATGCTATTGATGTAATATGTGGGGAGGGGTGCTATTGGTGTTATATGTGGGGAGGGGGATGCTATTGGTGTAATGTGTGGGGAGGGGGATGCTATTGGTGTAATATGTGGAGAAGGGGTGAGAGTATTATTGTGTACACATATAATTGGAAACTAGGTTTTAAAAGTGAAAGCTAAAAGAACAGGTAGGAGGGAGATTGTTATTGTGGTGGGACTGTCTTGTGTACTCAGAACTTTTGAATCTATATATCAAGCATTGATAACTCATATTATAGAAGAGGAAGGGGTTATAACCACTTCTTCCTATTTAACAATAGGTAAAGAGCTGGTAAATCACTAATTTCTTCTGTAGTCCCTTTATTTTTCATGTCATCACGCTCTATGGGGGGACTGCAAAGCATTTCACCTCTAGGTCATCCGGAGACATTGCTACCCATACCCAGTAATGGGGAACAACAAACCAGATAGGTATTGCTAGATCCCCCCCACCCCCCTCCCTCCCCAGGTGAGATCTCTGTGCCCATGCGCAAATTTCTGAAATAAGTGATGGGAATAAAAACTTTAAGAGCAGGATTTTTGTCGACACTCCCAAGAGAAGCTTTGGATTGATGAATTGCTAAGAAACTGTGCTCTGTATCACTGAACTATCCTTGATGTATGTATTGGAAGGGAAGTGGTTGGAGTATGACCTAACACTCTCTATAGCTGTAGCCACACCTCTTGGGTGCTGGTCCCTCCCATAAACAGCTGGATTGTGGCATCCATACTAGCAGCCCACCACCATTTAGTTGACCACACCTACTGCACATATTTTATGGAGCTGCTTTAAATTCCCAGTCTGCTCCTGATTACTAGGATGCATCATGTATAGTTGAGTACGGTCTAGTCATTGCTTCCTTGGCACAGGCTTCTTAACAGCCTAAAATGTATTATATTCCGGTAAAAGTCAATCCATCATAAAAAAAAACGATGCCCAGGGAGGGGAGAAAAAGTATGCTGCTGGTCAAATACCTTTCCACAAGATGCACACAAGCTTATGCAATATGTACACAACCGTGTAAATAAATAAATCTAGAACCGAACTGTTTCTGTTTTGTTTGTGTTTTTTTAAACCATCATAACCCGTATGCAAACAGATTGTAAATAAGAAGTCACATTTACCCTTGTCCACCTTTTGCTCAAACCTCATTCGTATTCCAAAAATCCAGTATTCTCCATATGACAGTGTACTCACAGGTGACTACATCAGAAGTGCAAAAGTGGAGTTTGGTCAGTTGATGAGATCATGTCAGCATCAGGACTAGCAGTCGTTGTAATATGTTTGGACTGTACAAAGAAAATTGGTCACGCAATGTAGACATTAGTTCAGATACAGTATAATCTACAATTATCACTACTTAGGTGAAAACATACTGTATACCAATGCATGAGTATCCAGTCACATTGTAGGTAGTTACCATGAACTGCACTTTGTGGGCCCCATGGCAACATTTTGAACAGGCCCGTCTCAATGCTTCTAGAGAGACACGTCTCCGCAGCAGCTGTTAGCTTTATGCCCCATAGTAGTGCCTTCATTTATTTCAGGAACCATAGCAGTGTCCCAGTTCACATTATGTCACATTGTAGTGCTGCAAGTACGCATTATGCAACACAGAACCCCCAATTCACATTATTACATACAGTGTATCTAGTTCATATTATATCACATTATGGTGCCCTCAGCTCATACAATGCCACCAGGGCCGGATTAACAATGGGGCGGATGGAGCTGCAGCTCCAGGACCCCCATTGAAAACAGGCCCACAGGATCCCCTGCAATGTAGTCAGTGTCACCAGCCCAGCTCACTCCACTCCCAGCCACCTGATAACATCCCCTGCCCTAAATATTCCTGTCCCTAGCTGGCTGACAGTAGCGGATCTTGCCACGGGCAAGCAGGACTTTTGCCCGGGGCGCCGCCTTCCGGAGGGCGCTGGCGCCGTCCGGAGGGCGCCGCACCGTGGCAAGATCCGCCACTGCTGCCCGCTGTGTCCCTTGTCCGCCTCCGCTGCCCGGCCCGCTGTGTCCCCGCCTCCTGTGAAGGGAACTAGACGCTACGCGTCTAGTTTCCCTTCGTAGAGAGTACCTTTGCTGAGCGGTGCGCGATGACGTCATCGCGCACCGCACAGCAAAGGTCCTCTCCACGAAGGGAACTAGACGCTATGCGTCTAGTTTCCCTTCGTGGAGAGGACCTTTTGCTGTGCGGTGCGCGATGACGTCATCGCGCACCGCTCAGCATTCAAGCGGCGCTAGTAATGTACAGGGGGCGTAACTGACCACGCCCCCTGTATTAGGCCACGCCCCGTTTCCTGCCTGGGGCGCAGAGCGGCCTTGAACCGGCCCTGCTGGCTGACAGAAGCCCCTCCTACTGTCCTACATCAGACTCTGGGCCAGCCGAAGCACCGACTAGTCATGGGCAAAGTGATTCACTGAACTGAGTTGAGACACATGACTCAGTTCAGTGAAGTGTCTCGAGTCAGTGTCTCGGCACATGAGTCATGACTCATTTGTATTTAATGTATTGCAGAGACTGCACATGAATCAGTGAGTTGCCAGTGCTGGACTCATGGAGGGAGTTATTCAGCTGCAGTGATTGTGTGCAGTGCATCTGGGGGAGGCACCTGCTTATGCACTGATTATTAATTATATAATAACATAGATTCAGTGTTATCATTATGTTGATATATTATTAATAACCACTTATTGCATTCTAGTTACAGAATATGCACATTACTTCTGGCTGAGGAGAGAAAGCTTAACAGCCATGAAACACATCATTCAGTCTGTAACTAAACCAAATAAAAACATTTTTTTTTTTTACTTTGCATACTTTGCTAATTAGATAATTTTAGGTGGGCTTGTATTTATTATATTATCCACTATCTAGCCTCTAGGGAGTTTGCCACCCACAATCACATTGAGCCAGTGGCGTGCGGTGAGGTCAGTGGCTGGTGAGGCACTGCAGCCATAATGTCCGTCAGATCCTGCTGATTACCCCTACCGCCGCCGAGCCAATGCCCACTACTGCCTCTGAGCCAATGTCTGCTGCCACCGCCAATGGCTTACAAACTTGCCTACCATCAACTGACCCAGCCCTCCGCCACTAATTTGCATCTCAGTCCGATGCCGCCAATGCCCGCTGCCTGCCTGCTCATCATACTTGTGATATATTGTACATTTTTATAGAAAAATAAATAAAAATTAGTGTTTGGGAAGGGAGTGGGAGGAGGACATGAATTCAATTTTGTTGTCCAGGGCTTCCATTAACTTAATGGAGAAGGGTCTGAATGGGTTAAAAAATGTAAAAAAAAAAATGTGTGAGGTCCCCCCTCCTAAGCATAACCAGCCTCGGGCTTTTTGAGCCGGTCCTGGTTGTTTAAATACTGGGAAAAAATTGGACAGGTGTTCCCCGTATTTAGACAACCAGCACCGGGCTCTTAGACCGGTCCTGGTTCCAAAAATACGGGGGACAAAAGATGTAGGGGTCCCCCGTATTTTTAAAACCAGCACCGGGCTCCACTAGCCAGGGACATAATGCCACAGCCGGGGGACACATTTATGTAGGTCCCTGTGGCCGTGGCATTACCCCCCCAACTAGTCACCCCTGTCCGGGGTTCCCTGGAGGAGTGGGGACCCCTTAAATCAAGGGGTCTCCCCCCCTCCAGGCACCCAAGGGCTAGGGGTGAAGCCCGAGGCTGTCCCCAGCACCCCTGGGCGGTGGGTGCCGGGCTGATAGCCATAAGTGTGTAAAAAAAAGAATATTGTTTTTTGTTGTGGAGCTTCAAGGCCCAGCAAGCCTCCCCCGCTTGCTGGTACTTGGAGAACCTCAAGTACCAGCATGTGGGGAAATAACGGGCCCGCTGGTACCTGTAGTTCTACAAAAAAAAAATACCCAAATAAAAACACAACACACACACCGTGAAAGTAAAAATTTATTAAAACACACTTACACACTCACACATACTTACCTACATCCCACGCCGGTCACGTCCACTTGTCCAGTAGAATCCAATAGGTGGTTCCTGTAAAAATGAGAGAGAGATTACTTACCTACATCCCACGCCGGTCACGTCCACTTGTCCAGTAGAATCCAATAGGGGTACCTGTAAATATGAAAATTATACTTACAAACGAAGTAATCCAAAGGAGGAGAGAGAGAGAGAAATTAATGATTATTATGTACTCGCTGACGCGAGAAGACGTTAGCACAGACAGGGGAGAGTGCTGCTGCCGGCTGGCCTGTAGCTTTGCCCCCAGTAGCTGTGCCCCTTGTGGCTGTGCCCCCAGTTGCTGTGCCCCTTGTAGTTGTGCCCCCAGTTGCTGTGCCCCTTGCAGCTGTGTCCCCAGTTGCTGTGCCCCCTGTAGCTGTGCCCCTTGTAGTTGTGCCCCCAGTTGCTGCTGCCGGCTGGCAGGATGGAGCAGGCGCCCCCAATAGTTATGAGCCCAGTAGCTGTGCCCCTCAGTAGTTGTGATCCCTCTAGCTGTGACCCTAGTAGCTTTCCCCACTGATGCAGCGCCCCCTGTAGCAGTGCCCCGAGTAGTTGTGACTCCTGTAGTTGTGCCCCCAGTCGCTTAGCCCCCTGTAGCTGTGCCCCTTGTAGCAGTGCCCTGAGTAGTTGTGCCCCCTGTAGTTGTGCCCCCTGTAGCATTGCCCCCAGTAGTTGTGCCCCTTGTGGCTGTGCCCCCTGTAATTGTGCCCCTTGTAGCTGTGCCCCCAGTTGCTGTGCCCCTTGTAGTTGTGCCCGCAGTTGCTGTGCCCCTTGTAGCTGTGTCCCCAGTTGCTGTGCCACCTGTAGCTGCGCCCCTTGTAGTTGTGCCCCCGTAGCTGCACCCCTGGTAGTTGTGCCCCCGTAGCTGCGCCCCTTCTAGTTCTGCCCCCGTAGCTGCGCCCCTTGTAGTTGTGCCCCCGTAGCTGCGCCCCTTGTAATTGTGCCCCCGTTGCTGCGCCCCTGGTAATTGTGCCCCCATAGCTGCGCCCCTGGTAGTTGTGCCCCCGTTGCTGCGCCCCTGGTAATTGTGCCCCCATAGCTGCGCCCCTGGTAGTTGTGCCCCCGTAGCTGCGCCCCTGGTAGTTGTGCCCCCGTAGCTGCACCCCTGGTAGTTGTGCCCCCGTAGCTGCGCCCCTGGTAGTTGTGCCCCCGTTGCTGCGCCCATGGTAATTGTGCCCCCATAGCTGCGCCCCTGGTAGTTGTGCCCCCGTTGCTGCGCCCCTGGTAATTGTGCCCCCGTAGCTCCGCCCCTGGTAGTTGTGCCCCCGTAGCTGCGCCCCTGGTAGTTGTGCCCCCGTTGCTGCGCCCCTGGTAATTGTGCCCCCATAGCTGCGCCCCTGGTAGTTGTGCCCCCGTTGCTGCGCCCCTGGTAATTGTGCCCCCATAGCTGTGCCCCTGGTAGTTGTGCCCCCGTAGCTGCGCCCCTGGTAGTTGTGCCCCCGTTGCTGCGCCCCTGGTAATTGTGCCCCCGTAGCTGCGCCCCTGGTAGTTGTGCCCCCGTAGCTGCGCCCCTGGTAGTTATGCCCCCGTTGCTGCGCCCCTGGTAATTGTGCCCCCATAGCTGCGCCCCTGGTAGTTGTGCCCCCGTTGCTGCGCCCCTGGTAATTGTGCCCCCATAGCTGCGCCCCTGGTAGTTGTGCCCCCGCAGCTGCGCCCCTGGTAGTTGTGCCCCCGTTGCTGCGCCCCTGGTAATTGTGCCCCCATAGCTGCGCCCCTGGTAGTTGTGCCCCCGTTGCTGCGCCCCTGGTAATTGTGCCCCCGTAGCTGCGCCCCTGGTAGTTGTGCCCCCGTTGCTGCGCCCCTGGTAATTGTGCCCCCATAGCTGCGCCTCAATCACACACATATATAAAAAAAAAAAAAACATACTTACAGCTCCTGCAGTGCCGTCCTCCGTCTCCGGCTCGTCTCTGCTGTACTATGGGAGAGACGTCATGACTCATGACGTCTCTCCCACTGTAGCGCCGCTCAGACACTAGGGGTCAATTATGACCCCTGTTGTCAGTCAGTCAGCGGCGCCGGCTGCAGCGGGCGCCCACACAGCCCACGGCGCCTGCTGCAGCCGGGAAGGGGGCTCGCTATTGATTGGACAGCGGATCCAGCACTGGATCCGCTGGGCCAATCACATCTGGGGCAGTGACAGGGGCGTGCATTCGTCGGGGCAGTATAGGTGCCGCTTCCCTATACTTTCTCAATGGGCTTTCACAGCCCATTGCAGCGCCCCGCCCCCTGCCCACCCCCCGCTGCCCGGACTTTAATGTTAGGTGCGGGAGGCACCTCTCCCGCTGCCTCCCAGCCCAACATTTTCACGGGGGGGGGGGAGAGATTATGAAAATAATAAAAGAAGATATTTATCACAGACTCTGTTATAAATATCTTCTTTTTATTTTTTTATTTTTATTATTTTAATTATTATGACAGGGGAGGCACTGCCTCCCCTGCCTCCCCTGCCTGCACGTCCCTGCATTGAGTAGGAACAGTGAGTTGAGAACACTGAGCTGAGAGCCCTGTACCACAGGGGCTCCACCTCCTGCAGGCTTATGCTGCATGAATCAGATCCATCCACTGAGTCACTGAGTCTACACAGTGTACAACTGTCTCAACTCACTGGCAGACTCAGGATGAATCATGATTCATGACATGACTCAGGCACAGCAGCACAGCACTCACTGACTGGTGAGTCGTGACTGCTCCCTCCCCCCTCCCACTGGGTGTCACCTGGTATAGCCTCTGGCCAATCACAGCTAAAGACACACAGCAGAACACACTGACTGAAGGACACACTGAGTTTCCTCCCTCTGGCTGAGAGAGGCTGCTGCTGCAGCTGTCTCGACTCATTAAACAGTGAGTGACTCGAATCATTCATACTTCCTGATGATTCCTGTCACTGTGTTGAGACAGTGAGTCAGTAGCCATCTCTAGCACCGACCCTGGACCCGACCGATGCAGCAACTCCCGGAGCTGGCAGATTAGCTCCGGCTCTCGGACCGTCCGAAGCCCCTCCTCCAGGACCTACCTGAAGCCCCGCCTCCTGGAACCGTCCTTAGCTCCGCCTTCAAGACGGACCTAAGCTCTGCCTCTCGGACCCGTCAGATTCTCAGCTTCTGTCAGAGCTTATGAAGCCACTCTTTAAGCAGCTTGATTGGCCAGTGGGGAATCCGGGGAAGATGAAACACAGGTGACTCACACTGCAGCAGTTCCCACAATGTCACAGCTCTTCCTGTGCACATGCTGCGCCCTCTGACCCCATTTCTGCTCCTCCTCCTGTCCCCTGATGCTCTTTTCCCCCTATGTTTCTGCCCCTTTACACCTGTGCCAGTGCTTCTTTTACAATCTATTCCTCTGCTCCCTCTCCAAATGCATCTCTGCCTCCCTCCCCACCTGTATCTCTGCCCCCCTCTCCTCCTGTGCTTTACCCCCCTTCTCCAACCAGCATCTCTACCCCCTCCCCACCTGTGTCTGACCCCTTCACTACCTGCACTTTACCCCCCTTCTCCAATCTGCATCTCTACCCCCTCCCCACCTTTGTCTTACCCCTTCACTACCTGCACTTTACCCCCCTTCTCCAATCTGCATCTCTACCCCCTCCCCACGTGTGTCTGACCCTTTCACTACCTGCACTTTTCCCCCCTTCTCCAACCAGCATCTCTACCCCCTCCCCACCTTTGTCTGACCCCTTCACTACCTGCACTTTACCCCCCTTCTCCAATCTGCATCTCTACCCCCTCCCCACCTGTCTGACCCCTTCTCCAACCAGCATCTCTACCCCCTCCCCACCTGTGTCTGACCCCTTCACTACCTGCACTTTACCCCCCTTCTCCAATCTGCATCTCTACCCCCTCCCCACCTGTGTCTGACCCCTTCTCCAACCAGCATCTCTACCCCCTCCCCACCTGCGTCTGACCCCTTCACTACTGTGGAGATGTGCCCTGTGTCCCAGGGCACATCACCACTGCAGGGTGCAGGGGATCTGTGTCCCCTGCAGAGCGCACGGGTGGACAGCGCTGGGGCAGCTTGTCTGTCCCCAGCGCTGGGTGTACAACGGCGGCGAGTGTCCGGTGCAGGGATTAGACTTTTCCCTGCACCAGACTTACAGCGGCGGCGGGATTTGAAATCCGGCGCCGTCCGCGAGCCAATCGCGACTCGCGGGGCGCCGGCCAATCAGAAGCGGGCGCGGCGAGCCAATCGGCGCTCGCCGCGTCACAGGCCCCGTCCCCGGCGTCTGACGTCAGACGCCGGGCGGGAAGAGGAGACGAAAAGCGCGCGGCAGAGAGCGGAAGAAGAAGAAGCTGCCGGGACCCGGAGAAGGAAGTCGGCGCGGGAGAGAAGACGTCGGCCGCGGGAAGAAGAGCTCCGGTGGCCGTTGAAGAGGCCACAAGACGTCGAGCTCCAGAGGAAAGAAGATGTCCAGCGGCGGCTGGACGCTGAGGAGCGGAGGCGGCGCTGCTGGCCAGGACGGGTCAGCGGCAGAAGAGGGCGCCGGAGACCCCCGGATCAGGTGAGGCCTCTGAGGCTACTCTCACCCGCTCCCCTCTTTCCTCCCTAGACCACCGGGTGTTCGGGCATTAGGCCCGTGGGCACAGTCAGGCCCTTCCGGCCTGTGGGCAGTTAGTCGGGCCCTCCCGGCCCGTGGTTACGTTTGATCAGGCCCTCCGGGTCTGTGGGCGCGTGTAGTCGGGGTTCTCCCCCGGCCCGTGGCCCTGATCGGAGTTTGGGGGTCATCCTTCGATTTGGTGGTTTGGGCGTTAGGCCCAAGCCACCTCACCATCGCGGTAGGCGGGCACTAGGCCCGGGGGCAAGATCAGGCACTAAGCCTGGGAAGCATTAGAGGGCATTAGGCCCTAGTTCATTTTGGCTTAGGGTTATAAGGTGACCCAGGGCAGTAGGCCCAGGTCATCCAAAGGGCGATAAGTTAGGCGGGCGCTAGGCCCTAGGTATAAAGTCAGGCCTCGGGCCTGTGTGCAGTTAGGGGCGTTAGGCCCAACAAATAAGAGGTTTTCCCCCGAGGGTGGATACGAGTGGCACTGGGCACTAGGTCCAGTCCACCCCCCCCCCCCCCAGAGTGCAGGTAGGGATATAAAGGAATAGCACCGTTGGATGTTGTACTCTGATGATGTTATGTGTATTGTTACCGTGCAGGGCAAAATTGTTGTGTTAAATTTGTGCATAGATTGTGTTGCACCACCCACACTTGAGCCAGTTTGAGGGCTTTGTTTATGTAGTTAGTGTAGCGGATGCACACTAGTTTAGAGTGAGGCCCTGCACGGCTGTTTCTCTCTTTGCCTCCTTACAGGGACCTGTAAGTGGAGAAGATCGGAGTACAAGACGTAGGACGGTGAGGAACATCTGTCTGTGTGTTCCTTCTGTGTTTGTCCCTATCTGTCTCCCTTCCTTCAGGGCGAGCGGTGAGCCTTGCACACCGGTGCAAGGTAGAATTTCCACCTGGTGCGAGAGTGCCAATAGGTGAAATTCGGGCTCTGAGGCGTACGCCTGGGATGACCCTCACCTAGCCCGAAAGCGCTATCCTACTCTGTTCCGGAGGGCGTTTCGGTCCACAGTCAGGAGGACGGCACTCAGCAATCTCCTTCCTCCTAGGTCATCGTGTCCGGGTCCGACTGAAGAATTCCAGGTCCGTTGAAGGTTCCGGTACCTGAAGGTGAGAGAGTGCGGCGCCTGGTAAGTGGTGAACCTACACCTGCACGGCAGCAGGCATTACACGCACCGCCACCCTCTTACATTTTGGCGTAGTCGGCAGGATCAAGGACTGCGGACACGATGTGGAACGTCCCGAAGAAGACCTCCCTGCGGACGGCTCCGGAACAGATTTACCCCCGGATGTGTGCGAACCAGAGCGACTGGGTGACGGTGTCTGGGGCAGACCTCCTGAAGATGGTGCAGCCATCGGTCCAGCGTGGAAAAGAAGAGCGCCGGGAGAAAGGGCGCAAGAAGGCCGCTGTGACGCCCTGTAAGAAATGTCAGCAAACGGGGCAGTTTGCCGACGAATGTACTTGGCGAGAGACATCCCCAAAGAAGGTGGTCCAGGAAGCGGACCGAAGACGTCAGAAGGAGTCCTGGTGTTTGCTCTGCGGAAACTACGGGCATGAGCATAACAGTTGTCCCTGGGATGAAGAGTGGAGCCAAGACGAGGTTGATTTCCAGTGTGAAAGCTGTGGAGATCCCCGACATAGACTCCCGGAGTGTCCATGGACGGACGACAGGACGGACTACAAGGCCACAGTGAAGCAGCTGACAGAGTCTCGTCAGCAACTTCGGAACCGGGTGGCTGTAGAGCCCGTGTGTGCGCTCTGCAAGGTTAGGGGACATGAGCTTCCCGATTGTCCATGGAATGAAGACCGGATGATTGCGGATGGTCGTGCCCAGAGATGGGAGGAGGAAACCAGAGAAATGGAGCGGAAGACCCTGCTTGAAGTTAGTTCGCAGGTGCCCATTTCCTCTGAGCCGAAGCCAACAGGTGAAGATCCCTCAGTGAAGGAGGTGGCCAAGGAACCCGTCTTGGAGAAGGTGGCAGTGGCCCTCTCTTGTTGGAAGTGTCGGCGATCAGGACATTCGGCCAATGAGTGTCCCTGGGAAGATGCCACGGACCTACCCTGCCCCAAGAAAGTGACCCTAGTAAAGAAGGATCCTTTCCCGCATAAGGCGGAGGTGGACGACTGGGAGGTGAAGACACCGCGCTGCGAGGAAAAGCGCGAAGACCCAGTGACGAGGACGTCCGGATACTCCCCGCGTTGGAACCGTCCACGACCAGGATGTGTGGAACAGGTGTGTCCTGGGTACCAAGAGATGCCAGCGGAAGCGAAGGAGTATGCTGAGGAAGTAGAGATGCCAGCGGAAGAGAAGTATGCTGAGGAGAAAAATAATCCCCTAGTCCAGGTATCGGTGGAGGAGGAGGAGGACTACGGTGAGATGTCCGCCGACGAATCCATCCAAGAGCAGATGGAGGACGACTCGGGCATCGGAAGTACCGACGAGTGGGACTGGCAGGATTGGGTGGAGTCGTGCTCCCAGTTGATTGCCCTCCGTGAAGAGGAGGAGATAGTCCTGGAACAAGAATACCTGCCGGAAGTGCTGAGTTGGACGGTCGTACGGGGAGAGGCTCGTGATGCCGTGGGAGGACCCGTTCCAGAGGAAGACATGGGACCTTGGGAGATGCCCCACGAGGAAATGCGATTCCGCTGTTGGGTGGTGGTTGGTACCACACTCTGAAGACAGGGACGATGCCCCAGACGATATGGGAGGCCAAGAGTGGGTGACTGTTGTCCCAGTGGAGGAAGATTCCCCTTGGTGGCCAACGTCGAGCGACCGTGAGGAGGTGCCACTCCCCCGGAGGATCCGCCGATGGAGGTCAGGACGTAAGAAGAGGAACCCGGAGCTGGAGGAGGAAGGATGTGGGGTCACAGTCTGTCCGGACTGGGCCCTCGAACACAACCTCGCCGGAGGGACCTCGGAATTCCCTGACCCGCGGACAATGGACATCGTGGAGACCTTTGTAGGGACTACAAAGGAAAAAAAGGGGGGGGGAAATGTGGAGATGTGCCCTGTGTCCCAGGGCACATCAGCACTGCAGGGTGCAGGGGATCTGTGTGCCCTGCAGAGCGCACGGGTGGACAGCGCTGGGGCAGCTTGTCTGTCCCCAGCGCTGGGTGTACAACGGCGGCGGGTGTCCGGTGCAGGGATTAGACTTTTCCCTGCACCAGACTTACAGCGGCGGCGGGATTTGAAATCCGGCGCCGTCCGCGAGCAAATTGCAGCTCGCCGGCCAATCAGAAGCGGGCGCGGCGAGCCAATCGGCGCTCGCCGCGTCACTGGCGTCACCCCCGGCGTCTGACGTCAGACGCCGGGCGGGAAAAGGAGACGAAAAGCGCGCGGAAGAAGAAGAGGCCCGAAGACGTCGAGCTCCAGAGGAAAGAAGATGTCCAGCGGCGGCTGGACGCTGAGGAGCGGAGGCGGCGCCGCTGGCCAGGACGGGTCAGTGGCAGAAGAGGGCGCCGGAGACCCCCGGATCAGGTGAGGCCTCTGAGGCTACTCTCACCCCCTCCCCTCTTTCCTCCCTAGACCACCGTGTGTTCGGGCATTAGGCCCGTGGGCACAGTCAGGCCCTTCCGGCCTGTGGGCAGTTAGTCTGGCCCTCCCAGCCCGTGGGTACGTTTGATCGGGCCCTCTGGGTCCGTGGGCGCGTGTAGTCAGGGTTCCCCCCGGCCCGTGGCCCTGATCGGAGTTTGGGGGTCATCCTTCGATTTGGTGGTTTGGGCGTTAGGCCCAAGCCACCTCACCATCGCGGTAGGCGGGCACTAGGCCCGGGGGCAAGATCAGGCACTAGGCCTGGGAAGCAGTAGAGGGCATTAGGCCCTAGTTCATTTTGGCTTAGGGTTATAAGGTGACCCAGGGCAGTAGGGCCTGTGTGCAGTTAGGGGCGTTAGGCCCAACAAATAAGAGGTTTTCCCCCGAAGGTGGATACGAGCGGCACTGGGCACTAGTTCCAGTCCACCCCCCCCCCCCCCCCCTCCCCCAGAGTGCAGGTAGGGATATAAAGGAATAGCACCGTTGGATGTTGTACTCTGATGATGTTATGTGTAATGTTACCGTGCAGGGCAAAATTGTTGTGTTAAATTTGTGCATAGTTTGTGTTGCACCAAACGGGGCACTTTGCCGACGAATGTACTTGGCGAGAGACATCCCCAAAGAAGGTGGTCCAGGAAGCGGACCGAAGACGTCAGAAGGAGTCCTGGTGTTTGCTCTGCGGAAACTACGGGCATGAGCATAACAGTTGTCCCTGGGATGAAGAGTGGAGCCAAGACAAGGTTGATTTCCAGTGTGAAAACTGTGGAGATCCCCGACATAGACTCCCGGAGTATCCATGGACGGACGATAGGACGGACTACAAGGCCACAGTGAAGCAGCTGACGGAGTCTCGTCAGCAACTTCGGAACCGGGTGGCTGTAGAGCCCGTGTGTGCGCTCTGCAAGGTTAGGGGACATGAGCTTCCCGATTGTCCATGGAATGAAGACCGGATGATTGCGGATGGTCGTGCCCAGAGATGGGAGGAGGAAACCAGAGAAATGGAGCGGAAGACCCTGCTTGAAGTTAGTTCGCAGGTGCCCATTTCCTCTGAGCCGAAACCAACAGGTGAAGATCCCTCAGTGAAGGAGGTGGCCAAGGAACTCGTCTTGGAGAAGGTGGCAGTGGCCCTCCCTTGTTGGAAGTGTCGGCGATCAGGACATTCGGCCAATGAGTGTCCCTGGGAAGATGCCACGGACCTACTCTGCCCCAAGAAAGTGACCCCAGTAAAGAAGGATCCTTTCCCGCATAAGGCGGAGGTGGACGACTGGGAGGTGAAGATACCGCACTGCGAGGAAAAGCGTGAAGACCCAGTGACGAGGACGTACGGAAACTCCCCGCGTTGGAACCGTCCACGACCAGGATGTGTGGAACAGGTGTGTCCTGGGTATCAAGAGATGCCAGCGGAAGCGAAGGAGTATGCTGAGGAAGTAGAGATGCCAGCGGAAGAGAAGTACGCTGAGGAGAAAAATAATCCCCTAGTCCAGGTATCGGTGGAGGAGGACTCGGACTACGGTGAGATGTCCGCCGACGAATCCATCCAAGAGCAGATGGAGGACGACTCGGGCATCGGAAGTGCCGACGAGTGGGACTGGCAGGATTGGGTGGAGTCGTGCTCCCAGTTGATTGCCCTCCGTGAAGAGGAGGAGATAGTCCGGGAACAAGAATACCTGCCGGAAGTGCCGAGTTGGACGGACGTACGGGGAGAGGATCGTGATGCCGTGGGAGGACCCGTTCCAGAGGAAGACATGGGACCTTGGGAGGTGCCCCACGAGGAAATGCAATTCCGCTGTTGGGTGGTGGTTGGTACCACACCCTGAAGACAGGGACGATGCCCCAGACGATATGGGAGGCCAAGAGTGGGTGACTGTTGTCCCCGTGGAGGAAGATTCCCCTTGGTGGCTGTCAAAGTCAGAAAAATGTCTCAATGCACGTTGCCATATTTGCACCGCACACTGGTCCGTGCTGCGCATGCGTACGCTCTCCCGTGGAAGCGCATACCCGCAATAGCGTGCACTCGCACGCGCAGTATGCGCATTTACGGTAGAGTTTATGTGATCGTAGCGTGCGACTCATTAGTTACAAATGTTCACAATTAATGTAGTTTATAGATCATGATCCCTTTGATAGTTTCTGTAAGTTTGGTTAAAGTATAATGTCCCAGAGCTGAGGAATCCCTCTTTGCATCGTACGAAGGGTTTAACAGGAATCATACAGCAGTGTTTGGTACCCATCGGAAGAGTATTTAATTAGCAATATTCCGGTGTTGGTTTGGAGCGTATTAATCGCTCGTGCGAATAGTTATGGACATAAGAAGTTTATGTCCATTTCTATTAATTACACATACTCAGGTATGCGGCGGGAAACCCAGTTTCCCACCCACCTGAGCTGTTGGAAATCGTCACAGCCCACCTGTATGAATCACCCTATGACCTTTTGTTATGATGCAGGGCCGAATTCCTTCGGCCAATGGACAATGGGATTGTAGGACCAGGAGATTGCATTGTGTGTGGAGCATAAATAGGCAGGCCGACCACATCCAGCTCTCACTCTCTCATCAACGGTTATCTGCTGATAATCGGGAGCTGGATATCGAGGCGCTGGCGATCATACCCTTTGTGCGTAAGTTCTCTCCATAATCATTGTCTTTCTGCGAGCCAATCTCTCTCTCTCTCTCTCTATCTCTCTCTCTCCTCTTTTTCTCTTAAATACCTTATAGTATTATAGTATTGTATCGTATTGCATTTAGGTCAGTGTAGTATTGTCTTTTTGTATTTATTGTTTAGTTCTGTGGTTAGGAAGTCTCTGTTATATTGTAGTGTATCATATGTACTGTTATCCCCTTTTACAAGTATATTAGACATAATACAGTTAATAGGCCTTGGAAACCTAAACCAGTATCTGTGTATTTCCTATAGTGATAAGTGTTCATTTGAGCGTCGGTGACGCTCATGCAGCTTTGTAGATAGTCAGGTTCCACAAGGTTGCACTTACACCCTGTACTCACATTAAGGTATTCAGTGTATTTCATCGGTATAAGGTTTAACATAAAGGTATAGTGTTGTGAGCGTCTGCATCGCTGGTGACCTCCTCGTGGTCTCTAGCGTACGCTACGTTACAGCGAATCTTTCCCCTAGACATAACCAATAACGTGTCCTGTGATCACTGGGCCGTGAGCGAACGTGACGCTTGAGCGTCTCGCCTACGGCTGAGCGATCGCTACGCAGATAGCGTACCATTACGGTACTTCTTAAGTAAGCAGCGTACAGTGTTCTTAGCTTCATAAGGGTTGTTTATACGACAAAGGAATTTAGCATTGTCAATTGCGGGCTCGTCCGGTCCTTTTCACATCTGCACTAGGTAGATCAGCAGACATTATCCCCCAGCAAAAGGGTGGGAGGTTGTCTCGCAGTTGCTGACGGGATAAGCGTCTGCTTCGCTTAGGTAAAGAGTGCTGAAGGAATCCGGTAACCGGAAGTAAGAACAAAACGCTTGTGTCTTTTAAAACTGTTTATTTTTCTTTTGTCTTGCGTACGCATACATATATCTGCATTTCTTTTTCAAATTTCGTATATCACTATTCCTGTTTGCCAATTTTTTTTATAGTTGATAGAAAGTGCTAAAAAGAGATTTGCTGTTATTTAAAAGTAGAGGTAATAGTTAAAGTATAGAACAAACACACGGTTTGTCTGAGATACAAGGCAGTCAGTGTGGATTGCGGTAGATGATCAGGGATCATCTACATTGATAAATAAATATATTGTGTTACGGTGGATCCTTTGCATTGCGTACACGTGTCGCTAACAAAGACTAGCGTACGCAATCCAAAAAGGCAGACGCACGCAGCGTTCATTACGCAACGTAGCGTCTGGTTACGCCCACGTAGCCCAAGTCACGAAAAGCGATAGTTAGCGCAAAGCGATAATTAGCGCAAGGCGATAAGTATCGCACAGCGGTAGATAACGCGACGCGGTAAATAACGCAAATCTATTTTTTGGAAAATCTGAAATTTAGTTTAACAGATCCTGCTCCTAATTGGTAACACTTTTGGCCTGAAGACAATTTCTGCGCAGAAATAGATATAGAAACAAAAGTGTACATGTGTTGAGTGAGTGTGTTTTGTATACAAAAGTTTATACAATTTTAAAGGTGGAACCAAAAGGAAAGTCGGGTACTCGTTAAGGAACATACGTGTAAGTGACATATACGGTGGCCAGGGAGGCATCCCTGGTTAAATAATATTTGAGCATTAGAGTATAGCGGACCATAAGGTAACAAGACCAGGAGGTCATAAGGAACAAGACCAGGAGGTCGTAAGGTAAAAGGTCCGCTATAAAAGTCCAGTGGCACAACGCCTGGGGTGTTGGTGCAGAACCCATATAGGCCATAAGCTCTTGCTGAAGGAATCGCGGCCGGAAACATCGATTCCATTGATCTTTCAGTACATGACAAGTAGTGCTCGTGTACTGAACGATTGGACCACACGTAATTGTGTGCAGTAGTTAGTAATCTGACCTAAATACCATTAGAGTAAAGTGGTCACAAACGCTATTTGTACATTCTGACGTGATTTGTGTAATTTTTTATTTTTGGAAGGGAAGTTCGCTGGTCACTCAGGAACTATCTAACAACCCCAACTTTACTGGAAAGAGTAAGTGTCCTGCGGGTAACCCTCATATGTTCCAGTAAACTGAAGGTTCCATAGGGGCCCTGTATCGAGTACGCTGGCATCATAACGGTGTTTACAGGTCGTATTGGTCGAGGTGGGCGAGTGAGTGGGGTACTCGGTAAACCGCCACCGCCGGCCTACTGTGGAGTAATTTGGTTGTCTGAAAAGGCTTGCTGAAAACCTTGATACAGAAAATCCAAGGAGGACTAAGCAACACCTACAGACTATGGGGGCCAGTTGCTCAGGTAGGGGGCGATCAACCCTGGTTCAGGTTGATTCTGTGAACCGACCAGTTGGGTCGGCACGATATGTAATGTGTGAAAAATATGGAATTCACACCGAATCTTTATGTGATGAATGGGAGAGAATGACTGTACAAGACAGGGACAAGTTCCCAAGAATAGGTAGCTTCAGTCCAGAGGTGTTACAAAATTTAAGGAGGAGGATATGTCTCGTAAAATCAGCAAAGAGACGAATTCAGCATCATGATTATTTACAGTTATGGCACCAGGAAGGTGAGATACAGAGAGGTTTGGCTCTGGCGGCGGGATCTGGGGCAGTCAGGAAGTTGATTGCCACAGCTCCTCCCCCACCATACATTGCAGGAGAGAAGTTGATTGCGGAGAGAAACGCACAGGGTTGTAAAACACAAACTCTTAGTAACACTGTAAATGTTAATGATGTTAACCAAATAACTCATGCAAGTATTAACCCGTGCAAGATGTACCCTGTTTTGAACCTTCCTCAGGAGTGTGATCAAGAAGACGATTCAGCAACAATTTCAGCTCTCTCTCTTGCAGCCACCATAGCAGAGACCACAGTAGGCACAGCGACACCCACGAGATTAGTGAAAGCCCCTAGCGGAGGGATAGGTGAGGTCGTGTCAACGGGTTGTCTTATTGATAGATGGGAAGGACCATACCAGGTCTTATTGACTAGCACCACAGCATTGAAGGTTGCTGAGAGAGAGACTTGGGTCCATTCATCCCACTGCAAGAAGGTTGCTGATCCAGAGAAGTCCCGTGATAAGGAACAGACGGTAGAGGTTGTATCACTAGAGTGTCTGTTCCAGGAGGACTGAGGCGGCACCTGAGCCTTGAAGACCGAAAGCAGCTGTCGACTCCCCTCTCCCTTTTATTGTTTTCTCCACTTCCCATCCCCTCTCCCTTAAAATTTCTTTTTCCCCCTTCTCATTCTTCTCTATTTCCTCCTCAAAGATGGACTTGCCCCAAGAGACTGTGATCCGGATTTTGATGTTAACCATGATGTTGACCAGAACAGTCTGTTCCGGCGAGAGTACCATAGAGGTCGAGAGAGGTTCTGGAATGGGTTCCGATTATGATGATGGAGGCGTAGTTTTCCAAGATCAACCAAGCCAACAAGCAAAGGCGAGTATCAGAAAACGATCCGATAGAAGAAATTGTGATGGATTGTTAGCTGAGGAAAATTGTATCTGTAGGCTCTGTGATAATCTGGTTGAAGATGGATGCATAAAGAAATGCCAATCTAGTTTTAATATCCATATAGACCGGCATCCATTGAGTGACTATCACTCCTTAGTGGGTAACGTGTTAAACCAAACAGATTGTTGGGTATGCTCTCAAGTACCTCAGGGTCACAGCAAATCAGGGCTAGTACCATTTCCTTTAACGCTAGGGGAGGTACTTGAGCTAAGTGGTGGGAGACCGGTGGACAGGAGGTTTAATATCTCCAGCCCTCCTAGTTTGAAGCTCCACCAATACCATGTGGATAGGTCCCTCATATGTTTTAACATCTCCAATCCCAGAAAACCGGGAAATTGGGAAGTGTCATGGAGCAACCTTACCATGACCTTTTCACACAGAGCAGATAGAATGCCTACAGATACAGAGCTCGTACGCCACATAGCCAGTAGAGGAAAATCATTCCGGTATCGATATACCTTAGGAAATAGGATTACTAAAGTTGGAGAGGTATCACCAGGATACTGTGCACATATCGTACAAACTGATACGTGCATTAGACAGATGGAAGAATTAGGGTCAGGAGATTTCACCTGGAAGGTTTGTAACATGGTCATGTCCTTCTCCGTCCCTTATGTTCTCCCCGATGATGCATATTTCATATGCGGGAGAAAGGCGTACAAGTGGCTTGCCCCAAACTCTGAAGGATTGTGTTATATTGGAAAAGTATTGCCTGAAGTAATGACTGTTACACATGACAAAATGAAGGACATACACCGTGGTGTCCAAACTCCTTATACTCACACTCACTACGAGCACCTTGTTAAAAGACAACTGTCAGAAAGGTTAGAGCATCCGGCCTCTGATCTTATCCATGAATCCACCGGGATTCAGGTTCTGGTAGCGTTAGATTTCACTCGCACCGCTCGAGGTGTGATGAATTATAGATACATTTCCGCACTCGCCAATTTGTTAGATAATATCACTGAAATGTATGATGACACGTTTAGATACACTGGAAGAGAACTTCAAGCTTACAAAACAGAACTAGTTCAGCATAGGATGGTTCTTAATTATCTTACAGCAGTAACAGGCGGATATTGTGTTACATTGGCAACACAGTACGGCATAAAGTGTTGCACGTATATCACAAATAGCACCGAGGATCCGGTAGAGGTCATAGACCAAAAGATGGACGATATTCTGCAATTAAAGTGGGAATTTCGTCGAAAACACAATCTCACCCTTGCTGCTGTAGGTAATGAGCTGACTGGTTGGGTGTCATGGTTGAACCCGCGAAATTGGTTCTCCGGTTTAGGAGACTGGGCTCAAGGAGTCATAATGGATGTTGGAAAGTTTCTCCTATGTATTTTGGGTGTCGTTATATCTATTGGATTGATATTTAGATGCGGGCAGGCTTTGATGAGGTGCAAGCAAAGTACGAAAGTGATGAGCTTAAGGAGTGAGGAAACTGTAATTAACCTGGATTTGATTTATGACCCAATGCTAGAAACCATGACGTAATGATGTAATGAGTATACGGTCCGCCTTTCACCCATTTCTATGTTTTCCTCCGAGGTACAAAGACCCACGTAGACGAAGGATTTGATGAGCCAAGGGGCCGACAACGGAAAGATGGAAAGAAGAAGAGCAGATGACCTGATAAACAAGATTTTGATGGACAATGCCATGGGTACCCCAGTTTCCCTAGGAACTTTAAAACCACGCTAGCCCAACATTTTTTGTAAATCCATGGACGTTGTATGCTTTACTCACGATTTATGAGCAAAAGCACAAAGAAGAAGACTCCAATCAACCGACACCAAGCAAGACCCCAATCGACGAACGTACATTAACCTGACATAGAATATCATTGCATTTTTCGTAAGTGTTCTTTATCTTCATCTCTGCAACCCTCAGGTAATAACACACATAGTCGATAGGGAATACAGGCACAGATAGCAGCAACCACATACCCCCCCCCAATTCATGTATCATCAACTAAAATGTGCATCCCCATTGTGTTACAACCACAGCCGAAATGAGCTCGGTAGAGTTTGACAGCCCATCCACAGACCTGTACCACAGGATAAGAAGGAATTCAAATGTATACTTCGCAATACCTCGAAGCTTGATTTACCACACGTACGGCACGATGATACATGACCCTCCAAACATGGACTCATACACACATGCTTCTACTTTCTCACTAGGTCATACCCTCTTCACACCTACTCCATTCTTCTTCCTTTCCCCACCATGGAAATCAATTAACCCCTGACTTACATTTTTCTCCTTAAATATTTTGTGGCAGTTATTATTGACTGCCAAAGGGTGGACTGTCAAAGTCAGAAAAATGTCTCAATGCACGTTGCCATATTTGCACCGCACACTGGTCCGTGCTGCGCATGCGTACGCTCTCCCGTGGAAGCGCATACCCGCAATAGCGTGCACTCGCACGCGCAGTATGCGCATTTACGGTAGAGTTTATGTGATCGTAGCGTGCGACTCATTAGTTACAAATGTTCACAATTAATGTAGTTTATAGATCATGATCCCTTTGATAGTTTCTGTAAGTTTGGTTAAAGTATAATGTCCCAGAGCTGAGGAATCCCTCTTTGCATCGTACGAAGGGTTTAACAGGAATCATACAGCAGTGTTTGGTACCCATCGGAAGAGTATTTAATTAGCAATATTCCGGTGTTGGTTTGGAGCGTATTAATCGCTCGTGCGAATAGTTATGGACATAAGAAGTTTATGTCCATTTCTATTAATTACACATACTCAGGTATGCGGCGGGAAACCCAGTTTCCCACCCACCTGAGCTGTTGGAAATCGTCACAGCCCACCTGTATGAATCACCCTATGACCTTTTGTTATGATGCAGGGCCGAATTCCTTCGGCCAATGGACAATGGGATTGTAGGACCAGGAGATTGCATTGTGTGTGGAGCATAAATAGGCAGGCCGACCACATCCAGCTCTCACTCTCTCATCAACGGTTATCTGCTGATAATCGGGAGCTGGATATCGAGGCGCTGGCGATCATACCCTTTGTGCGTAAGTTCTCTCCATAATCATTGTCTTTCTGCGAGCCAATCTCTCTCTCTCTCTCTCTATCTCTCTCTCTCCTCTTTTTCTCTTAAATACCTTATAGTATTATAGTATTGTATCGTATTGCATTTAGGTCAGTGTAGTATTGTCTTTTTGTATTTATTGTTTAGTTCTGTGGTTAGGAAGTCTCTGTTATATTGTAGTGTATCATATGTACTGTTATCCCCTTTTACAAGTATATTAGACATAATACAGTTAATAGGCCTTGGAAACCTAAACCAGTATCTGTGTATTTCCTATAGTGATAAGTGTTCATTTGAGCGTCGGTGACGCTCATGCAGCTTTGTAGATAGTCAGGTTCCACAAGGTTGCACTTACACCCTTACACACACTTACACCCTGTACTCACATTAAGGTATTCAGTGTATTTCATCGGTATAAGGTTTAACATAAAGGTATAGTGTTGTGAGCGTCTGCATCGCTGGTGACCTCCTCGTGGTCTCTAGCGTACGCTACGTTACAGCGAATCTTTCCCCTAGACATAACCAATAACGTGTCCTGTGATCACTGGGCCGTGAGCGAACGTGACGCTTGAGCGTCTCGCCTACGGCTGAGCGATCGCTACGCAGATAGCGTACCATTACGGTACTTCTTAAGTAAGCAGCGTACAGTGTTCTTAGCTTCATAAGGGTTGTTTATACGACAAAGGAATTTAGCATTGTCAGTGGCCAACGTCGAGCGACCGTGAGGAGGTGCCACTCCCCCGGAGGATCCGCCGATGGAGGTCAGGACGTAAGAAGAGGAACCCGGAGCTGGAGGAGGAAGGATGTGGGGTCACAGCCTGTCCGGACTGGGCCCTCGAACACAACCTCGCCGGAGGGACCTCGGAATTCCCTGACCCGCGGACAATGGACGTCGTGGAGACCTTTGTAGGGACTACAAAGGAAAAAGGGGGGGGAAATGTGGAGATGTGCCCTGTGTCCCAGGGCACATCAGCACTGCAGGGTGCAGGGGATCTGTGTCCCCTGCAAAGCGCACGGGTGGACAGCGCTGGGGCAGCTTGTCTGTCCCCAGCGCTGGGTGTACAACGGCGGCGGGTGTCCGGTGCAGGGATTAGACTTTTCCCTGCACCAGACTTACAGCGGCGGCGGGATTTGAAATCCGGCGCCGTCCGCGAGCCAATCAGAAGCGGGCGCGGCGAGCCAATCGGCGCTCGCCGCGTCACAGGCCCCGCCCCCGGCGTCTGACGTCAGACGCCGGGCGGAAAGAGGAGACGAAAAGCGCGCGGAAGAAGAAGAGGCCAGAAGACGTCGAGCTCCAGAGGAAAGAAGATGTCCAGCGGCGGCTGGACGCTGAGGAGCGGAGGCGGCGCCGCTGGCCAGGACGGGTCAGCGGCAGAAGAGGGCGCCGGAGACCCCCGGATCAGGTGAGGCCTCTGAGGCTACTCTCACCCCCTCCCCTCTTTCCTCCCTAGACCACCGGGTGTTCGGACATTAGGCCCGTGGGCACAGTCAGGCCCTTCCGGCCTGTGGGCAGTTAGTCTGGCCCTCCCGGCCCGTGGGCACGTTTGATCGGGCCCTCTGGGTCCGTGGGCGCGTGTAGTCGGGGTTCCCCCCGGCCCGTGGCCCTGATCGGAGTTTGGGGGTCATCCTTCGATTTGGTGGTTTGGGCGTTAGGCCCAAGCCACCTCACCATCGCGGTAGGCGGGCACTAGGCCCGGGGGCAAGATCAGGCACTAGGCCTGGGAGGCATTAGAGGGCATTAGGCCCTAGTTCATTTTGGCTTAGGGTTATAAGGTGACCCAGGGCAGTAGGGCCTGTGTGCAGTTAGGGGCGTTAGGCCCAACAAATAAGAGGTTTTCCCCCGAAGGTGTTGTGTTAAATTTGTGCATAGTTTGTGTTGCACCACCCACACTTGAGCTAGTTTGAGGGCTTTGTTTATGTAGTTAGTGTAGCGGATGCACACTAGTTTAGAGTGAGGCCCTGCACGGTTGTTTCTCTCTTTGCCTCCTTACAGGGACCTGTAAGTGGAGAAGATCGGAGTACAAGACGTAGGACGGTGAGGAACATCTGTGTGTGTGTTCCTTCTGTGTTTGTCCCTATCTGTCTCCCTTCCTTCAGGGCGAGCGGTGAGCCTTGCACACCGGTGCAAGGTAGAATTTCCACCTGGTGCGAGAGTGCCAATAGGTGAAATTCGGGCTCTGAGGCGTACGCCTGGGATGACCCTCACCTAGCCCGAAAGCGCTATCCTACTCTGTTCCGGAGGGCGTTTCGGTCCACAGTCAGGAGGACGGCACTCAGCAATCTCCTTCCTCCTAGGTCATCGTGTCCGGGTCCGACTGAAGAATTCCAGGTCCGTTGAAGGTTCCGGTACCTGAAGGTGAGAGAGTGCGGCGCCTGGTAAGTGGTGAACCTACACCTGCACGGCAGCAGGCATTACACGCACCGCCACCCTCTTACACTACCTGCACTTTACCCCCCTTCTCCAATCTGCAGCTCTACCCCCTCCCCACCTGTGTCTGCCCCCTTCGCCACCTGCGCTTTACTCCCCCCTTCTCCAATCTGCATCTCTACCCCCTCCCCACCTGTGTCTGCCCCCTTCGCCACCTGCGCTTTACTCCCCCCTTCTCCAATCTCTTATTCCCTCCCCACCTGTGTCTGCCCCTTCACCACCTGTGCTCCCCCCCCCTCCAACCTGTATCTCTACCCCTTCCCCACCTGTGTCTGCCCCATTCACCACCTGTGCTCCCCCCCCCCCCTTCCAACCTGTATCTGCACCGTTCACCACCTATGCTTCTCCCCCTCTAACCTGTATCTCTATCCCCGGCCCCACCTGTGTCTCTGCCTCCTCTTCATCTGCACTTTCACCTCCCTCTCCAAATGCATCTCTGCCTCCCTCCCCACCTGTATCTCTACCTTCCTCTCCACCTGTGCCACTGCCTTCCCTCCATCTACGCATCCGCCTCCCTCTTCAAATGTATCTCTGCCTCCCTCCCCACCTGTGGCTCTACTCGCTTCACCACCTGTGCTTCCACCCCTCTCGCCACCTGCACCTCTCACCAACTGTGAAGAAAAGAGGTTACTTCTGCAGCAGTGCCTGATGGAGCAAGCGTAGCAGTTTCATCATGTAGAAATCAGAATGCCTGACATGAGTCGTGCAGGGGAGCCATGAACAGGATGAGAAGTTCAGGTCAGTAGTCTGTGTTAGGGCAGGGCTGTAAGTAGTGCTGTGCAAGCAGTGCCTAGCACACAGCGCATATGCATTGTGCGCACAGAGCCGCTGACAACACCTGCATGGCCACGCCACTAGAATTGTCTGTCTACCCACCGCTTCCTAGCTGCAGCGCCCAGCACGTAGGTAGCCGGTAGTGCTGCAGTTTCCTGTCCATCGTCAAGTTCCGCCTCTCCCGGCTTCCCTTTCCATATCCACAGCGTCTTCTGGGAGAGATGGCACCTACAGTGCCCTGCACCACAAAAAGAGCCACATGGTTTGGGCAGGAGGGAGAGGAGGACACTGAGGCTGACCCACAGCTACTGGCAGGCACTGAGTCACCGAACAGCAGGCTGCAGCAGAAGGAGTCGAGTTTTTCTTTCAGAGGTCCACCGTCCAGCAGCAGGGTAGGTTGGTGAGCCCAGCCCCCAGCAGCAACAGGTGCAGTTTAGTGCATGCATCTGACAGTGACTGGCCCCACCCTGCCTTCAGTCACAGAGATTGATGGGAGGGGGGGCATGATGATAAGTAGGAATGAGGGCTTTACTGTGGAGTAAGGGGATTTAGGGGCTGTACTTGGCATAGTATATATAAGGGGCTCTACCTGACAAAACGTGTATAGGCGGCTCTACTGTGGAGTAATGCGTAAGGGGCTCTACCATGGCATAATGTGTATTTGGGGCTCTTCTGTGGTGTAACGTTATAAGGGGTTCTACTGTGTGGTGTAACGTGTATAAAGGGCTCTATTTTGCAGTGTAATGTCAATAACAGATACTACTGTGTGCATAATGTGACACTATTGTGCGGTGTAATGTGAATAAGCCAGTCACCCCTGGACTGATGCGCTGTGGTGAGTAGGTAGACATCCAAAGTAGTCCCTTTTATCCCCAAGACCAAGTCTGCACTCTTCCTGTTCCTATACCCCACTGCCCACTTTTATCTTCCCCATTCCCACTCTAAGGCCAACCCCTCCTTTCCCCCTATCCTGTCTGTACTGCCTATTTTTAAACTTCTCCTACCTCTAGAGACCAGGGCAAAGACATGTTGTACAATCTGAAGGTATACCCTGAGAATTGTGGTAACTGGATTTGCAGGGACAGAACTTTCTCACAAGATCTGTCCCTGTATGCGATAATTGATATATCCTTGCGATGTATTCAATTATTGCTGTCGAATTTATCACATCCTATCCTCATCTGCCCCGTAGTGCAGAGATGTAGTGTAGTACAGTAGTTATATAGTGAAGATGTAGTGTAGCGAGGAAGTGCAGTGATGTACTATGCCACCACACCCACCTGACCATGCAGGAAGAAATTCTCTCTGGTGCTAATCACACCCACTTCACAACACACAATAGGCCCATTATAAATTTCAGCTCCAGGCCCATGTGGACCTTAATCTGGCACTGAATGCCACACTCTGAGCCTTCACTTCATATTGTGACACATTACAGTACCCCAGTTCATATTATGCAGGAGCGGATTAGGCCAGTGGGACACTGAGATGAATTGCCGATGGGCCAGGCCCCATCCGCTCTTTACTGGCCAATTCAAAAATGATGCCCCAGTCCTCCCTCCAGCGCCGCAGCAGCTGTCGGGCTCTAGGACCCATCAGCCGCTGCGTAGGATAGAAGTGGGGGTTGTCAGCCACTGTAGAAGGGGCGGCTGCTGGCCGCTGCAGAGGGAGAGAACCACTGCGGAGGGGGGGGGGGGGGGTTGAGCTGCCGCGGAGTGGGAGGGGGGGGGTTGTAGGCTGATGCGGAGAAAGAGAAACGCTGCAGGGGGAGGGATGGTTGCCAGATGCTGCGGAGTGGGAGGGGGGACTGCAGGGTGATGCGGAGGGAGGGAGATAAGGATGTACCATCGATGGATAACGTCGGTGGTGGGCAACCATCTGTAAGGGAACCATCGATGGTCCCCATTACTGTAGTATTGAGGTAGACACGGGCCAATCAGAGCCTGGGGGCATGGCTTCACAGGTGTCCAGGGGCAGAGCTATGCTGACACCCTAGAGGAAAAATAAAAACAAACATTTGATATCTCTTTACCATCAATGGCAGGAAACCATCTGGTTCTCCCCCATCGATGGTAAAAGTAGTTACCATCGGTCATAGACAATCAATGATTTTGAATCATCGACGGTCGATGGCCATCCCTAGGGAGAGACGCTGCAGGGGGGAGAGAGGGGGTTGACGGCCACTGCGGGCGGACGAAGATGGGGTTTGCCAGCAGCTGCTGGGGGGAGAGGGGGAGGTTGCCGGCGGCTGCTGTATACTGTCCTGAGGTGCGGGAGAGGGAGTAGTGTTGCTGGCCACTGCATGGGGGTGGTGGGGTTGTCAGCCGCTGTGGAAGGAGAAAGACGCTGCGGAGGCGGGGGGTTGCCGGCAGTTGCAGATGGAGAGAGCCGCTGCAGGGGGGAGAGAGGGGGGCTGCCAGCGGCTGCTGTATACTGTACTGGAGGATGGGAGAGAGAGAGTGGGATTGTTGGCTTTATACTGCAGGGGTATTTGCCGTCTGGATGTCGGCTATATATGTGTATTGAATCAAACAGCATCCAGTCACTCCCAGCGGCTGCATGTGGGGAGGCAAGAGACACACAACACTGGATGGTGAAACTGTCAGTGTCAGTGTGTCAGCTTCTGTGTGTCAGTATGTCAGTGTCTGTCTGTTTGTTTGTTTGTGTGTCTGTATGTCAGCATCTGTGTGTCATTGTCTGTGTTTCAGTGTGTGTTAGTGTGTCAGCGTCTGTGTGTCAGCGTCTGTGTACAAAAATTACCACAATAGAAGGGGTGGTATTCATGTGACCGTCGGTCGGGAGACCGACAGTCACATGACCTCCTCCACCATCCCAGCCCCTCACTATCCCGATGGTCGGCATGCCGACCAACAGGGACGATTTTCCACTTGTGGGTGCCCACGACACCCATAGAGTGGCAATAGAACCCGTCGCCACCGAGCCCGCAGTGTGGCGAGCGCAGCGAGCCCGCAAGGGGCTTGCTGCACTCGCCACTCTCCGCTGGGATCCCACCGTCGGTATGCTTCCGGGATGCCGGCGTCGGTAAGCTGACCGCTGGTCAGCCATACTACACCCAATAGAAGAAGTGGTAAAGACTCTCCTATGTAGGGGCACTCAAACTTGCAGAGACGATGAACCCATTGTTTCTTGGACCAAAATTTTTTAAAACTTAATCTTTTATTTAATCATTTAAAATGGAGTATTTGAACTCCGACTAAAAGGCGAAATATTGACAAACTACATAAACTGACATGTAACACAAACTAATTAAAATAGTACAGGTATAGGTTCATTCCTCTTGGCCTCAGCCGTAGGACCGACAGATGTACTTTTATGAGTAATAATCAATAGTCAGAAAATGCAGTGCAGTATGGCCTTAGGCCAGGGTATTGTTCGGGGTTCTGCTTCTTCGTATTTGCTATCGCATTGGATACGAGGTGAGAAACCCTTATACAAGCCAATAGAAAACAAAGATGTAACTGGGCTATATATGGTATGCTGTTTTCGTTTCCAAGAGGAATTAACCTATACCTGTACTATTTTAATTAGTTTGTGTTACATGTAAGTTTATGTAGTTTGACAATATTTCGCCTTTTAGTCGGAGTTCAAATACTCCATTTTAATGATTTAACAAAAGTTTAAGTTTTAACATTTTTTGGTCCAAGAAACAATGGGTTCATAGTCTTTGCATGTTTGAGTGCCCCTACATAGGAGAGTCTCTACCACTTCTTCTATTGTGGTAATTATTGTACTGTTGTTTACTCTCAGGGAGCACCACCAACCCATCTAGGAGGCAGATGAATTCTGCCATCCATAAGGAGGGAATTGGATTTGCAGAATATTGATAAGCTCACTTGTATGCCTGTGAGTCTGTGCGGACAGTACACACTCTTTTTTTGTCACCGTCTGTGTGTCAGAGTCTGTGTCAGCGTCAGTTTGTCAGCGTCTGTGTGTCAGCATTACTGTGTAAGCATCTGTCTTTATGTCAATGTCTGTGTCAGCATCAGTGTGCTAGTGTGTCACGTCTGTGCACCAGCGTCATATCAGCATCAGTGTGCCAGCATCTGTCTGTGTCAGCGTCAGTGTGTCAGCATCAGTCTGTGTGTCATTGTCTGTGTCAGCATTTGTGTGTCAGCGTCAGTGTGTCAGCTTCTGTCTGTGTGTCAGCATCAATACGTCAGGGTCTGTGTGTCAGCGTCTGTCTGTGTGTCAGCACCCTAGACATGGTACCCCCCCCCCCCCCCCCCCCCCCAACCCAGGGGCATACATTATCCACCCCTTCTTTTATTGTGGAGGCCAATGTGTTTTTATTTATTCCATGTGGGGGCCAATGTGTTTGTATGTTTTCAACATGTGCATTGCAGGTGGGGCAGATATAACCTTTGCAGAGAGAGTTAGATTTTGGTGGGTTATATTGCTTCTGTGCAGGGTAAATACTGGCTGCTTTATTTTTTCACTGCAATTTAGATTTCAGTTTGAACACACCCCACCCAAATCTAACACTCTCTGCACATGTTATATCTGCCCCCCCCCCCCCCCCTGCAGTGCACATGGTTTTGCCCATTAGCTAACAAATTTGCTGCTGTGATCAGGTCTGAAAAAGTTTTCTGTATGGGACAATGTGTTTGTTTTTTTCCGGGATGGGTTGGGGATTTTTTATGTATTTTTTTCTGTAGAGGCCAATGTGTTTTTACTTTTCTCTGACGTCCTAAGTGGATGCTGGGACTCCGTAGGGACCATGGGGATTAGCGGCTCCGCAGGAGACTGGGCACAACTAAAGAAAGCTTTAGGACTACCTGGTGTGCACTGGCTCCTCCCACTAAGACCCTCCTCCAGACCTCAGTTAGATTCTTGTGCCCGGCTGAGCTGGATGCACACTAGGGGCTCTCCTGAGCTCCTAGAAAGAAAGTATATTTTAGGTTTTTTATTTTACAGTGAGATCTGCTGGCAACAGACTCACTGCAGCGAGGGACTAAGGGGAGAAGAAGCGAACCTACCTAACTGGTGGTAGCTTGGGCTTCTTAGGCTACTGGACACCATTAGCTCCAGAGGGATCGACCCCATGGAACCGGCCATTGATGTTCGGTCCCGGAGCCGCGCCGCCGGCCCCCTTACAGAGCCAGAAGCAAGAAGTGTTCCGGAAAATCAGCGGCAGAAGACTTCAGTCTTCACCAAGGTAGCGCACAGCACTGCAGCTGTGCGCCATTGCTCCTCATGCACACCTCACACTCCGGTCACTGATGGGTGCAGGGCGCTGGGGGGGGGGGGGGCGCCCTGAGCAGCAATATAAACACCTTGCCTGGCAAAATCATCACAATATATAGCCCCAGAGGCTATATATGTGATAAATACCCCTGCCAGAATCCATAAAAAAGCGGGAGAAAAGTCCGCGAAAAAGGGGCGGAGCTATCTCCCTCAGCACACTGGCGCCATTTTCTCTTCACAGTGCAGCTGGAAGACAGCTCCCCAGGCTCTCCCCTGTAGTTTTCAGGCTCAAAGGGTTAAAAAGAGAGGGGGGGCACTAAATTTAGGCGCAATATTGTTTATACAAGCAGCTATTGGGGGAAAAATCACTCAGTTATAGTGTTAATCCCTGCATTATATAGCGCTCTGGTGTGTGCTGGCATACTCTCTCTCTGTCTCCCCAAAGGACTTTGTGGGGTCCTGTCCTCAGTCAGAGCATTCCCTGTGTGTATGCTGTGTGTCGGTACGGCTGTGTCGACACATGGGATGAGGAAGGTTACGTGGAGGTGGAGCAGAGGCCGATAAATGGGATGTCGCCCCCTGTGGGGCCGACACCAGAGTGGATGGATAGGTGGAAGGTATTAACGACAATGTCAACTCCTTACATAGAAGGCTGGATGACGTAAAACAGCTGTGGGACAGCCGGCTTCTCAGCCCGCGCCTGCCCAGGCGTCTCAAAGGCCATCAGGGGCTCAAAAAAGCGCCCGTTACCTCAGATGGCAGACACAGATGTCGACACGGAGTCTGACTCCAGTGTCGACGAGGTTGAGACATATACACAATCCACTAGGAACATCCGTTACATGATCTCGGCAATGAAAAATGTGTTACGCATTTCTGACATGAACCCAAGTACCACATAAAAGGGGTTTTATTTTTGGGGAGAAAAAGCAGCCAGTGTTTTGTTCCCCCATCAGATGAATGAATGAAGTGTGTAAAGTAGCGTGGGTTCCCCCGATAAGAAACTGGTAATTTCTAAAAAGTTACTGATGGCGTACCCTTTCCCGCCAGAGGATAGGTCACGTTGGGAGATATCCCTTAGGGTGGATAAGGCGCTCACACTTTTGTCAAAAAAGGTGGCACTGCCGTCTTAGGATACGGCCACCTTGAAGGAGCCTGCTGATAAAAAGCAGGAGGCTATCCTGAAGTCTGTATATACACACTCAGGTTATATACTGAGACCTGCAATTGCCTCAGCATAAATAGTGCTGCTGCAGCGTGGTCTGATACCCAGTCAGATAATATTAATACTCTAAGACAGGGATAATAGTTTGCTAACATAGAGCATATTAAAGACGTCGGGGATATTTGCCGGCTGGCATCCAGAATTAATGCAATGTCCATTCTGCCAGGAGGGTATTAGAAACCCGGCAGTGGACAGGTGATGCTGCCTATAAAAGGCACATGGAGATTCTGCCTTATAAGGGTGAGGAATTGTTTGGGGATGGTCTCTGGGACCTCGTATCCACAGCAACAGCTGGGAAGAAAAATTTTTACCTCAGGTTTCCTCACAGCCTAGGAAAGCACTGTATTTTCAGGTACAGTCCTTTCGGCTTCAGAAAAGCAAGCGGGTCAAAGGCGCTTCCTTTCTGCACAGAGACAAGGGAAGAAGGAAAAAGCTGCACCAGCAGCCAGTTCCCAGGATCAAAAATCTTCCCCCGCTTTTTCTGAGTCCACCGCATGACGTTGGGGCTCCACAGGTGGAGACAGGTGCGGTAGGGGCGCGTCTCGGGAACTTCAGGGACCAGTGGGCTTGCCCACAGGTGGATCCCTAGGTTCTGCAAATAGTATCACAGGGATACAGGCTGGAGTTCGAGGCGACTCCCCCTCGCCGTTACCTCACATCAGCCTTGCCTGCTGCCCTCGGAGAAAGGTAGTACTGGCGGCAATTAACAAGCTGTACTTCCAGCAGGTGATAATCAAGGTACCCCTCCTTCAACAAGGCCGGGGTTACTATTCCAAAATGTTGTGGTACCGAAACCAGACGGTTCGGTGAGACCCATTCTAAAATTGAAAGCCTTGAACACTTATATACGAAGGTTCAAGTTCAAAATGGAATCGCTCAGGGCGATTATTGCAAGCCTGGAGAATTTCATGGTATCACTGGACATCAAGGATGCTTACCTGCATGTCCCTATTTACCCTCTTCACCAGGAGTACCTCAAAATTGTGGTACAGGATTGTCATTACCAATTCCAGACGTTGCCGTTGGTCTGTCCCCGGCACCGAGGTATTTACCAAGGTAATGGCCGAAATAATTATCCCGTACTTGGACGATCTCCTTATAAAGGCGAGGTCCAGGGAGCAGTTGTTCGGCGGAGTAGCACTATCTCGGGAAATGCTACAACAGCACGGCTGGATTGTGAATATTCCAAAGTCGCAGCTGGTTCCTACGACGCGTCTACTGTTCCTGGGTATGGTTCTGGACACAGAACAGGATAAAAAGGGTTTCTCCCGGAGGAGAAGTCCAAGGAGTTGTCGTCTCTAGACAGAGACCTCCTAATACAAATACAGGTGTCGGTGCATCAATGCACGCGAGCCCTGGGAAAGATGGTAGCTTCTTACGAAGAAATTCCATTCGCCAGGTCCCATGCAAGGATCTTCCAGTGGGATCTGTTGGACAAGTGGTCCGGGACGCATCTTCAGATGCATCGGTGGATAACCCTGTCTCCAAGGGCCAGGGTGTCGCTGTTGTGGTGGCTGCAGAGTGCTCATCTTCTAGGGGGCCGCAGATTCGGCATACAGGACTGGGTCCTGGTGACCACGGATGTCAGCCTTCGAGGCTGGGGGGCAGTCACACAGGGAAGAAACTTCCAAGGCCATGGAAAGACTTCCCTACACATAAATATTCTGGAACTAAGGGCCATTTACAATGCCCTAAGTCAGGCTAGACCCCTGCTTCAACACCGGCCGGTGCTGATCCAGTCAGACAACATCACGGCGGTCGCTCATGTAAACCGACAGGGCGGCACAAGAAGCAGGATGGTGATGGCAGAAGCCACAAGGATTCTCCGATGGGCGGAAAATCATGTGTTAGCACTGTCAGCAGTGTTCATTCCCGGAGTGGACAACTGAGAAGCACACTTTCTCAGAAGACACGACCTCCACCCGGGAGAGTGGGGACTTCATCCAGAAGTCTTCCAAATGATTGTACACCGTTGGGAAAGGCCACAGGTGGACATGAGGGCGTCCCGCCTCAACAAAAAGCTACAAAGATATTGCGCCAGGTCAAGGGACCCTCAGGCGATAGCTGTGGACGCTCTGGTAACACCGTGGGTGTACCAGTCGGTGTATGTGTTCCCTTCTCTGCCTCTCTTACCCAGGGTAATGAGAATAATAATAAGGAGAGGAGTAAGAACTATACTCATTGTTCCGGGTTGGCCAAGAAGAGCTTGGTACCCAGAACTCCAAGAAATGATCTCAGAGGACCCATGGCCTCTGCCGCTCAGACAGGACCTGCTGCAGCAGGGGGCCTGTCTGTTCCAAGACGTACTGCGGCTGCGTTTGACGGCATGGCGGTTGAACGCCGGATCCTGAAGGAAAAGGGCATTCCGGAGGAAGTTATCCCTACGCTATTTAAAGCTAGGAAAGAAGTGAACGCAAACCATTATCACCGCATATGGCGGAAATATGTTGCGTGCTGAGGCCTGGAAGGCCCCAAAGGAGGAATTTCACCTAGGTCGATTTCTGTACTTCCTACAGTCAGAGGTGACTATGGGCCTAAAATTGGGTTCCATTAAGGTCCAGATTTCGGCTCTATCGATTTTCTTTCAAAATAGAACTGGCTTCACTGCCTGAAGTTCAGACCTTTGTTAAGGGAGTGCTGCATAGTCAGCCCCGTTTGTGCCTCAAGTGGCACCGTGGGATCTCAACGTGGTGTTGGATTTCCTGAAGTCGCATTGGGTTGAGCCACTTAAATCCGTGGAGCTACAATACCTCACGTGGAAAGTGGTCATGCTGTGGGCCTTGGCGTCGGCCAGGCGTGTATCAGAATTGGCGGCTTTGTCATACAAAAGCCCTTATCTGTATTTTATATGGATAAGGCGGAATTGAGGACTCGTTCCCAATTCCTTCCTAAGGTGGTATCAGATTTTCATGTGAACCAACCTATTGTGGTGCCTGCGGCTACTTGGGACTTGGAGGATTCCAAGTTACTGGACGTAGTCAGGGCCCTGAAAAGTATATGTTTCCAGGACGGCTGGAGTCAGGAAAACTGACTCGCTATTTATCCTGTATGCACCCAACAAGCTGGGTGCTCCTGCTTCTAAGCAGACTATTGCTCGCTGGATCTGTAGCACGATTCAACTTGCACATGCTGCGGCTGGACTGCCGCACCCTAAATCTGTACAAGCCCATTCCACGAGGAAAGTGGGCTCTTCTTGGGCGGCTGCCCGAGGGGTCTCGGCTTTACAACTTTGCCGAGCTGTTACTTGGTCGGGTTCAAACATTTTTGCAACAGTCTACAAGTTTGATACCCTGGCTGAGGAGGACCTAGAGTTTGCTCATTCGGTGCTGCAGAGTCATCCGCACTCTCCCGCCCGTTTGGGAGCTTTGGTATAATCCCCATGGTCCTTACGGAGTCCCAGCATCCACTTAGGACGTCAGAGAAAATAAGATTTTACTCACCGGTAAATCTATTTCTCGTAGTCCGTAGTGGATGCTGGGCGCCCATCCCAAGTGCGGATTGTCTGCAATACTTGTTTATAGTTATTGCCTAACTAAAGGGTTATTGTTGAGCCATCTGTTGAGAGGCTCAGTTATATTTCATACTGTTAACTGGGTATAGTATCACGAGTTATACGGTGTGATTGGTGTGGCTGGTATGAGTCTTACCCGGGATTCAAAATCCTTCCTATTTGTGTCAGCTCTTCCGGGCACAGTATCCTAACTGAGGTCTGGAGGAGGGTCTTAGTGGGAGGAGCCAGTGCACACCAGGTAGTCCTAAAGCTTTCTTTAGTTGTGCCCAGTCTCCTGCGGAGCCGCTAATCCCCATGGTCCTTACGGAGTCCCAGCATCCACTACAGACTACGAGAAATAGATTTACCGGTGAGTAAAATCTTATTTTTTTTTCTGTGGGGGTCAAATGTGTTTGTTTTCTGTAGGGCAAGTGTGTGTGTGTGTGTGTGTGTGTGTGTGTGTGTGTGTGTGTGTGTGTGTGTGTGTGTGACCCCAATTAACTTTGCGGTTGACCGCAGACCGCAAAGTTCCCATCATAGGCCGAATGAAGGAGCGCGATCACCCATTCTAGCCGGTGCGCTACTCCTGATTGACAGGCTAGTAGCGCACAGCCAATCAGGAGAGCGCCATGACGTGGCGCTCCTTGATTGGCTGCTAGGATCTCCAGTGACAGGAGTCACGGGGGGTCCCGGCATTCGGGGGAAAGGGGTTCCATGTGTAAACATGGAACCCCTTTAGTGGCGTGGATCGGGCTTTCGGTTTGTTGTTTTGACAAGGCCGTGGATTACTTCTGGATTGAAGAGGACCGATCATCACTGGATAATAGGTGAGTATATTGGAATTTTGGATTTACAGGTATACGTTTGGATTCTACATGGAGAAGAGGACGTGATTGGTCGGCGTGGGATGTAGGTAAGTATGTATGAGTGTGTTAGTGTGTTTTAATAAAATTGTACTATCACGGTGTGTGTGTGTGTGTGTGTGTGTGTGTGTGTGTGTTTTGTTTTTATTTGGGTATTTCTTTTGTTGTAGAACTACAGGTACCAGCGGGCCCGTTATTTCCCTGCATGCTGGTACTTGTGGTTCTCCAAGTACCAGCAAATGGGGGAGGCTTGCTGGGACTTGTAGTTCTACACAAAAGACAATATTCCTTTTTTTTACAAACAAAAAGGCTATCGGCCCCCCCATCCACTGTACAGGGATGGGGGGACAGCCTCGAGCTTCACCCCTGGCCCTTGGGTGCCTGGAGGGGGGGACCTCTTGATTTAAGGGGACCCCACTCCTCCAGGGTACCCCACCCAGGGGTGACTAGTTGGGGGGGTAATGCCACGACCACAGGGACCAGTGTAAAAGTGTCCCCCGGCTGTGGTATTTTCTTCTCGGCTGGTGGAGCCCGATGCTGGTTTTATAAATAAGGGGGACCCCTACATCTTCCCCCCCCCCCCCATATTTTTGGAACCAGGGCCGGCCCAAGAGCCCGGTGCTGGTTGTCTAAATACGGGGGGGGGACCACAGGCAATTTCCCCCCAGTATTTATACAACCAGGGCCGGCTCAAAGAGCCCGAGGCTGGTTATGCTTAGGAGGGGGGTCCCCATGCATTTTTTTTTTTACACTTTTACCTGATTAAACTCTGTTCATACTGTACACAATGAAGCCCTGCACGGATCTCACTGATCCGGCCGAGCTTCATTGTGTGATGTCCGGCAGTGTTTTACTAATCCACCCGTAAAACACTGCCCGACAATACGAATAACATCGACATCAGAAAATACGAAAAATTAAAACTCTGCAGCGTAGTAAATTACCGAAAATTATTTTAAAAAGTTGCAGAAAAATACGACCGATAAAATTCAAGTTAAAACTCCCATCAATTCGACAGAGACACGAATCTTAGTAAATAAACCCCCCAGGAGACCCTCGCTCTAACTAGATACAGTTCAGCTGCACCGAGGTCATAGATTCGAATGCCATCATGGCCCTAACTGTGTGGAGTTTGTATATTCTCCCCATTCTTGGGTGGGTTTCCTCCAGGTACTCCGATTTCCTTTCACAATCTAAAAATATACAGGTAGGTTAATTGGTTCCTGACAAAAAAAACTTACCCTAGTGTCTGTGTGCGCATATACATGTGGGCAGACTAGATGGGCCAAGTGGTTCTTATCTGCCGTCAAATTCTATGTCTCTAAGGGGGTCATTCTGACCTGATCTCTCGCTGCAGTTCTTCGCAGCGCAGCGATAAGTTCAGAACTGCATTTGGCCGCCGTTTTTGGCCGGACTGTGCGGGGTGCTGCGTGACAAAAGCTGCGCTGGCCAGGAGCTACTCCTGAAGTACAAAAGCATTGCTGATGTGCTATGCTTTTGCACTTCTGCGACGGGGCAGGGACTGACATGCGGGGTGGGCTAGCCCTGTGCTGGGTGTCCCTCCGCATGTCTGTGTTCCTGATCGTAGCTGTGCTCAATTTAGCACAGCTATGATCAAGTTTTAATCACCCCCTACGTTTCTATGTCTAGTCTGATCCCTCTGAAAGGGAGGTTGTATTAAGGCCAGAATTCAAAATGCATATAATCAAGTTTTCTGAGTTTTGCCCGCATACCATATGTAGTGGCGCAGTGCATGAAGTGGTATGACATGCCCAACAGAGAGCCCACCCCGCCACATGCATCAATAGATTATGTGAGTGGAGCTAGTGTTTGTTGGGCTGCAGCCTCCTCCACCTCATCAGGTCCCAGCGGCTCCTTGGGTTTTTTTTTTTTTTTTGCTGCAGTGTAGATTACGCCGGAAATAAGAGCAGGGGCCACCAAGCACTGTTGTGCAGACAAGAAGGTAAGAGGGACCTGGAAAGACACTGGTGGGGGCACTGGATAGAAACATGAGACATGCACTGGATAGACACAAGAGTGACAAAAGGGGCTGAAGTGGAGTGACAGAACTCCCTTCTGAGCTGAGGAGACAGAAGGGGATCTGGAAAGATGCAGGGAGCTGAGCTGGAAAGACACAGCAGGATGGTGTGGGAGTGACACAGTAGGCATGAGCTGGAGAGATGTAAGGGGTGAACAAGAGTGACAGAGGGCTGACCTTGGAGCACATAGTGGGGGTGAGCTGCAAAGACACATGAGGATGGTACTGAAGACATGCAGGTGGGATGGTATTGGAGAAACACAGGGCAATGGTACTGCAGAGATGCATAGGCGATGGTGCTTGAGAGACCCAGGAGGATGGTGTCCCTGGATGTTTGCACAGGTAAGCTCACATTTTGCCCTGCCCAAAACAGCTATTTCTATGTATTGTGTGGATGAACCTCTGTTGTATGCAAGCAGGTTGCTTCCTTGCACTTGAGCTCCTATATGCATACCGAAAATTGGCTCAAGACACTGTTTGCCCTGGAAGGCTCAAGTTTCTCTTACCTCCTAGAGGATACTAGGGATCCATTAAGTACCATGGGGTATAGATGGGTCCACTTGGAGCCAAGGGCACTTTAAGAATTTGATAGTGTGGGCTGGCTCTTCCCTCTATGCCTCTCTTACCAGACTCAGTTTAGAAAATGTGACCGGAGGAGCCGGTCACGCTTATGGAAGCTCCTGAAGAGTTTTCTGCATTTTTCTGTTTGTTGTTTTGGATGGCACCAGCCTGCCTGCTTCATGGGACTTAGGGGGAAAACGGCCCAACCTCTTGAAGGGTTAATGGTCCCGTTCCCCGCTGACAGGACACTAGCTCCTGAGGGATCTATTCGCAAGCCCCACCACGGCGGTGTACATTCCCGCAGCACGCCGCCACCCCTAACAGAGCCAGCAGATAGAAGAGTGGTGAGTACTAAGCCGGCATCCCGATTAGCAGGTCACCGGCCATTATGGCGGCATTAGGGTACGGAGATGCATGGCTTCTGACCGGGACGGATTGCGTCTCCAGACACTGTACACAGTACCAACACACCATTTTAAGCACTAAATTACCTCAGCCAGTATAAACTGTGAGAGGATCCAGCAGCTCTCCAGCGCCATTTTTCCTCTGCAGTGGACACAGACGCTGAATGACAGGGACGCACAGCTCCTCCGGTGTGACTCCAGATTACCTCAATGGTTCCAGGGGGTCAGAGCAGGGGGAGAGCGATTATTAGTGTACTAAGGGGGTCATTCCGAGTTGATCGCTCGCTAGCTACTTTTTGCAGCCGTGCAAACGCATAGTTGCCGGCCACTGGGGAGTGTATTTTAGCTTTGCAAGTGTGCGAACGCCTGTGCAGCCGAGCACTTCAAAAATAGTTTGTGCAGTTTCTGAGTAGGTCTGAACTTACTCATCCACTGCGATCATGTCAGCCTGTCTGGTCCCGGAATTGACGTCAGACACCCACCCTGCAAACGCTTGGACACGCCTGCGTTTTTCCACCCACTCCCTGAAAACGGTCAGTTGACACCCATAAACGCTTTCTTCCTGTCAATCTTCTTGCGGTGCATACGCATGCGCAGTAGTGACCTGATTGCTGCGCTGCGAAAAACTGCAGCATGCGATCAGGTTGGAATGACCCCCTAAGTCCCCAATCTGGGTACTTAGTCTGCGACCCGGCTAAGCTTGGCGTTAGCAATAAGGGCGTTGTGTGCTGGCTCCAATATATCTCTGTGTCTCCCCAGAAGGGCTCATTGTGGGTTAATTGTGCTTTTAACCTTTTCCTGTGTGTGTGTGCTGTCACATTTACAATATGTCAGGCAAAGAGTGTGTTTCATGTTCGGCAGAGTGTTCCTCTCCCCCAGGGAGCTCACTACTATGTACTCAGTGCAGTGTACCTTCCCAGGCTAGCGGGGCTGGATCAGCGTGGCTGGATTCCATTAAAGCACAGGTTCTCAAACTCGGTCCTCAGGACCCCACACAGTGCATGTTTTGCAGGTCTCCTCACATAATCACAAGTGAAATAATTATTTCCACCTGTGGACCTTTTAAAATGTGTCAGTGAGTAATTAATACACCTGTGCACCAGCTGGGTTACCTGCAAAACATGCACTGTGTGGGGTCCTGAGGACCGAGTTTGAGAACCACTGCATTAAAGGAATGATTTCCAATATTCTAATAAATTATCCCGCAATGAGAAAGAGACACAATACTTAAGACAGTCTGTAGATGAGTTTATGAACAGAGACGCAGTCCCCAAACAAGCGTCTCAGTCCCCTGCCATATGTCCGCAACAACGAACTCTGGCCCATATCGAGCAGTCTGACTCTGACGCTGAGGGGTCAGACATGGAGGAGGGGGAGGTGGATTTGGAGGGGGGGGATGCTGCTCTGTCACAGGGAATACAGGCTCTTATAGAAGCTATCAGAGACATTCTGCATATTCCTGATAAAGTGACAGAGGAGTGTGAGGAATCTTATTTTAATGTAAAATAGAAGTCCTCAGTCACTTTTCCTGTGTCAAAGGAATGGAATACCCTGTTTGAAGAACCGTGGGTTAATCCTGATAGGAAATTTCAGATCCCTAAAAGGTTACTATAAGCTTTCCCTTTTCCTCCTGATAGGAAAAAATGGGAAAATCCACTGATAGTAGATGCATCAGTGTCCAGGCTGTCACGAAATATTGTATTAATTACCTGTCCCTGGTGCAGCTTCCCTGAAAGACTTGGCTGATCGTAAAATTGAGACTACATTCAAATCCTTGTATACGGCTGCTGGGGTGGCCCAGAGACCCACTATAGCATGTGCGTGGATTACTAAAGCCATTGCTAAATGGTTGGGTAACCTAATTGAAGGGTTGGATTCCTTATCTATGGGGGAGATTGTGTTACTCCTGCAACATATACAGGACTCTGCGAACTTTAGCCATAAAAGAAGTAGGTTTGCTTAATGCACGCACCACTGCTATGGCAGGGGTTTATGGTTACGCCAGGGGACTGCGGACGTGGACTCCAGGAAAGACGTGGAAGGCCTACCTTTCACAGGAGAGGCCTTATTTGGAGATGAACTAGACAAATGGATCTCCAAAGTTACTGCAGGTAAGTCCACATATCTTACTCCTGCAGCTCCCCCAACCAGGAAGACCTACTCAGGACCTACTCTACAGTCCTTTCGGACTGCCAAGTTTAAGGGCAAAGCCAGAGGATCTTCTACAGCCAACAGAGGTGCTAGAGGTAAGCCACGCAAACCAGCAACTTCCGGTACTCAGGAACATACCTCAAAGCCTTCAGCATGACGGTGGACCACGATGCCTGGAAGACTGGCAGGTGGGAGCCCGACTAAAAAATTTCAGTCACATCTGGACAACATCATGCCAGGATCCCTGAGTCACAGATCTTATTTCCCAGGGCTACAGAATGGAGTTTCAGGAGCTCCCACCTCACAGATTCTTCAAATCAGGCTTACCAGTTTCACAAGAGGCAAGTATAACCTTACAGGATGCCATTCAAAAACTGGTACAGACTCTGGTCATTGTTCCAGGTCCACCTCATCTCCAAAACAAGGGATATTATTCCAACTTGTTTGTAGTACCGAAACCGGACGGTTCAGTGAGGACGATTTTGAATCTAAAATTGTTGAATCCGTATTTACGAGTGTTCAAATTCAAGATGGAGTCTCTGAGAGCGGTTATCTCAGGTCTGGAGGAGGGGGAATTCCTAGTGTCTCTGGATATCAAGGATGCGTACCTTCACATTCCGATCTGGCCACCTCACCAGGTCTATCTACGGTTTGCACTGCAGGACTATCACTACCAGTTCCAAGCCCTGCCATTTGGTCTCTCCACGGCGCCGAGAGTGTTCACCAAGGTGATGGCAGAGATGATGTTTCTCCTTCACAAGCAGGGAGTGAACATAATTCCGTACCTGGACGATCTTCTGATAAAGGCACCGTCCAGGGAGAGGTTGTTGAACAGCATTGGCCTCACAACCAAACTACCCCAGGATCACGGGTGGATTCTAAATCTTCCAAATCTCACTTAGAGCCAACTCGGAGGCTCCCATTTCTGGGAATGATACTGGACACAGAGTCGCAGAAAGTTTTTCTTCCATTGGAAAAGGCATTGGTAATCCAGTCGATGGTTCGGGATGTCCTGAAGCCAACCCGGATATCGGTGCATCTATGCATTCGCCTTCTGGGGAAAATGGTGGCCTCTTATGAGGCTCTTCAGTACGGAAGGTTTCATGCAAGACCCTTCCAGCTCGATCTGTTGGACAAATGGTCCGGATTACATCTTCACATGCACCAGAGGATCTGTCTGTCACCAAAGGCCAGGATCTCCCTTCTGTGGTGGCTACAGACTTCTCACCTAATCGAGGGCCAACGGTTTGCGATTCAGAATTGGATTCTGCTAACCACAGACGCAAAACTCAGAGGTTGGGGAGCAATCACTCAAGGAGTGCAGTTCCAAGGAAGATGGTCAAGTCAGGAAGTTGTCCTTCCAATCAACATTCTGGAATTCAGGGCTTAATACAACGCCCTTCTGCAGGCCTCATATCTTCTTCAAGATCGGGCCATTCAGGTCCAGTCGGACAATGTGATGGTAGAGGTGTCAAGAATTCTCCTCTGGGCAGAAAAACACGCTGTGGCGTTGTCGGCAGTCTTCATTCCGGGAGTAGACAACTGGGAAGCAAATGTCCTCAGCAGACACGACCTGCACCCAGGGGAGTGGGGCCTTCACCAGGTGGTGTTCAGGTGCTTGACACGTCAATGGGGATGTCCACAAATTGACATGATGGCCTCTCTTCTCAACAAGAAGCTCAATCGGTATTGTTCCATGTCGAGAGACCCACAGGCAGTGGCAGTGGACGCTCTGACGACTCCATGGGTCTATCAGATGGTGTACATGTTTCCTCCACTTCCTCTGATCCCAAGAATTCTGAAAATAATAAAAAAGGAAAAGGTTCAAGCAATTCTCATTGCTCCGGACTGGCCAAGAAGGGCCTGCTACGTGGACCTTCTGGAGATGCTCCTCGAAGATCCGTGGCCTCTACCTCTTTGCGAGGATCTTCTGCAACAGGGCCCGTTCGGCTATCAAGACTTACCACGGCTACGTTTGACGGCATGGAAGTTGAACTGCTGATTCTAGCCAGCAGGCTTCCCTGACAAGGTCATCCTGACTATGATCCAAGCCAGGAAGGGGGTAAAGTCTAAACATTACCACCGTATTTGGAAGAAATATGTCTCTTGGTGTGAGAGCAGAAAATATTCTGCGGTGGAATTTCATCTGGTACGTTACCTGCTTTTTCTGCAGTCGGGTGTGGATGTGGGCCTACGTCTGGGCTCCATGAAAGTCCAGATTTCGGCCTTGTCCATTTTCTTTCAGAAAAAATTGGCTTCTCTCCCTGAGGCCCAGACGATTTTGAAAGGTGTTCTGCACATCCAACCTCCCTTTGTGCTTCCCACGGCACCTTGGGTTCTTAATTTGGTGTGTAGTTCCTCCAATCGGACTGGTCTGAACTGTTACAGGAGGTAGACGTAAAATATCTTATGTGGAAGACTGTCACACTGTTGGCCCTGGCTTCAGCAAGACGTGTGTTGGAGCTGGTGGCGTTGTCTCACAAGAGCCCCTATTTGATATTCCATGAGGACAGAGCTGAACTCAGGACTCATCAGCAATTTCTTCCTAAGGTGGTGTCTGCGTTTCACATCAACCAACCTATTGTGGTTTCGGTTGTTACCGACGCCTCTGTTATTTCAAAGTCTTTGGATGTTGTGAGGGCTTTGAAGGTGTATGTGAAGAAGAGAACAGCTCATCACAGGAAGTCGCACTCGCTGCTTGTTCTTTACGATCCCAATAAGATTGGGTGCCCTGCTTCAAAGCATTCAATTGCACACTGGATCAGGCTCACTATCCAGCATGCTTATTCCATGCCAGGATTGCTGGTTTCAAAATCTGTACAGGCCCACTCGACTAGGTCGGTAGGTTCTTCTTGGGCGGCTGCCCGGGGTGTCTCGGCCTTACAGATATGACAGGCAGCTACTTGGTCAGGTTCGAACACTTTTGCAAAGTTCTACAAGTTCAATACTTTGCCCAAACTGAAGGTCCTCAGAGGCCAATCAGTTCTGCAGGAACCTCAGCACTCTCCCACCCAGTTTGGGAGCTTTGGTACCTCCCCATGGTTCTACCGGTAAATCCTTTTCTCGTAGTCCGTAGAGAATACTGGGCGCCTGGTGCTTCGTTCTTCCTGCACTGTTACTTGCTTAAGTATTGTTGTTTGGTTCAGCTGTTGCTGTTCCTGTTTCAAGTTTCGTTAGCATAGACTGAGTCTGGTAGGAGGGGCATATAGGAGGAGCCAGCCCACACTATCAAATTCTTAAAGTGCCCATGGCTCCTAGTGGACCTGCCTATACCCCATGGTACTAAATGGATCCCCAGTATCCTCTACAGACTGAGAAAAGGATTTACCGGTAGGTAATTAAAATCCTATTTTTTCAGAGGTCTTTCATTGCATAGAAATTGTCATATAGGTAAGAAAAGACTCTCACACACAGGGGATACGTAGGGATTGCAAACTATAAAAAAAAAACAAAAAAAACCATGGGCTGCTCAAGTGACCAAAAGTTATTTGAGGGAACCCCATTGAAAAAAACTCAGAGGGATTGCAGAAAAATAGCTAAGAGTGACACTGTTGGCATAGAACAAACACATCATTCTTTTTAAGTGACCTAACTGGTATGTGCCGCCGATGCGGCTCACAATCTCTGTGGGTCCCAGATGCTGCAAGGCGACTGGGACACCACGTCACAGCGGCTACAATGGCCGATGGTCCCCACAATTGCTAAGCAACCAGGACTCGGACACGCTGTATGCTGGTGCCAGCTATTTCTAAACAGCCAGGATGCTGATGTTCTATGTGCCACCACTCAGATGGACTACATTTGCATAATTAGTGGCATAGCCTCCATGCTGGTTTTATCTTATATTGCTAGAAGTTACCTGCCCTGCTGTAATTACTAGTGGATTTTCTGCCTTGTTCTTGCCCTGTCGGTTTTTGCTGTATTCCTGTCTGCTCTAGTCCTGCCTGGTCCTAGGGTTTCTAGTCTGTCTAGATACCTGCCATTCTTGCTACCAATCCCTAGACCCTGTACCCTGCTTTGCATCTTGTGTTGTTAGGGTCCATTTGCCACTTTAGCTTAGTCCTGGTGTGAGTGGTTGAAGCGTCTGGGGTCTCTCCTTGGCATCTGTTGGAAGGCACCATGCTGGTGGCGCGGCGCGACAGCTTGGACAAGCTCGCATCCGATTGGATTCAAGCTCATCCAATGGGGCCGCAGCAGTTTTAAATTGGTGCCACTTGTGAGCCAATGGTGGCTCATGGGTTGACAGTCAATCCGGAGCAGCTGCAGTGAGTCAATCATGGCTTGCCGCATCATAGCTCCGTCCACTCACAGCATCTTATAACAGATGCTGCCGAGCAGGAGTGCTCAGTCTCTCGGCGGAAAGAGGGAGCAGTGAAGAGTTCCTGAAGAGAAGAAGAGATCCAATGGCTGCAGAAGAGGCCAGAAGTTGTCGCAATCAAGTAAGAAGGTGGCACCAGCAGACCCGGTAGTGGCGGAGCATGAAAGAAGAAAATACTGAGGATCGGAGAGTGCTGCAGTGTGTGGGATATCCATTTCTTCACTCCGGGGCCATGTCCAGCATCCCCGGAGATGCTGGCTGCCCCCGGAGATTGAGCTGAGTGCATTGCCGGCTCTTCATGTGTGACAGGAGCCGAGTGTTGCAGGTGAATATCACACTGCAGCACTCGGCTCCTGTCTCTGCGGGAGAGCCGGCACTTTGGTGTCACCCCTATTGCATGCCTCCCAACTGTCCCCATTTTCGCGTGACATTCCCATTTTTTGGGGACTGCCCCGCCCAGTGTCCAATGGTGTGTGTGTGTGTGTGTGTGTGTGTGGGGGGGGGGGGGGGGGAGCAGTTGGGTGGCTCCTGCACTCGCTGCCCTGCTTAGCATAGCAAATGTGAATAGACGCAGTGCGCATGCGCACAGCGTCTATTAACGAACACAAGAGGGACTGGGGGCATGGCCAACAGCTCACAGAGCACTGGCCATGCCCTCATAGTGATGGAAAACGGGGGTGTGGCTCATGATGGTGACATTGGGGTGTGGCTCGCGATCGCGACATAGGCCATATCCCTTTTTTGAAGTGCAACTACGCCACACCAGAATCCCGCATCCTCCCTGCTGGAAGTTGGAAGGCATGCTGTCTGGTGGGACAATCATCTGGTCGGCGCTCTCAGCTTTCCAAGATGCCCGGTATAGTGGTGATGATTGTAGATCATTGTATACTGTTAATGCAGCAAGAATTGGAGTCTGTATGTTCCACTCAGCGGAACTAGTGCATTGCTAGGATGTGTCTGTTGATGTAACCACAGTGCAGAAACACCATCCACATTAGCTAAGCTTCTGTAATATACAGGATATTTTGCATGCAGATTCATTAATTTTTACTTATAGCCAAATGTATAGAATCATGTTTTCAGCCATGCTGCTCTGTGGTAATGTTCCTTTTATGGCATTGTCAGCCTCTTTATCTATGTATGTATTTATTTATTAACATTACAGTTCTTTTTAAACATAGGCTGAAGCCATATGTTTTGTAGCAGAAAAAAAAGATGAAAGTAATACATAACATATTAAATAATCAAATCAGCTCATCTTCCAGTTCCATAGTAATCGATTTTACCCTGTTTTGTAAGATAATGAAGAACTCACTCTTCAGTATTTGTCTTAGAAAGTGATGAACCCGTAGATGAGGACGCACACAAGCGGCTGCCAGCAAAGGATTTGGAAGCTGTGCCAGAGGGAGATGTCGGTGCATCATTTATCAGCCGCATAGATGTGAATGGTTATTTCACTTCCTAAGCACTACAAACATGTACACCAACATTAATGTCACTTACACATAAAGCAGACCTCTCAGCCTCTAGAAACACATGAAGGTATATTCTCAACTCCCTACCCATTCCCCTGTTTTTGTCACTCCTTGTCTCTGGTTTTATTGCACAATTTGTATTTATGCTTTGTACTGTTTACTGTTGTACATTGTATTTATACTGTTTATTGTTTTTTATTGTTACAACTTGTACTGCACTGTATATACTTTGTAGCACCTAACTGACCAAAAATGATAACTCCACAGAGAGACATGCTACCACAATCACTCAGTTTTGCAGATATATGATGTGTGTTTTCTCGCTTAGGGAGAGATTTATCAAAGCTTGGAGAGCTATAAAGTACTAACCAATCACCTCGTAACTGCCATTTGACAATCTGTGGCCCAAATGTATTAAGCCTTAAAAAAGCGATAAAGTGGAGATTGAGTAAGAATGATAAAGTACCAGCCAATCAGCTTCCTAACTGCCATGTTTACAGGATGTGTTTGAAAAATGTCAGGAGCTGGTTGGTTGGTAATTTATCTCTCTTTATCCGTCTCCACTTTATCAGTTTTTAAGGCTTAATACATGGGCATCCGTTTGAAAGATTACAGTCAGGAGATGATTGGTTGGTACTTTATCTCTCTCCACTTTATCTTATGGCCCCCAATACATCTGAGATGTATTAAGGGCCCTACACACTGCCCGTTCCCCACCGACGCCGATATTCTGGCCGGTGCGGCCGGGACAGGCATCGACGGCGGGGGGAACGACGGCCATGCTGCAGCTGTCGTTAACGAGGACCTCCCTCATCCGTACATGTTCGGACAAGGGAGGGGGTCATTAACAATGCGCAGGAGCAAGCATCATTAACAACACTTAGTGTACACACTGGATGAGATTGTGAAAGATCTCGCTCAGATTAGCCATTCTGAGTGAGATCTTTCAAAATCTCGTCTAGTGTGTATGGGGCTTTAAGGCAATACCTCCATACCCCATCGGCTGGGTGAGGGGATCAGGAATATTAAACATGTTTAAAAATGCCGATCCCTTCTGTTTTCGTCAGAATTGGGGAATCAGGTATTTTTTACATCTTTAATTTCCCTGATTCCTGTTGAAATGCTGATTATCACTGGCCACCGATCGGGGGATCCGGTTGGCGAATCGGCGGTGCCAGTGGGGCTGGGGAATTGGTGTATTGTGGCAGTGATGTATGGGGACCATAACTCAGAGCTTTGATAAGTCTCCCTCTGAAACAGAGCCTTGTGGGGAGACATCAACCACTATCTTGCCTCCATATTTGTAGTCGGACACAAAATGATAGTTTGCAGGGGGCGTCATACACCCTAGCATCGTCCCTGTGCCCACTTCTTGTATTGTTCAGGCTGCGCTGCAGAAGAGGAGCAGCCAGCAAGGGTGGACCACAGACTAGCCACACATGACAGGAGTGCTATTAATTCTCAAAAAGGAGGATGAATAGAAGGAGTCAAGCAGAATAGGATGGGGGAGTTGACAGCATGGTGGCTGCTGCAGGACTTGGCAGTCGGGAGCAGCAGGGTGACCTAGGTGCCCCAACACCACTGGCCCGGAGGCAGAGGAAGGATGACATTCAGGTCAAAAGTTCTGGGAAAGCCTAGGTACTGTGTATCAGTATGTTGTGTTGTGCAGCCAGCAACGGTTTGTGGTAGATATTTGCAGATTGTAATTTTCACTGATGCTTTTTATATAAATCCCCCACCCCCTTGTTTCTCTCTCTTCTCCCCCCCCCCCCTCTCTCTCTCTCTCTCTCTCTCCCCGTGCTCTTCGTTCCTGTCTATCTCTCCCCCTTTTCTATCTAGCTATAAAAACTGGCTTATTAGGGTGACACAGAGTCACGTCTGTCTCTGGCACTGGTCAAAGCGTCCGCCTCTTTCTATATGCTGCCCTTGGGGAAGGGTAAAGAGGGGAGCAGTGAAAGGGGGGTGGAGCATATTGTTGCACCTGGGCCTACCACTCTCTAGTACCACCACTGCATCAAACTAAATAATTTACTAATAATACCCTTCAGACACAGAATATAGGGGGTAATTCGGAGGTGATCGCAGCAGGAACTTTGTTAGCAGTTGGGCAAAACCATGTGCACTGCAGGGGGGCAGATATAACATGTGCAGAGAGAGTTAGATTTGGGGGTGGTGTGTTCAATCTGCAATCTAAATTGCAGTGTAAATATAAAGCAGCCAGTATTTACCCTGCACAGAAACAAAATAACCCACCCAAATCTAACTCTCTCTGCACATGTTATATCTGCCTCCCCTGCAGTGCACATGGGTGGTCATTCCGAGTTGTTCGCTCGTTGCCGTTTTTCGCAACGCAGCGATTAGGTGGAAAATGTGCATGCGCATGGTACGCAGCGCGCATGCGCTTAGTAATTTAATACAAAACTTAGTAGATTTACACAAGCTCGAGCGACGTTTTTTCAACGCTCGAGTGATCGTAGTGTGATTGACAGGAATTGGGTGTTTCTGGGCGGCAACTTGGCGTTTTCAGGGAGTGTGCTAAAAAACGCAGGCGTACCAGGAAAAAACGCAGGAGTGGCTGGAGAAACGGGGGAGTGGCTTGCCGAACGCAGGGCGTGTTTGTGACGTCAAACCAGGAACTAAACAGACCGAGGTGATCGCAATCTAGGAGTAGGTCTGGAGCTACTCAGAAACTACAAGTAATTATTTAGTAGCAGTTCTGCTAACCTTTCGTTCGCTATTCTGCTATGCTAAGATACACTCCTAGAGGGTGGCAGCCTAGCGTTTGCAATGCTGCTAAAAGCAGCTAGCGAGCGAACAACTCGGAAGGACCACCATAGTGCGTATGAATGAAGTGGGTACTGTAACTTTAGTACAGTACATAAGTGTTCTCTGATGGCTCCAAACTGATCACATAATTGCATGTTTGCCTGTATCTATGCAACCAATGCTGTATTCAAATCAGCCACATAGCAAAATTCTGAAAGGGACCCACACCCTTCCAAGCCATTCTTTGACTCCTCTTCATGCCTAGTAACTTTAAACCACAAGATTGATTCCATCCAGAAACCAAAGTAGAGTAGCGACTGTTCCTAAATTCTTTTAACAGTGACGTTTATTTATTATTGCATTACGTTTTATAAGCTGTTTATTGCATTGTGCGTTATTAGCTGTTATTAATATAAAGAAGTATTTCAAATGTAAACAATTCCAAATATAACAACGTTCATTAGACATGTCAGGGTTCATAGCACCACAAATAGTACACTGAGGGGCATATTTATTAACATTTTTTTTTAAATAATGTGTAAAGGGGTGTTTTGACACCATTTGCACATTATTTTAGTATCACCTAAATGTATTAAAGGGCTTTTGGAGCTGTTTTCATGAAAAACTGCTCCAAACCCTTTAATTCACATTTTGTTTTAGTAACCCAGATCGCATTTCCCATACTTAAATGTGATCTGACCAGATATAGGGCAGCACGGATGGTGTAATGGTTAGCATTACTGCCTTACAGGTCATGGGTTCGATTCCACCATGGCCCTAACTGTGTGGAGTTTGTATATTCTCCCCGTGCTTGCGTGGGTTTCCTCCGGGTACTCCGGTTTACTCCCACAATCCAAAAATATACGGGTAGGTTAATTGGCTCCCAACAATATTAACCCTAGCGTGAATGTGTATGCATGTACATGTGATAGGGAATATAGATTGTAAGCTCCACTGGGGCAGGGACTGATGTGAATGGCCAAATATTCTCTGTAAAGTGATGCAGAATATGTGTGCGCTATATAAAAATCTGGTAATAAATAATAAATATATTTCCTTTAAAAGAAAACAAAAAAAAAACACATCAGTGAGCCCTGTGATAATGCCACTGTGATTTCTGTACTTCTATAAAGCTTTCTCTGCCCCATGGCAGTAAAGTGATGCTGCAAAAGCGGCAGCTCACTTTACAGCAACGGTCACATCAACAAGGAGCTCTGATGACCGGCAGCCGACCAGATCCTCAGGTGTTGTTGAGTATGACTGATTTTATCACATCCACATCCTCGGATGCCCGATTCTGATATGTATGGTATTGCACAGCCCCCAGGAATAGGCAGCCAGATTGGCTCACCAAGGGGTAGGGTCGTGTTACTGGAAAATGGGCGGAATAGTGGGTGCGATGACACATTTGTGTCATCATAGTCCTGCCCCCACTACATAATGTCATTATTTCAGGCATTGTGAAATGTGGGGCGGGTCCATGATGACGCAATTCAGAGCAAAATTGTGCCATCTGCCAACTGGATCACCCACTTTCGCTGTGTAAGTGGGCGACAGCAGGGGGATGTCGGCCAGCTTGGTAGATACCCACTTTTCCAGATGTCCAGGTGCTGATTTTTGGCCATTCTGGGAGGGTAGGTAAGTATGGATAACACAATAGTACTAAAGGATATGTGAGGTTGTTGACACATGGATATGTAAATAGTGTTTTTCTGTAGTAGATGAGGAGCCACCAGTTTGTATCAAAAAGGGTTTTTTGAAGGGATAGTTTGGGGGGATGGGGTAAGTATGACAACCCTCTTCCCCCCAACATGCTAGCCCTAACCCTCCTGTACCACAGCCTAAACCTAACCCTCCCCCCCCCCCCATAGCCTAACCCTCCTCAGGGATGCCTAAACCTACCCCCCTCCCCCCGGCAGCCTAAACCTAACCCCCACTTCCCGCAGCCTAACCCTACCCCCACATCTTAACCCCCTCACCCCCTTTCCCCCCGGCCCCTGTGCGGCTTACCTCTCTGACGGCCCAGAAGTCAATCATTGGCATCCCAGCTGGAGGGATGCCAACGTCGGGTTTGTGATCTCATTCCGGATGCCGGTGTCGCCATTCTGAACATTGTTGAGATTCTGGCATCGGTATTTCGACTGCCGGATTTCTGACCGGATCCTGTTTGGGGACAAGGGCCCCAAACCAATATCTTACCTAAAGCCCTGTCCTGTGGGGTTTTAATCTGGCTCTTCCCGGTTGTACATATACTCATTGGCATTTCTATAATGGGTGCAGTGTGTGCGGTGCACACGGGCCCCTGAGTCCCGGGGGAGCACACACTGCACCCATTTCTCCTATACTTACCGTTCCGGAGTCCATCGCTGACCGTGTGTGGGCCCCCTCCTCTCCCGTAGCCTTCGCGCCACTGCTAGTGCACTGACCACTAGAGACTCTGGCACAGTGCATGAGTCTACAGCGCATGCGCAGGACTCCGGAAAAATGGCACGGCAGACATTTTTCGTAGTCCTGGGCATGCACTGTAGACTCTGGCACTGTGCAGAGTCTAGAGCGCTAGCAGCAGCGTGATGGCTACGGGAGAGGAGGGGGCCCACACATGGAGTCTGCACATGGGTCCGTCCTCTCTAGAGACGCCCCTGCATACACTAACTAGCTGGTGAGCTGTACCCAAACCAAACCCACGCTCAAGGTCTGCTCCATCACCATATAATAATGAGTACGGCTGTACCTGCTATCTATTATTAAACCTACACCACTGGTTAAGTAACTGGGTTGTTCATAGTCTGAATCATCCAGTGGCCTATATAACGCTGCAACATCACTGTTGCGACCTGACTCACTTTCCTGCACTATATACAATTACAATATACTTGTCCTGATCACTTGAATGCAGTCTGACTCACTTTTCTGGACTACACAGACTATACTCGCCCTGATCACCAGCAAGCTGCCTGATTCACTTTTCTGAACTATATGCCTGATTGAGATGTGAGGCGGGATGTAACGGGAGCCTGAGATCACTGTAGGTGCGGGATGCTGGCCGATCTTGGACTTTTTTTTTAAAGGGGCAATCATTTACAAGGCATGGTTTTGCCTTGTAAGTAGTTGCCCCTTTAAAAAAAAGTCTGCGATCACCTCCAGTGATCTCAGATTCCATTACATCCCACCGCTGGTCTCTATTTCAATATTTATGCAGATGAGCTATTAATGGTGGACTGCGCATGCATCTTAGCTGGAATGTGCACGTGTGGCGACTGTATTACAATCAAATGCAGCTACGCTTTCAGTGGGGATTTACTTGCAAGTGATTGACAGACTTAGGGCGTTTTGAGGAAGGTACCGGGTAGTGGCGGCAAAAACGGGAGCATGTATCTGCCTACAGCTGCGCAGAAAGTATCACGCCAGCATCTTAGTTCCCACGGCCATTCTGCGTGACCATAGGCTTACTCAAATGGTCGATTGAAGGATCTGTGACCACCGCTGCATATTTGTACACGGTTGATTGGATTTATAAGGCTGCCGGTAGACTTGCAAAACATTTCCAGACGGCTGTAGCATTAGCATATTCTCGCACAGCATCTGCGTAAAATAAAATAAAAATCACAGTTGCGATTGCATTAGCACTCACATCTGAACCAGACCCTGTATATCCAATACTTGTACACTTTTTGGACATACATTCACAACATTGCTCTGAGGGGCTACAATGATGCAATGGGGGTCATTCCGAGTTGTTCGCTCGCAAGCGGATTTTAGCAGATTTGCTCATGCTAAGCCGCCGCCTACTGGGAGTGAATCTTAGCATCTTAAAATTGCGAACGATGTATTCGCAATATTGCGATTACACACCTCGTAGCAGTTTCTGAGTAGCTCCAGACTTACTCGGCATCTGCGATCATTTCACTGCTTGTCGTTCCTGGTTTGACGTCACAAACACACCCAGCGTTCGCCCAGACACTCCTCCGTTTCTCCGGCCACTCTTGCGTTTTTTCCGGAAACGGTAGCGTTTTTTCCCACACGCCCATAAAACGGCCTGTTTCCGCCCAGTAACACCCATTTCCTGTCAATCACATTACGATCGCCAGAACGATGAAAAAGCCGTGAGTAAAAATCCTAACTGCATAGCAAATTTACTTGGCGCAGTCGCAGTGCGGACATTGCGCATGCACATTAAGCGGAAAATCGCTGCGATGCGAAGATTTTTACCGAGCGAACAACTCGGAATGACCCCCAATGTTCGCTGTCTGCCCCTTCACACCACTGCGTAATGATGTCATTCACATCCTCATACAACAGAGGATGGGCGTGATGATGGGAATCACATTATCAAGGCCTCTCTCTGCCAACGACACAACGAAAGGGAGGGTAGGCCAGTATATAATATACATATTCATTTGCACTCGGTTAATATCTAATCCAGCTACTGTCTATCTAGATCAATATGAAAGTTTAAAAAAAAGAAAAAGAGGATTAAAGTGATAAAAATCAAACAGAACAATATAAATCATTGTGATCACCATTCCAGTCTGTGACTAGCTGCTGTTCAGTGGATTCAGACATTTGTGTTTGGGTGGATTTCTCTCTCGCTTTATTGCTCATTCTGCTGGATGAATAATTTAGGTACGTGTGCATGAGATATTTTGATGTCCTTTAAATGTGTTTAATTGAGCGCATGGACGTGGAGAAGCGCTGTGTGTGTCACAGCCCTGACGCTCCAATGAACAAATGATCAATCAGCTTCTCTGTCCTTGTTGTGGTGTCTGTGGGACGATGACAGGAATGAGGATCCAGAAAGACATAAACAAATAAACAGCTCTCTTGTATTAACAAAAAAGGGAAACAGTTCATGTTAAATTTAATTAAACATACATGTTACATTTACTTGAAAACAAAACATAAAAGCACAGAATAAGCAGTATGAGAAAGAAATCTGCCATCTCCCTAAGAAATTCCTAAACTTTCACAGTTCGCACAGGAGACCCTAAAATCCGGAATTCGATCATCCTTAAAATGCTGATGCTGAACTCAGACAAAACTACCCTTTAGTATTGCTGGGAATTATTTCAAATGAATATCCCAACAAATACATTTTATTTAATTGTAAAATCCCCTTCCCTGGGGATCAAAATATTATTTATTTATTTATTTTTGAGAATGAAATATTGAACCGGTTAAACTTTTGTTGTCTGTTTTTTTGCAACCTAAAAATAAGAGTATTGATTGATAATTTCTGCGTAGGAGCCTGTCTCCCTTTGCTACAAGCTAAGCTCTCTCCTGCTGTGACGCTGCTGAATAATCACATGCTATTAGACACTGGTCATTTCATCTGAAGACGGGAAAGACCTGTCAGGGCTTTCCATTGTTAATTGTTCAGAACTAAATAAATGTGTACATATACTAATAGTTATATAATTAAAGAGCTTATATGGAAACAAATTACTAGTGTCCAATCACATTCTTTCTCTGTTTCAACTCACAATGGAAAATATGATCTTCCCCATGCTTCTTTCTGTTTACTACTGGTATACATGGAAAACACCTGGGCATGAATGGGGTAAAGTCTATTTCATAGCTTTTTCTAGAGAACTTTAGAAGTAGAGCAAGATGGTGAACATCGTGCCATGCTCTGGGTTTTTAGAGATAGACATAATCAGCGGGATGTATTGGAGTCTGAGATCGCCAGAGGTGCGAGATGCCGGACGATCTTGAATGATTTTTTTTTAAAGGGGCAATCACTTACAAGGCAAAACCATGACTTGTAAGTTATTGCCCCTTTTAAAAAAAACATCTCGGACTCCATTACATCCCGCCGTAAATCTGCTAATGAATCTTTAATTTGAATTTGTATGTTCCCAGAATGCAGACTTCTGTCAAGAGTAATATAATTAGCATAATTAGGGTGCTATAACTGTTTTATTGCCTTAACCAACCCAAAACAAGAAAGCAAGCAATGGCTGTATTTTTTATAGTGAGTAAATTCTATTACAGGTTGAGTATCCCTTATCCAAAATGCTTGGGACCAGAGGTATTTTGGATATCGGATTTTTCCGTATTTTGGAATAATTGCATACCATAATGAGATATCATGGTGATGGGACCTAAATCTAAGCACAGAATGCATTTATGTTTCATATACACCTTATACACACAGCCTGAAGGTCATTTTAGCCAATATTTTTTAGAACTTTGTGCATTAAACAATGTGTGTGTACATTCACACAATTCATTTATGTTCCATATACACCTTATACACACAGCCTGAAGGTCATTTAATACAATATGTTTAATAACTTTGTATATTAAACAAAGTTTGTGTACATTGAGCCATCAAAAAACAAAGGTTTCACTATCTCACCCTCACTCAAAAAAGTCCGTATTTCGGAATATTCCGTATTTCGGAATATTTGGATATGGGATACTCAACCTGTATCTGTTTAAAAAAATATTACAGGATTTGTTTACTTTGTCCTTAATCAATGTGTGATAAATTCAGGATCGGATTAATAATAGGGTGAATGGGGCTACAGCCCCAGATCTACACAAAGAAAAAGGCCCATTATCATAACAGCATGTTGATGAGCAGTCACTAGTTGGCCACACGGTTGTCCATAAATCAAAGTATTACAATTGTATTTCTACTTTTCTCACAAAATAACATTTTCTACTTTTACATATTTAGGGAGACACTGGGGCTGAGAGTGTAGGGGTATATTTGCCTACTCTCCCAGAAAGTGCTGGAAACTTACATTTTTTTGTGTAGTCCCTTGCTCTCCAGGAAGAGTGGGTGGACCTTCCACATCCCGACCACTTCCTAGTGCAGGATAGGTAGAGAATACCGAGAATCTAAATATGCTAAAAAATGCAAAATCATGCACTTGGGTCTCAAAAACCCAAAGGCTAAATATAGTATCAAGGGTACTATAATGGAAACTACTGAGGAGGAAAGGGATTTAGGAGTCACTATTTCAAGTGACTTGAAGGCAGGAAAGCAATGCAACAAAGCAATGAGAAAGGCAAGTCAGATGCTTGGTTGCATAGGGAGAGGAATCAGTAGCAGGAAAAAAGAAGTGATAATGCCACTGTATAGGTCATTGGTGCGGCCCCATCTGGAATACTGTGTCCAGTTCTGGAGACCATCTCCAGAAGGATATAAATACAGTAGAGAGTGTACAAAGAAGGGCAACTAAAATGGTGCATGGCCTACATCACAAAACTTACCCGGAAAGGCTAAAAGATCTTAACATGTATAGTTTGGAGGAGAGAAGGGAAAGGGGGGACATGATAGAAACTTTCAAATATATCAAGGGTCTTAACAAAGTTCAGGAGGGAAACATTCTTCAAAGGAAAAGAAGTATTAGAACTCGAGGACATACACTGAAACTGGAGGGGGGGAGGTTCAGGGGAAATTTAAGGAAAAATTACTTTACAGAAAGGGTAGTGGATAAGTGGAATAGTCTCCCATCAGAGGTGGTAGAGGCTAAGACTGTAGAGCAATTTAAACATGCTTGGGATAGGCATATGAATATCCTTACAAAGAATTAAGGTTCAAAAAGGGTTGAGATTGCCTAAAGGATTAAAAAAAAGGGGCAGACTAGATGGGCCAAGTGGTTCTTATCTGCCGTCAAATTCTATGTTTCTATGTAATCACTGCACCATATTAAGGGGCGAGGCTAAAGTGATACAAATCACGTTGGGACCTAATGACGTGAGCGCCCAGCTCCATCCCCAGAGCTTTCAGCTGCATCTCCTCTCCAGGTTTCTCCCAGAGAGGAGAAAGGAAAAGTAGGTAAGTATGCGTAGGGCTGAACACGCCCACATGACATTGACCACACCCACACAGCACTGGTCACTCAACATCTGCTTCTTACAATAGGCCTTTGAACACTTTCACCCCCAGGCTCTGGATAAGTGACATCTTCATCTGCTGGTAATCACCGCACTATTGCCACCATCACAGGTGTACAAAGGGCACTAGCGCACACGGGAATGGGAGGTCTTGCAAGAAAATCTACTTGGCTACTGCAAAGTGTACTTATATTAAACAATTACATGTGATGTTCTTGTTTTAAAGTCAGACGCGGATGTGTAGTTGTCTAATAAGGATTTTCAGGTTGGATAATGATAGAAAGTGGATCTGCCACCTACACATAATGCAGGCGCACTGAACTAGTAGGCAGCATATAACTGTGCTAGGAAGCAGTGGCCTGACTCAGAGATGTGCGCACATGCCTTTGCAGCTGCGCATTTGTGTGCAACAGCTGTGTGATAATATGCAAATGTCGCAGCCGCCGGGATTTGCATTGAGACACCGACTGGATGCACCTCACATCCTCTGCCTGTGTACGATGATGTAACCATCGGACGTGCAGCGGCCGATAACCAGCCCTCAGAGTAACCCTCTGGCCACACAGACTGGCCAACGGAACTGAGATGCCGGAGCTCTATTGACTGTGTATGGGATCGCAGACCCAGGCAGTTACACCCCTCTACATATGATTGTGACACACCTGTTTTAATAGACATATCCCCCCCCACCCACACACACACACACACACACACACACACACACACACACACACACACACACACACACACACACACACACACACGCACACACAACATCGGCACTGTGTCCTTTACTGAATCATGCCCAGTGACATTGCCTGACTGATAATCATGGGGCCGGACTGATATTCATGCTTACCTCCCAATATTATTCCCAGCGTACCAAGGGGGTCTGGCCACATGCCAGCTTGGCCATGCCCCTGGTATAAGACATTTTGGGGGCATGACTGCGCTTCTTGTCGCACTGGGACAGCACTCCAGCAGCACCCAGGTTTCCCCCATGCTTCTCCCGGCTGTAAGTGGACTGTCCCACCAAAATTGGGATGGGGGGGGGGACAGAGGTAGCACCAGGGTCAGTGGCACCTGGTTCGGTAAATAATCCTCCCACATGCGCCTTTGTCGCACGTGACTGGAAAGGGCGTGTGGTCTTGTCCCTAGTGAATTGAATTGAAATGAAGTATCACATTCTCATGAATACTAGATTGGCTGCTGAGGTGGCTGACTTCACTTTGCGTAGTTTGCAGGTCCACTTTGAAGAAACATCTATATACTTATTTATATACCGACGTATCTCAACACAGAGATTACATGAAACACTAGAAGCGAATGTGTAGACTATATTGCATCAAACCTTATCTTCCGATATCTGGGAGTTCAGAATTGTGACATGGGGCATGGCTGTGGGAGCGTGTCTGCGGTTATACCCATGATCGGTGATTTTTTTTTGAGCACCTCCAGAGCAAGTACAATTTTTCCTAAAAATCATATTTTAAGGAAAAATTGTCGGGACTTGTTTTGAAACCCTTTGGACACCACCCCTAATAACTAATTAAGAAATTGTAAATTTCCAATTAGCTTAATTAGTCCATAATTACTCACCTTCTGCAGCACCATCCTCCTCCTCTGCTTCCCAAAGTCGTCTCTTCTCTAGCATCACAGACAGCAGGGTTTCCAAGGACCAAACACAGGTACTACCTCTCACCCTGGACCTGCTCCCCGCATGCACTAAACTACGCTACACTACCCCTAACCCTGGACCTACTCCCCGCATGCACAACACTACCTCTCACCCTGGACCTGCTCCCCACACAAACTACACTACACTATCCCTAACCCTGGAACTGCTCCCTGCATGCACTGCATGCACTGCACTACACTACACTACACTACACTACACTACACTACACTACACCAGTGGTGCAAGTAGAAATATTTTCTTAGTGGTACTGAGTGACGAAAAATGGGCGTGACCATGTGCTGTGAGGGGGCGTGGTCACATGCTGCTAGTGGGAGGGGCTACATGACATTAGCTGCGTGGCCACAGCTCCTTTTTTTTTTTTATCTGGAGGCAAGGCTAAAAATATATAGTAATGCCTCCAGTATAATAGAAATATATAGTGATACCTCTAGTATAATAGAAATATATAGTAATGCCCCCACTTTAATAACAATATATAGTAATGCCTCCATTATAACAGGAAAATACAGCCACTGTCACACTCCCAGTAACCCTGACAAAGTAGGAGGAGACGTCATGCTGCCAAGCATCATGGTCTCGTTGCTTTGTGGCACATTACAATTGTGGTAATGGCAAAGTGTGTGGCAGGTGGTACTGCGTACCTGCTGCCAAATTCTTACAGGTACTCCGTACCCAAGCGTACCCGCATACTTTCACCGCTGCACTACACTAACCCTTGACTTGCTCCCCACATGCACTACACTACCCCTAGCTCTAGACCTGCTCCCCGCATGCACTACAGTACACTACCCCTAACCCTGGAACAGCTCACCGCAGGCACTACAATACACTTCCCCTAACCCTGGAACTGGTCCCTGCATGCACTACACTACACTAACCCTTGACCTGCTTCCTGCATGCACTCAGGGCCGGTTCTGGGGCTCTGTGCGCCCCAAGCGGCAAGAGGGGGCGTGGCTTCGTACACGGGGCGTGGTCATTTACGACCCCTGTACAGACTGAAATGATGTGCGGTGCGCGATGACGTCATCGCGCACCGCACAGTAAAGGACCTCTCCACGAAGGGAAACTAGACGCGTACGCGTCTAGTTTCCCTTGCCAGCGGCAGCGGGGGGCAGCAGCAGCGGATCTTGCCCTGATGTGGCGCCCTCCGGATGGGGCCGGAAGGCGGCGCCTCGGGCAAAAGTCCTGCTTGCCTGTGGCAAGATCCGCTACTGCATGCACTACACTACCCCTAGCCCTGCAACTGCCCCCCGCACCCACTACACTACCCTACCCTTAACCTTGCACCCCCTCCCGGCACACAGCATCAGCAGTCTGCTGGCAGCTGCATGCTGATTTAAAAAATTAAATAAAGTCCCCTCCCACAAGATTTTGCAAGCAAAATCTTTTTTATATATAATTGTATGATGCAGGTATCAGGAGGATGAAATATTTTTTTGTGCAAAAAATCCTGCACTTAATTGACTATACTCCATACTGTGCACTGTTTTACTCCAATGTGTATTACAGGTTCAGTCTACAATATCTGAAATGCTTGGGACCAGAAGTATTTTGGATATCGCATTTTTCCGTATTTAGGAATATTTGCATACCATAATGAGATATCTTGGGAATGGGACCCAAGTCTAAACACAGAATGCATTTACTGTATGTTTCATATACACCTCATACCCACAGCCTGAAGATCATTTTATACAATATTTCTCTTACGTCCTAGAGGATGCTGGGGACTCCAAAAGGACCATGGGGTATAGACGGGATCCGCAGGAGCTTGGGCACACTGAAAAGACTTTAACTGGGTGTGAACTGGCTCCTCCCTCTATGCCCCGCCTCCAGACCTCAGTTAGACTTTGTGCCCAGGACTGACTGGACACTCACTAGGGGAGCTCTCCTGAGTTTCTCTAGAAAAGACTTTTGTTAGGTTTTTTATTTTCAGGGAGACCTGCTGGCTACAGGATCCCTGCAGCGAGAGAGTGAGGGGAGAGAAGTCAGACCTACTTTTACTTAGTTCAAGGGCTCTGCTTCTTAGGCTACTGGACATTAGCTCCAGAGGGTTTGATCACTTGGTGCGCCTAGCTGCTTGTTCCCGGAGCCGCGCAGTCACCCCCCTCACAGAAGCCAGAAGAAAGAAGCCGGGTGAGCATGCAGAAGGCAGAAGACTTCAGTGACAGCAGAAGACTTCAGTAACGAGGTACAGCGCAGCGGTAGCGCTGCGCTCCATACTCCCAATCACTTCACCAACGGCACTCACAGGGTGCAGGGCGCTGGGGGGCGCCCTGGGCAGCAGTTACTGAGGTCTGGGAAGCTGGCAGAAGGCTTTTCGGTGCCTCTGCACAGTTTTTCATACCCCCGCCGGCATTTTAAATTTTCAAATTTAGCGGGCTGAAGCGCGCCGGGAAGGGGCGGAGCTTAGCCGCACGGCTCACCAGCGCCATTTTCCCTCATACACGCCGCTGCATGAGACGCTGGCCCGGGACCTCCAAGCTCCACTAAAAGTAACGGGGAGCTAATCGGGGGGGGAGGGGCACAGTTTTGTGGTGCATAATTATTGTCCTTAGAGCAGCGCTGTCTACATATATTCTTTGGTGGGATATATGGGCGCTGGGGTGTGAGCTGGCATACTCCCTCCGTGTTTCTCTATCCGGGCTTCCTTGTGGGCCTGTTCCCTAGCTGAGGCATTGTTTGTGTGTGTGTGTGTGTGTGTGTCGGTGTGTCGATACTCTGTGTCGGCATGTCTGAGGCTGAATGTTATTCCCCGGAGGAGGTTGCTGGGGGAGCAGATGCGGGTGGAATTGGCTCTGTCGGCGCAGCCGACACCTTAACACCTAATTTACTCACATTGTTAAGTACACTTAATACAAATGTGGCCTCTTTGTCAAAAAGGTTAGATAAATCGGAGTCTCAGACACAGGTGTGGAGGAAATACATGGAGGATGCTTTGTCTCAGGTGCAGACCCCATCGGGGTCACCAAAGCGGCCGTTTACCCAAGTGGTAGATACGGATACCAACACGGATTCTGATTCCGAGGTCGACTTCACTGAGGCTGCTTTACATCCACGATTAGTTAAGAGTATTCAGAACATGACTGTGGCTATAAAAGATGTTTTACACATTTCTGACGAACCTGCGGTGCAGGAAACAAGGATTTGTTTGTTCAAAGGGAAAAAACCTGAGGTGAAGTTTCCCCCCTCTCATGAAATGAATACTCTTTGTGAAAAGGCTTGGGAGTCGCCGGACAAGAGGTGGCAGATTCCCAAGAGAATTTACATGGCATATCCTTTCCCCTCTGATGACAGGGAAAAATGGGAGTCGTCTCCAAATGTTGACAAGGCTCTATCTCGTTTGTCTAAGAAGGTGGCACTTCCATCTCCTGACACGGCAGCTCTCAAGGATCCGGCGGATCGCAAGCTGGAGACGTCTCTGAAGTCCATTTTCGCTAATACGGGTGCATTGCTCAGACCTGCTGTGGCGTCGGTATGGGTGAGTAGTGCTATTGCTAAATGGGCTGAGAATTTAGCTGCTGATATGGATACCCTTGATAAAGATAATGTTCTTTTGACTCTTGGTTATATCAAGGATGCTGCAGATTACCTGAAGGATGCGGCGAGGGATGTTGGTCTCTTGGGATCAAGAGCCAATGCCATGGCGATCTCGGCCAGGAGGGCGCTGTGGATCCATCAATGGAATGCTGATGCCGACTCCAAGAGAGCTATGGAAGCTCTCCCCTTCAAAGGTAATGTCTTGCTTGGGGACGGCTTGGCTGACCTGGTCTCTACCGCGACTGCGGGTAAGTCGTCTTTTCTTCCTTATGTTCCCACACAACAGAAAAAGGCACCACATCAGCAGATGCAGTCCTTTCAACCAAATAAATACAGGCGTGGAAAAGGTTCGTCCTTCCTCGCTTCAAAGGGTAGAGGAAGGGGAAGGAAGTCGCCTGCAGTGTCAGGCGCCCAGCCAGGACCAAAAGTCCTCCCCTGCCTCTACCAAGTCCACCGCATGACGCTGGGGCTTCCCTGGGGGAGTCTGCTCCGGTGGGGGGCTGTCTGCGGATCTTCAGTCAGGTCTGGGTTCAATCAGGCCTGGATCCTTAGGTCCTAGAGATAGTATCTCAGGGATACAAGCTGGAGTTTCAGGAGGTGCCCCCTCACCGGTTTTTCATTTCGGCCTTACCAGTGTCTCTTCCGGACAGGGAGGTGGTGATGGCAGCAATACAAAAGTTGTGTCAACAGAGGGTCATTGTTCCCGTTCCCCCGTCCCAACGGGGGGAGGGGTTCTACTCGAGCCTCTTTGTTGTACCGAAACCGGACGTTTCGGTCAGACCGATTCTGAACCTAAAATCCCTCAATCCATACTTGAAAGTTTTCAAGTTCAAGATGGAATATCTTCGAGCTGTGATTTCTAGCCTAGAAGGTGGGGATTTTATGGCGTCAGTTGACATAAAGGATGCCTACTTACACGTCCCGATATATCCTCCGCATCAAGCCTTCCTCAGGTTTGCGATACAGGATTCTCATTACCAATTTCAGACGTTGCCGTTTGGGCTTTCCACGGTCCCGAGGAATTTCACCAAGGTCATGGCAGAAATTATGGTTCTCCTTCGCAAGCAAGGGGTTACAATTATCCCGTACTTGGACGATCTCCTGATAAAGGCGAGGTCCAAGGAACGGTTGCTGAGAAATGTGAATGAATTTGTCACTGTCGGTTCTGCGACAACACGGTTGGGTGCTAAATTTGCCAAAATCTCAGTTGATTCCGACCACTCGGCTGCCTTTTCTGGGCATGATTCTGGACACGGAGTTACAGAGAGTGTTTCTTCCGGAAGAAAAAGCTCTGGTACTGCAGACGATGGTCAGGGAACTTCTGAGGCCGAAAAGTGTGTCGATTCATCACTGTACTCGGGTTCTGGGGAAAATAGTAGAGATGTGCACTTGAAATTTTTCGGGTTTTGTGTTTTGGTTTTGGGTTCGGTTCCGCGGCCGTGTTTTGGGTTCGACCGCGTTTTGGCAAAACCTCACCGAATTTTTTTTGTCGGATTCGGGTGTGTTTTGGATTCGGGTGTTTTTTTCAAAAAACACTAAAAAACAGCTTAAATCATAGAATTTGGGGGTCATTTTGATCCCAAAGTATTATTAACCTCAAAAACCATAATTTCCACTCATTTTCAGTCTATTCTGAATACCTCACACCTCACAATATTATTTTTAGTCCTAAAATTTGCACCGAGGTCGCTGGATGACTAAGCTAAGCGACCCTAGTGGCCGACACAAACACCTGGCCCATCTAGGAGTGGCACTGCAGTGTCACGCAGGATGGCCCTTCCAAAAAACACTCCCCAAACAGCACATGACGCAAAGAAGAAAAAAAGAGGCGCAATGAGGTAGCTGTGTGAGTAAGATAAGCGACCCTAGTGGCCGACACAAACACCTGGCCCATCTAGGAGTGGCACTGCAGTGTCATGCAGGATGGCCCTTCCAAAAAACACTCCCCAAACAGCACATGACGCAAAGAAGAAAAAAAGAGGCGCAATGAGGTAGCTGTGTGAGTAAGCTAAGCGACCCTAGTGGCCGACACAAACACCTGGCCCATCTAGGAGTGGCACTGCAGTGTCACGCAGGATGGCCCTTCCAAAAAACACTCCCCAAACAGCACATGACGCAAAGAAAAAAAGAGGCGCAATGAGGTAGCTGTGTGAGTAAGATAAGCGACCCTAGTGGCCGACACAAACACCTGGCCCATCTAGGAGTGGCACTGCAGTGTCACGCAGGATGGCCCTTCCAAAAAACACTCCCCAAACAGCACATGACGCAAAGAAGAAAAAAAGAGGCGCAATGAGGTAGCTGTGTGAGTAAGCTAAGCGACCCTAGTGGCCGACACAAACACCTGGCCCATCTAGGAGTGGCACTGCAGTGTCACGCAGGGTGGCCCTTCCAAAAAACACTCCCCAAACAGCACATGACGCAAAGAAGAAAAAAAAAGGCGCAATAAGGTAGCTGTGTGAGTAAGCTAAGCGACCCTAGTGGCCGACACAAACACCTGGCCCATCTAGGAGTGGCACTGCAGTGTCACGCAGGATGGCCCTTCCAAAAAACACTCCCCAAACAGCACATGACGCAAAGAAGAAAAAAAGAGGCGCAATGAGGTAGCTGTGTGAGTAAGATAAGCGACCCTAGTGGCCGACACAAACACCTGGCCCATCTAGGAGTGGCACTGCAGTGTCACGCAGGATGGCCCTTCCAAAAAACACTCCCCAAACAGCACATGACGCAAAGAAGAAAAAAAGAGGCGCAATGAGGTAGCTGTGTGAGTAAGCTAAGCGACCCTAGTGGCCGACACAAACACCTGGCCCATCTAGGAGTGGCACTGCAGTGTCACGCAGGATGGCCCTTCCAAAAAACACTCCCCAAACAGCACATGACGCAAAGAAGAAAAAAAGAGGCGCAATGAGGTAGCTGTGTGAGTAAGATAAGCGACCCTAGTGGCCGACACAAACACCTGGCCCATCTAGGAGTGGCACTGCAGTGTCACGCAGGATGGCCCTTCCAAAAAACACTCCCCAAACAGCACATGACGCAAATAAAAATGAAAGAAAAAAGAGGTGCAAGATGGAATTGTCCTTGGGCCCTCCCACCCACCCTTATGTTGTATAAACAGGACATGCACACTTTAACCAACCCATCATTTCAGTGACAGGGTCTGCCACACGACTGTGACTGAAATGACGGGTTGGTTTGGACCCCCACCGAAAAAGAAGCAATTAATCTCTCCTTGCACAAACTGGCTCTACAGAGGCAAGATGTCCACCTCATCATCATCCTCCGATATATCACCGTGTACATTCCGCTCCTCACAGATTATCAATTCGTCCCCACTGGAATCCACCATCTCAGCTCCCTGTGTACTTTGTGGAGGCAATTGCTGCTGGTCAATGTCTCCACGGAGGAATTGATTATAATTCATTTTAATGAACATCATCTTCTCCACATTTTCTGGAAGTAACCTCGTACGCTGATTGCTGACAAGGTGAGCGGCGGCACTAAACACTCTTTCGGAGTACACACTTGTGGGAGGGCAACTTAGGTAGAATAAAGCCAGTTTGTGCAAGGGCCTCCAAATTGCCTCTTTTTCCTGCCAGTATAAGTACGGACTGTCTGACGTGCCTACTTGGATGCGGTCACTCATATAATCCTCCACCATTCTTTCAATGGTGAGAGAATCATATGCAGTGACAGTAGACGACATGTCCGTAATCGTTGTCAGGTCCTTCAGTCCGGACCAGATGTCAGCATCAGCAGTCGCTCCAGACTGCCCTGCATCACCGCCAGCGGGTGGGCTCGGAATTCAGAGCCTTTTCCTCGCACCCCCAGTTGCGGGAGAATGTGAAGGAGGAGATGTTGACAGGTCGCGTTCCGCTTGACTTGACAATTTTGTCACCAGCAGGTCTTTGAACCCCAGCAGACTTGTGTCTGCCGGAAAGAGAGATCCAAGGTAGGTTTTAAATCTAGGATCGAGCACGGTGGCCAAAATGTAGTGCTCTGATTTCAACAGATTGACCACCCGTGAATCCTTGTTAAGCGAATTAAGGGCTCCATCCACAAGTCCCACATGCCTAGCGGAATCGCTCCCTTTTAGCTCCTCCTTCAATGCCTCCAGCTTCTTCTGCAAAAGCCTGATGAGGGGAATGACCTGACTCAGGCTGGCAGTGTCTGAACTGACTTCACGTGTGGCAAGTTCAAAAGGTTGCAGAACCTTGCACAACGTTGAAATCATTCTCCACTGCGCTTGAGACAGGTACATTCCACCTCCTATATCGTGCTCAATTGTATAGGCTTGAATGGCCTTTTGCTGCTCCTCCAACCTCTGAAGCATATAGAGGGTTGAATTCCACCTCGTTACCACTTCTTGCTTCAGATGATGGCAGGGCAGGTTCAGGCGTTTTTGGTGGTGCTCCAGTCTTCTGTACGTGGTGCCTGTACGCCGAAAGTGTCCCGCAATTCTTCTGGCCACCGACAGCATCTCTTGCATGCCCCTGTCGTTTTTTAAAAAATTCTGCACCACCAAATTCAAGGTATGTGCAAAACATGGGACGTGCTGGAATTTGCCCATATTTAATGCACACACAATATTGCTGGCGTTGTCCGATGCCACAAATCCACAGGAGAGTCCAATTGGGGTAAGCCATTCCGCGATGATCTTCCTCAGTTGCCGTAAGAGGTTTTCAGCTGTGTGCGTATTCTGGAAACCGGTGATACAAAGCGTAGCCTGCCTAGGAAAGAGTTGGCGTTTGCGAGATGCTGCTACTGGTGCCGCCGCTGCTGTTCTTGCGGCGGGAGTCCATACATCTACCCAGTGGGCTGTCACAGTCATATAGTCCTGACCCTGCCCTGCTCCACTTGTCCACATGTCCGTGGTTAAGTGGACATTGGGTACAACTGCATTTTTTAGGACACTGGTGAGTCTTTTTCTGACGTCCGTGTACATTCTCGGTATCGCCTGCCTAGAGAAGTGGAACCTAGATGGTATTTGGTAATGGGGGCACACTACCTCAAGAAATTGTCTAGTTCCCTGTGAACTAACGGCGGATACCGGACGCACGTCTAACACCAACATAGTTGTCAAGGCCTCAGTTATCCGCTTTGCAACAGGATGACTGCTGTGATATTTCATCTTCCTCGCAAAGGACTGTTGGACAGTCAATTGCTTGGTGGAAGTAGTAAAAGTGGGCTTACGACTTCCCCTCTGGGATGACCATCGACTCCCAGCAGCAACAACAGCAGCGCCAGCAGCAGTAGGCGTTACACGCAAGGATGCATCGGAGGAATCCCAGGCAGGAGAGGACTCGTCAGAATTGCCAGTGACATGGCCTGCAGGACTATTGGCATTCCTGGGGAAGGAGGAAATTGACACTGAGGGAGTTGGTGGGGTGGTTTGCGTGAGCTTGGTTACAAGAGGAAGGGATTTACTGGTCAGTGGACTGCTTCCGCTGTCGCCCAAAGTTTTTGAACTTGTCACTGACTTATTATGAATGCGCTGCAGGTGACGTATAAGGGAGGATGTTCCGAGGTGGTTAACGTCCTTACCCCTACTTATTACAGCTTGACAAAGGCAACACACGGCTTGACAAATGTTGTCCGCATTTCTGTTGAAATACTTCCACACCTAAGAGCTGATTTTTTTGGTATTTTCACCAGGCATGTCAACGGCCCTATTCCTCCCACGGACAACAGGTGTCTCCCCGGGTGCCTGACTTAAACAAACCACCTCACCATCAGAATCCTCCTTGTCAATTTCCTCCCCAGCGCCAGCAACACCCATATCCTCCTCATCCTGGTGTACTTCAACACTGACATCTTCAATCTGACTATCAGGAACTGGACTGTGGGTGCTCCTTCCAGCACTTGCAGGGGGCGTGCAAATGGTGGAAGGCGCATGCTCTTCACGTCCAGTGTTGGGAAGGTCAGGCATCGCAACCGACACAATTGGACTCTCCTTGTGGATTTGGGATTTGGAAGAACGCACAGTACTTTGCGGTGCTTTTGCCAGCTTGAGTCTTTTCATTTTTCTAGCGAGAGGCTGAGTGCTTCCATCCTCATGTGAAGCTGAACCACTAGCCATGAACATAGGCCAGGGCCTCAGCTGTTCCTTGCCACTCCGTGTGGTAAATGGCATATTGGCAAGTTTACGCTTCTCCTCCGACAATTTTATTTTAGATTTTGGAGTCCTTTTTTTACTGATATTTGGTGTTTTGGATTTTACATGCTCTGTACTATGACATTGGGCATCGGCCTTGGCAGACGACGTTGCTGGCATTTCATCGTCTCGGCCATGACTAGTGGCAGCAGCTTCAGCACGAGGTGGAAGTGGATCTTGATCTTTCCCTAATTTTGGAACCTCAACATTTTTGTTCTCCATATTTTAATAGGCACAACTAAAAGGCACCTCAGGTAAACAATGGAGATGGATGGATACTAGTATACTTATGGATGGACCAGCGACTGCCGACACAGAGGTAGCTACAGCCGTGGACTACCGTACTGTGTCTGCTGCTAATATAGACTGGATGATAATGAGATGAAATTAATATATATATCTATATATATATATCTATATATAATATCACTAGTACTGCAGCCGGACAGGTATATATATTTATTATGTAATGACTGATGACGGACCTGCTGGACACTGTCAGCTCAGCAGCACCGCAGACTGCTACAGTAAGCTACTATAGTAGTATGTATCAAGAAGAAAGAGGAAAAAAAAAACCACGGGTAGGTGGTATACAATTATGGATGGACCAGCGACTGCCGACACAGAGGTAGCTACAGCCGTGGACTACCGTACTGTGTCTGCTGCTAATATAGACTGGATGATAATGAGATGAAATTAATATATATATATATATAATATCACTAGTACTGCAGCCGGACAGGTATATATATTTATTATGTAATGACTGATGACGGACCTGCTGGACACTGTCAGCTCAGCAGCACCGCAGACTGCTACAGTAAGCTACTATAGTAGTATGTATCAAGAAGAAAGAGAAAAAAAAACCACGGGTAGGTGGTATACAATTATGGATGGACCAGCGACTGCCGACACAGAGGTAGCTACAGCCGTGGACTACCGTACTGTGTCTGCTGCTAATATAGATTGGATGATAATGAGATGAAATTAATATATATATATATATATATATAATATCACTAGTACTGCAGCCGGACAGGTATATATATTTATTATGTAATGACTGATGACGGACCTGCTGGACACTGTCAGCTCAGCAGCACCGCAGACTGCTACAGTAAGCTACTATAGTAGTATGTATCAAGAAGAAAGAGAAAAAAAAAAACCACGGGTAGGTGGTATACAATTATGGATGGACCAGCGACTGCCGACACAGAGGTAGCTACAGCCGTGGACTACCGTACTGTGTCTGCTGCTAATATAGACTGGATGATAATGAGATGAAATTAATATATATATATATATATATATATATAATATCACTAGTACTGCAGCCGGACAGGTATATATATTTATTATGTAATGACTGATGACGGACCTGCTGGACACTGTCAGCTCAGCAGCACCGCAGACTGCTACAGTAAGCTACTATAGTAGTATGTATCAAGAAGAAAGAAAAAAAAAAAAAACACGGGTAGGTGGTATACATATACAATTATATATATATTATATACAATTATATATATATATATATATATATATATATATATATATATATATATATAAACTGGTGGTGATTAATTAAACTGGTGGTCAGGTCACTGGTCACACTATCAGCAACTTGCAAGTAGTACTCCTAAGCAGACAATCACAATATATACTGGTGGTCAGTGTGGTCACAATGGCAGTGTGGCACTCTGGCAGCAGAGTGCCAGCAAAAGTGTGCACTGTACGTTAAAATATGTACTCCTGCTCTCAGACTCTAACTGCTCCCCACTGTCTCCCCCACAAGTCAGATATACAGTCACACTATCACTTCAGCAAGTAGTAGTACTCCTCCTAATGCTCCCCAAAATTACTAAAGTAAATAATACTGTGTCTCTCTCTACTCTAGTAGTCTCACTCTCTATAAACGGAGAGGACGCCAGCCACGTCCTCTCCCTATCAATCTCAATGCACGTGTGAAAATGGCGGCGACGCGCGGCTCCTTATATAGAATCCGAGTCTCGCGATAGAATCCGAGCCTCGCGAGAATCCGACAGCGGGATGATGACGTTCGGGCGCGCTCGGGTTAACCGAGCAAGGCGGGAAGATCCGAGTCGCTCGGACCCGTGTAAAAAAACTGAAGTTCGGGCGGGTTCGGTTTCCGAGGAACCGAACCCGCTCATCTCTAGAAAATAGTTGCGGCGTACGAAGCCATTCCATTTGGCAGGTTTCATACCCGGGTGTTTCAGTGGGACCTGCTGAGCAAATGGTCCAGGTCTCACCTGCACATGCACCGGAAGATAAGCCTATCTCCCAGGGCCAGGATTTCTCTCCTGTGGTGGCTACAGAGTTCTCACCTCCTAGGAGGGCGCCGATTCAGGGTATCCAGGACTGGGTACTACTGACAACAGATGCAAGTCTCCGAGGATGGGGCGCAGTCACCCAAGGAAGAAATTTCCAGGGGACATGGTCGCTCCAGGAAGCTTGTCTCCACATAAATGTTCTCGAGTTAAGAGCCATTTACAACGGCCTGCTACAAGCAAGAAGCCTTCTTCAGGGTCAACCTGTCCTGGTACAGTCGGACAACATCACAGCGGTGGCGCATATAAACCGTCAAGGCGGAACAAGGAGCAGGGCGGCTATGGCGGAGGCCACAAGAATCCTTCGCTGGGCGGAACTACATGTGACTGTCAGCAGTCTATCTTCCGGGAGTGGACAACTGGGAAGCAGATTTCCTCAGCAGACACGATCTCCATCCAGGAGAGTGGGCTCTTCACCAAGAGGTATTTGCAGAAGTGACGAAGCGTTGGGAAATTCCGTTGATCAACATGATGGCGTCTCGCCTCAACAAAAAGCTTCCAAGGTATTGTTCCAGGTCAAGGGACCCCAAGCCAGTGCAGTGGACGCCCTGGTGACTTCGTGGGTCTTCCAGTCGTTGTATGTGTTCCCTCCACTTCCTCTCATTCCAGAGCTACTGGGAATCATTCGACGGGCAAGAGTTCAGGCGATTCTCGTTGTTCCGGATTGGCCAAGAAGGGCCTGGTATCCGGATCTTCAGGAATTACTTGTGGAAGATCCTTGGCCGCTTCCTCTAAGAGAGGACCTGTTATTGCAGGGACTATGTGTGTTTCCAGACTTACCGCGGCTGCGTTTGACGGCATGGAAGTTGAGCGCCAAATCTTAGCTCGAAAAGGTATTCCCGGGGAGGTCATTCCCACTCTCCTTAAGGCTAGGAAGGACGTTACGGCGAAACATTATCACCGTATTTGGAGAAAGTGTGTTTCGTGGTGTGAGACGAAAACGGCTCCTGCGGAAGAATTTCACTTGGGTCGGTTTCTCCATTTTTTGCAGGCAGGCGTCGATGCAGGTCTGAAATTAGGCTCCATCAAAGTGCAGATTTCGGCTTTATCTATTTTCTTTCAAAAGGAATTGGCTGTCCTCCCAGAGGTTCAGACTTTTGTGAAAGGAGTGATGCATATCCATCCTCCGTTTGTGCCCCCTGTGGCACTGTGGGATCTTGAGGTGGTCTTGCAGTTTCTTATGTCTTCCTGGTTTGAACCTTTGCGTAAGGTTGAGTTAAAGTTTCTCACTTGGAAGGTAGTTATGCTGTTGGCTCTGGCGTCTGCCAGGCAAGAGTCAGAGTTGGCGGCCTTATCTCTTAAGAGTCCGTACTTGATTTTCCATTCGGATAGAGCGGAATTAAGGACTCGTCAACAGTTTCTGCCGAAGGTGGTTTCTTCATTTCACATTAACCAACCTATTGTAGTACCCGTGGCTACGGATGCGGTGGCAGTTCCAAAGTCTCTGGATGTTGTGAGAGCTTTAAAAATCTACGTCGCCAGAACGGTTGTTGCCAGGAAGACAGAGGCGCTGTTTGTCCTGTATGCTTCCAACAAGATTGGTCATCCTGCTTCGAAACAGACTATTGCACGCTGGATTTGTAGTACGATTCAGCAAGCTCATTCTTCGGCTGGCCTACCGATGCCGAAGTCAGTAAAGGCCCACTCTACCAGGAAAGTGGGTTTATCTTGGGCGGCTGCCCGAGGGGTCTCGGCACTTCAGCTTTGCCGAGCAGCTACGTGGTCGGGTTCAACCACCTTTGCTAGGTTTTACAAGTTTGATACCCTAGCTGAAGAAGACCTCATGTTTGCTCAATCGGTGCTGCAGAGTCGTCCGCACTCTCCCGCCCGTGTTGGAGCTTTGTTATAGACCCCATGGTCCTTTTGGAGTCCCCAGCATCCTCTAGGACGTAAGAGAAAATAGGATTTTAGTACCTACCGGTAAATCCTTTTCTCCTAGTCCGTAGAGGATGCTGGGCGCCCATCCCAGTGCGGACTGTTACTTGCAGTGTATTCTTGCTGGTTAAATTAGTTTATACACGGGTTGTGTATTTATTGGTTTCAGCTTGTTGCTGTTGTTAATTCATACTGTTATCTGGTTTACTGTTACCCCGGTTGTAAGGTATGTTTGTGGTGTGGGCTGGTATGTTGTAGCCCTTAGTTTAAACAAAAATCCTTTCCTCGAAATGTCCGTCTCTCCTGGGCACAGTTCCTATAACTGAGGTCTGGAGTAGGGGCATAGAGGGAGGAGCCAGTTCACAGCCAGTCAAAGTCTTTTTAGTGTGCCCAAGCTCCTGCGGATCCCGTCTATACCCCATGGTCCTTTTGGAGTCCCCAGCATCCTCTACGGACTAGGAGAAAAGGATTTACCGGTAGGTACTAAAATCCTATTTTTTTAAATAATTTTGTGCATGAAATAAAGTTTGTGTACATTGGACCATCAGAAAGCAAAGGTGTCACTATCTCAGTTGCGCTGAAAATGTTGGATAATAAGATTTTACTCACCGGTAAATCTATTTCTCGTAGTCCGTAGTGGATGCTGGGACTCTGTAAGGACCATGGGGAATAGCGGCTCCGCAGGAGACTGGGCACAACTAAAGAAAGCTTTAGGACTACCTGGTGTGCACTGGCTTCTCCCACTATGACCCTCCTCCAGACCTCAGTTAGGATACTGTGCCCGGAAGAGCTGACACAATAAGGAAGGATTTTGAATCTCGGGTAAGACTCATACCAGCCACACCAATCACACCGTATAACTCGTGATACAATATCCAGTTAACAGTATGAAATACAACTGAGCCTCTCAACAGATGGCTCAACAATAACCCTTTAGTTAGGCAATAACTATATACAAGTATTGTAGACAATCCGCACTTGGGATGGGCGCCCAGCATCCACTACGGACTACGAGAAATAGATTTACCTGTGAGTAAAATCTTATTTTCTCTGACGTCCTAAGTGGATGCTGGGACTCCGTAAGGACCATGGGGATTATACCAAAGCTCCCAAACGGGCGGGAGAGTGCGGATGACTCTGCAGCACCGAATGAGCAAACTCTAGGTCCTCCTCAGCCAGGGTATCAAACTTGTAGACTCTTGCAAAAGTGTTTGAACCCGACCAAGTAACAGCTCGGCAAATTTGTAAAGCCGAGACCCCTCGGGCAGCCGCTCAAGAAGAGCCCACTTTCCTCGTGGAATGGGCTTTTACAGATTTAGGGTGCGGCAGTCCAGCCGCAGAATGTGCAAGTTGAATCGTGCTACAGATCCAGCGAGCAAAAGTCTGCTTAGAAGCAGGAGCACACAGCGTGTTGGGTGCATACAGGATAAATAGCGAGTCAGTTTTCCTGACTCCAGCCGTCCTGGAAACATATATTTTTCAGGGCCCTGACTACGTCCAGTAACTTGGAATCCTCCAAGTCCCAAGTAGCCGCAGGCACCACAATAGGTTGGTTCACATGAAAAACTGATACCACCTTAGGAAAGAATTGGGAAGGAGTCCTCAATTCCGCCCTATCCATATAAAAAAATTAGATAAGGGCGTTTGCATGATAAAGCCGCTAATTCTGATACACGCCTGGCCGACGCCAAGGCCAACAGCATGAACACTTTCCACGTGAGGTATTTTAGCTCCACGGATTTAAGTGGCTCAACCCAATGCGACTTCAGGAAATCCAACACCACGTTGAGATCCCACGGTGCCACTGGAGGCACAAACGGGGGCTGACTATGCAGCACTCCCTTAACAAAATTCTGAACTTCAGGCAGTGAAGTCAGTTCTATTTGTGAAGAAAATCGATAGAGCCGAAATCTGGACCTTAATGGAACCCAATTTTAGGCCCATAGTCACCCCTGACTGTAGGAAGTGCAGAAATCGACCTAGCTGAAATTCCTCCGTTGGGGCCTTCCTGGCCTCACAGCACGCAACATACTTCCGCCATATGCGGTGATAATGGTTTGCGTTCACTTCTTTCCTAGCTTTAATTAGCGTAGGAATAACTTCCTCCGGAATGCCCTTTTCCTTCAGGATCCGGCGATCAACCGCCATGCCGTCAAACGCAGCCGCGGTACGTCTTGGAACAGACAGGGCCCCTGCTGCAGCAGGTCCTGTCTAAGCGGCAGAGGCCATGGGTCCTCTGAGATAATTTCTTGGAGTTCTGGGTACCAAGCTCTTCTTGGCCAATCCGGAACAATGAGTATAGTTCTTACTCCTCTCCTTCTTATTATTCTCATTACCCTGGGTATGAGAGGCAGAGAAGGGAACACATACACCGACTGGTACACCCACGGTGTTACCAGAGCGTCCACAGCTATCGCCTGAGGGTCCCTTGACCTGGCGCAATATCTTTTTAGCTTTTTGTTGAGGCGGGACGCCATCATGTCCACCTGTGGCCTTTCCCAACGGTGTACAATCATTTGGAAGACTTCTGGATGAAGTCCCCACTCTCCCGGGTGAAGGTCGTGTTTGCTGAGAAAGTCTGCTTCCCAGTTATCCACTCCGGGAATGAACACTGCTGACAGTGTTAACACATGATTCTCCGCCCATCGGAGAATCCTTGTGGCTACTGCCATCGCCATCCTGCTTCTTGTGCCGCCCTGTCGGTTTACATGAGCGACCGCCGTGATGTTGTCTGACTGGATCAGCACCGGCTGGTGTTGAAGCAGGGGTCTAGCCTGACCTAGGGCATTGTAAATGGCCCTTAGTTCCAGAACATTTTTGTGTAGGGAAGTCTCCTGACTTGTTCCATAGTCCTTGGAAGTTTCTTCCCTGTGTGACTGCCCCCCAGCCTCGAAGGCTGGCATCCGTGGTCACCAGGACCCAGTCCTGTATGCCGAATCTGCGGCCCTCTAGAAGATGAGCACTCTGCAACCACCACAACAGCGACACCCTGGCCCTTGGAGACAGGTTTATCAGCCGATGCATCTGAAGATGCGACCCGGACCACTTGTCCAACAGATCCCACTGGAAGATCCTCGCAAGGAACCTGCCGAATGGAATTTCTGCGTAAGAAGCTACCATCTTTCCCAGGACTCGCGTGCATTGATGCACCGACACCTGTATTTGTTTTAGGAGGTCTCTGACTAGAGATGACAACTCCTTGGCCTTCTCCTCCGGGAGAAACACCTTTTTCTGTTCTGTGTCCAGAACCATACCCAGGAACAGTAGACGCGTCGTAGGAACCAGCTGCGACTTTGGAATATTCAGAATCCAGCCGTGCTGTTGTAGCACTTCCCAAGATAGTGCTACTCCGACGAACAACTGCTCCCTGGACCTCGCCTTTATAAGGAGATCGTCCAAGTACGGGATAATTATTGGTAAATACCCTCGGTGCCGGGGACAGACCAACGGCAACGTCTGGAATTGGTAAAGACAATTCTGGTGAGGAGGGTAAATAGGGACATGCAGGTAAGCATCCTTGATGTCCAGTGATACCATGAAATTCTCCAGGCTTGCAATAATCGCCCTGAGCGATTCCATTTTGAACTTGAACCTTCGTATATAAGTGTTCAAGGATTTCAATTTTAGAATGGGTCTCACCGAACCGTCTGGTTTCGGTACCACAAACATTTTGGAATAGTAACCCCGGCCTTGTTGAAGGAGGGGTACCTTGATTTCACCTGCCGGAAGTACAGCTTGTGAATTGCCGCCAGTACTACCTCCCTTTCTCCGAGGGCAGCAGGCAAGGCTGATGTGAGGTAACGGCGAGGGGGAGTCGCCTAGAACTCCAGCTTGTATCCCTGTGATACTACTTGCAGAACCTAGGGATCCACCTGTGGGCAAGCCCACTGGTCCCTGAAGTTCCCGAGACGCGCCCCCACCGCACCTGCCTCCACCTGTGGAGCCCCAGCGTCATGCGGTGGACTCAGAGGAAGCGGGGGAAGATTTTTGATCCTGGGAACTGGCTGTCTGGTGCAGCTTTTTTCTTCTTCCCTTGTCTCTGTGCAGAAAGGAAGCGCCTTTGACCCGCTTGCTTTTCTGAAGCCGAAAGGACTGTACCTGAAAATACGGTGCTTTCTTAGGCTGTGAGGAAACCTGAGGTAAAATTTTTTCTTCCCAGCTGTTGCTGTGGATACGAGGTCCCAGAGACCATCCCCAAACAATTCCTCACCCTTATAAGGCAGAATCTCCATGTGCCTTTTAAAGTCAGCATCACCTGTCCACTGCTGGGTCTCTAATACCCTTCTGGCAGAATGGACATTGCATTAATTCTGGATGCCAGCCGGCAAATATCCCTCTGTGCATCCCTCATATATAAGACGACGTCTTTAAAATGCTCTATGTTAGCAAAATATTATCCCTGTCTAGGGTGTTAATATTATCTGACAGGGTATCAGACCACGCTGCAGCAGCACTATTCATGCTGAGGCAATTGCAGGTCTCAGTATAGTACCTGAGTGTGTATATACAGACTTCAGGATAGCCTCCTGATTTTTATCAGCAGGCTCCTTCAAAGTAGCGGTATCCTAAGACGGCAGTGCCACCTTTTTTTACAAACGTGTGAGCGCCTTATCCACCCTAGGGGATATCTCCCAACGTGACCTATCCTCTGGTGGGAAAGGGTACGCCAGCAGTGACTTTTTAGAAATCACCAGTTTCTTATCGGGGGAACCCACGCTTCTTTACACACTTCATTCACTCATCTGATGGGGGAACAAAACACTGGCTGCTTTTTCTCCCCAAACATAAAACCCCTTTTATGTGGTACTAGGGTTAATGTCAGAAATGTGTATTGTGTATATGTCTCAACCTTGTCGACACTGGAGTCAGACTCCGTGTCGACATCTGTGTCTGCCATCTGAGGTAACGGGCGTTTTTGAGCCCCTGATGGCCTTTGAGACGCCTGGGCAGGCGCGGCCTGAGAAGCCGGCTGTCCCACAGCTGTTACGTCATCCAGCCTTTTATGTAAGGAGTTGACATTGTCGGTTAATACCTTCCACCTATCCATCCACTCTGGTGTCAACCCCACAGGGGGCAACATCCCATTTATCGGCCTCTGCTCCGCCTCCACGTAACCTTCCTCATCCAACATGTCGACACAGCCGTACCGACACTCCGCACACACACAGGGAATGCTCTGACTGAGGACAGGACCCCACAAAGTCCTTTGTGGAGACAGAGAGAGAGTATGCCAGTACACACCAGAGCGCTATATAATGCAGGGATTAACACTATAACTGAGTGATTTTTCCCCCAATAGCTGCTTGTATACACATATTGCGCCTAAATTTGGTGCCCCCCCTCTCTTTTTAACCCTTTGAGCCTGAAAACTACAGGGGAGAGCCTGGGGAGCTGTCTTCCAGCTGCACTGTGAAGAAATAATGGCGCCAGTGTGCTGAGGGAGATAGCCCCGCCCCTTTTTCGGCTGACTTTTCTCCCGCTTTTTTCATGGATTCTGGCAGGGGTAATTTATCACATATATAGCCCTGGGACTATATATTGTGATGATTTGCCAGCCAAGGTGTTTATATTGCCCTCAGGGCGCCCCCCCCCCCAGCGCCCTGCACCCATCAGTGACCGGAGTGTGAGGTGTGCATGAGGAGCAATGGCGCACAGCTGCAGTACTGTGCGCTACCTTGTTGAAGACTGAAGTCTTCTGCCGCCGATTTTCCGGAACACTTCTTGCTTCTGGCTCTGTAAGGGAGCCGGCGGCGCGGCTCCGGGAACGAACACCAAGGTCGGGTCCTGCGGTCGATCCCTCTGGAGCTAATGGTGTCCAGTAGCCTAAGAAGCCCAAACTACCACCAGTTAGGTAGGTTCGCTTCTTCTCCCCTTAGTCCCTCGCTGCAGTGAGTCTGTTGCCAGCAGATCTCACTGTAAAATAAAAAACCTAAAATATACTTTCTTTCTAGGAGCTCAGGAGAGCCCCTAGTGTGCATCCAGCTCAGCCGGGCACAAGAATCTAACTGAGGTCTGGAGGAGGGTCATAGTGGGAGGAGCCAGTGCACACCAGGTAGTCCTAAAGCTTTCTTTAGTTGTGCCCAGTCTCCTGCGGAGCCGCTATTCCCCATGGTCCTTACGGAGTCCCAGCATCCACTTAGGACGTCAGAGAAATTGGATTTTCAAATATGGGAGACTCAACCTGTATTATGAGTGATTAGTACAGCAGTCTATGTTTTAGTAATACAAAACATACAACTTATTGTCTCTATGGTTTGTAGATCATTGGCCCTCATTCCGAGTTGATCGCTCGCTAGTTGCTTTTAGCAGCAGTGCATACGCTAAGCCGCCGCCCTCTGGGAGTGTATCTTAGCTTAGCAGAAGTGCGACCGAAAGGATCGCAGGACGGCGGCAAAAATTATTCAAGCAGTTTCTGAGTAGCTGCAGACCTACTCCTAGCTAGCGATCACTTCAGTCTGTTTAGTTCCTGTTTTGACGTCACAAACACGCCCTGCGTTTGGCCAGCCACTCCCCCGTTTCCCCAGGCACACCTGCGTTTTTATCTGGCACGCCTGCGTTTTTCAGCACACTCCCGGAAACGGTCAGTTACCTCCCAGAAACGCCCACTTCATGTCAATCACTCACCGATCAGCAGTGCGACTGAAAAGCGTCGCTAGACCTTGTGTGAAACTGCATCGGCTTTTGTGAAAGTACTTCGCGCGTGAGCAGTGCGCACCATACGCATGCGCAGAAGTGCAGATTTTTTGCCTGATCGCTGCGCTGCGAACAACGGCAGCTAGCGATCAACTCGGAATGATCCCCATAGTTGCTTAGATAAGTGATTATTTTTTAATAATTACATGTTACTCAGGTAATATGAGAACCATCTCATAGAGACATAGTCAAGTAAGTTCCAGTTTTACTCAAACTAGAAAATAAAAATGTAAGTTCAGAATGAAACCTTGGACTACATATTGGGGGTAATTCCAAGTTGATCGCAGCAGGAATTTTTTTTAGCAGTTGGGCAAAACCATGTGCACTGCAGGGGAGGCAGATATAACATGTGCAGAGAGAGTTAGATTTGGGTGTGGTGAGTTCAATCTGCAATCTAATTTGCAGTGTAAAAATAAAGCAGCCGGTTTTTACCCTGCACAGAATTAAAATAACCCACCCAAATCTAACTCTCTCTGCAAATGTTATATCTGCACCCCCTGCAGTGCACATGGTTTTGCCCAATTGCTATCAAAAAATCCTGCTGCGATCAACTTGGAATTACCCCCATTGTTTCCTGTTAAGAGAAAGGTGTTCACAGGGCACAACCACTGATGTAAGATGGTGCAATGTAATTTGTACACTGCATCATCATTATGGATCTCTTCACTTTTCAGCAGATGTAGAAAGGAGATAGGCAGGACCTGTGGGAATTGCACAGACAACAGAGACACCTGGGAAGAATGATTTAACTGCATGTAAACTTGCATCACTCACATAATACAGGTGAAACTCAGAAAATTAGAATATTGTGCAAAAGTTCATTTATTTCAGTAATTCAACTTAAAAGGTGAAACTAATATATTATATAGACTTATTACATGCAAAGTGAGATATTCCAAGCCTTTATTGGTTATAATTTTGATGATTGTGATTTACAGCTTAAGAAAACCCCAAATCCAAAATCTCAGAAAATAAGAATATTACATAAAATCAATAAAAAAAAAAGGATTTTAAATACAGAAAAGTCGGCCCTCTTGCATATGGGCCGACTTTTGTAAATACAGAAAAGTCGGTCCTCATGCATATGTACTCAGTACTTGGTTTGGGCCCCTTTTACATGAATTACTGCCTCAATGCGGCGTGGCATGGATTCTATCAGCCTGTGGCACTGCTGAGGTGTTATGGAAGACCAGGATGCTTCAATAGCGGAATTCAGCTCTTCTGCATTGTTCAGTGTCATGTCTCTCATCTTTCTCTTGGCAATGCCCCATAGATTCTCTTTTTTATTTAGCCCAGGTAAGACGCTTCTGACGTTGTTTGTTGTTCAGTAGCGGCTTGACAAGATGAATACGACATCTGAAGCCCATGTCCAGGATCCGTCTGTGTGTGGTGGCTCCTTATGCACTAACTCCAGCCTCAGTCCACTACTTGTGAAGCTCCCCCACACTTTTGACAATAAAAAAAGAACTGGTCTGTTGCTCAGCGGTCCAAAGTCCTCTTTTCTGATGAGAGCAAATTTTGCATCTCATTTGGAAACTAAGGTCCCAGAGTATGCAGAAAGAATGGAGAGGCACACAAGCCAAGATGCCTGAAGTCCAGTGTGAAGTTTCCACAGTCTGTGTTGATTTGGGGAGCCATGTCATCTGCTGGTGTTGGTCCACTGTGCTTTATTTAGTCAACGCAACCGTCTACCAGGACATTTTAGAGCACTTATTTATTTATTATTATTATTATTATTTATTACCAGTTATTTATATAGCGCACACATATTCCACAGCGCTTTACAGAGAATATTTGGCCATTCACATCAGTCCCTGCCCCAGTGGAGCTTACAATCTATATTCCCTATCACATGTACACGCACACACATTCATGCTAGGGTTAATTTTGTTGGGAGCCAATTAACCTACCAGTATATTTTCGGGTTGTGGGAGGAAACCAGAGCACCAGGAGGAAACCCACACAAGTACGGGTAGAATATACAAACTCCACACGGTTAGGGCCATGGTGGGAATCAAACACATGATCTCAGTGCTGTGAGGCAGTAATGCTAATCATTACACTGTCTGTACTGCCCATACTTCATGCTTCCTTCAGCAGACAAGCTTTATGAAGATGCTGAATTCATTTTCCAGCAGAACTTGGCACCTACCCACGCTGCCAAACGTACCAAAACCTGGTTCAGTGACCGTGGGATTACTGTGCTGGATTGGCCAGCAAACTCGGCGGACCTGAACCCTATAGAGAATCTATGGGGCATTGCCAAGAGAAAGATGAGAGACATGAGACCGAATAATGCAGAAGAGCTGAAGGCCGCTATTGAAGCATCCTGGTCTTCCATAACACCTCAGCAGCAGTGGCGCACCCAGGGGGGGGGGGTTTCCGAAACACCCAGAAACCTTCCTCCACTAAAAAATTTTTTTTTTTTAAATGTAACTAAAGATTAGTAATAAAACATTTCACAGCTAAAGGGGTGTACACATGGAGAGATCCATGCCTAATTTCTAAGCAATCTGACTAGATTGCTTAGTAATTAAGCACGGATCTCTCCGCGTGTAGGGTGCCGGCGACAGCGATGCGCGGCCCCCGCGCGTCGCTATCGCCGTCTCTAGATTTGTCATGCATGCATGTAGAGGCTGATGAACCCAGACAGAAGTAATAGGTACTACAGCAATATTGTCCTTGCACAGTTATTACTTGGTGGTCCCCTGGCTGTAATGAAGAATCCAAAGAATTTTGAGATTTGATTTATAATACAGGGCAAGTGGAGATATGAGCTTGAAACAGGACTCTTCCCCAGGATCCGGGAAGGGTAGGCAACTATGCCATACACATGTCTATGTGAATATGTAAGTGTTGTGTCAACCACAGCTGGTTCTTAATGGCCTTCTGATAAGGTCATTGAAACACAGCAACAAACATCTGTCACAGGCTGTAGTGTGCCTCAGTACTGACAGTAGTTTTCTAGAATACTGATAGAGTACATTCTAATTATTATTAGTTTAAGCTAAAAAAAAAAAAAAAGCAAGATAGCAGAGTTCTCAGAGTAGATGACTTTCCACGCTTGGAAGGTCATCCACTGACATGCAGGAGAAGCACCAAGCAACTTCTTACCAATGAGGCTTGACTGCTGTTACTCTTTAATGATGATGATGATGTCATAATCCATCCCCTGTCAGATTAGCCTGTGCTGGGCATTCCCCCCCCCCCCCCCCCGCATGTTGGAGTAACTGATCGTAGATGTGCTAAATTTAGCAGCACATTAACGATCAGATCTAAATTAACCCCATAGCACGTACAATGGTCTGAGTACAGTAACAGGAAAAAGGAGAGAGAGTGGGGCTGTGGCACAAATGGAAGACAAAACTGGGTAACAGCCGGCTGCGTGAGGAGAGATGTGTACTGGAAGGTGTGCAACCTACAGATGCACTCTTCACAGTTTATCTGTAATCTGGGCACTGATAACAGAGTGACAGCTGGCTGGTCTTCTTATCACTAACAATTTTACTAGTATGAGTGGATGCAAATACTGTAGATAGCGGAGCACTTCCAACTCTCACCTTTACCCTCATTCCCTGACCATGACCTTGGGCTGTGTTGTGTCTAAACACAATGATAACAGTGTATTGGTGTATTTAGTGACTGTCCAATGTTTATCTATCTAAAAAATGACACTAAAAATATAGGTGCTCCTAAAATCCAAAATCTTCCTATAGGTATCCTATATAATAAAAGGCTAACACTGCTTCTCACCGCTATCGGGGGGATTCAAGTGTTTGATGGCACCCAATGGAGCAATTCAAGTAAGGTATGATGTCTCTCCCATAGCACACACTGCCAGAGCTGGAAGCCAGAGCTCAGGAGGGAGCTCCTGCTTCCTGCTGCCAATGTGGGGAAGGAGTCGGGCACTTGCTGCTAACAAAATCTCATCGGGCGCCCAGTATCTCCCTGCGTGTCGGCTGACATTCTAGGTTAGGTGAGCCGAAGGAGGCGGAACTGGTTCCGTCTCCAAATGGAACTGACGGAACGCAGTTCTGGCCCTTTCTGGCTCACTTTAACCCCTGCTTGTGAGTCATCATTGGTGGGAAACCATCTGGTTCTCCCCCATCAATGGCAAAAGTATTCAACATTGGTCATAGACCATTGATGATTTTGAATCGTCGATGGTCGATGGCCATCCCTAGGAGCAACGCAAGAAGAGGAAGGGAGCCTCATTCAGGAGGAGCTACTTCAACCCTGGGACTAGTGCTGCAAGTATGGCAGTACGGGGTGGTACGGCGTACCAGTAAGAAATTCCCAGATGGTACACCGTACCACCGGGCCGTCACCTTGCAGACACCGTGAAGAGAGGAGAGCGCAGCATGCACCTCTCCTGCCCACTTCAGTCCGTTTCATCCCTGTGAGTCTGGCGGCTGCAGCAGCGGCGTGTACTCAGACGCTGGTTTGTGAGCCAATCAGAGCTCACGGACCGGCAGCCAATCAGGGTCCGCCACTGCTGGACCACAAGCTATGATTGGCTCGCGGACCAGTGCCAGAATCTGATCTATGGGATGCCGTCGCTGCCGCAGGAGGAGACCGGACTGAGGACAGGGGAGGCGTGTGCTGCGCTCTCCTCTCCCTTCCTCAACAGCATCAGGAGACAGTGCCAGCAGTGGCGTAACTACTGCCCCCGCAGCCCTCGCGGTGGCTTGGGGGCGAGGGGCTGCGGGGGCGCCGCCACTGATTTAGAGCAGATTGACATGCGGACGAGCGTCCGCATGTCAATCTGTTGTCACTAACCCTCCCTGCTGTAAGGAGGGACACGGAGGGCACAGTGCGCACCTCTCCCGTGTCCCTCCTGCATCTCCGTCGGCTCTAATAAAGGAAGTGCCGTTCGTGAGCTCTGATTGGCTCACGAACCGGCACTTCCTTTATTAGACCCGACGGAGATGCAGGAGGGACACGGGAGAGGCGCGCACTGTGCCCTCCTTGTCCCTCCTTACAGCAGCGGGGGAGCGCGGGGGGGGGGGGGCACTGAGAGGACATATATGGCACTGGGGGGGCACTGAGGGGGCATATATGGCACTGGGGGGCACTGAGGGGGCATATATGGCACTGGGGGGGCACTGAGGGGGCATATATGGCACTGAGGGGGCATATATGGCACTGAGGGGGTATATATGGCACTGGGGGGCACTGAGGGGGCATATATGGCACTGAGGGGGCATATATGGCACTGTATGTGTACCTGGCACATGGGGGGGGCTATATTTGGCACTGGGGGCACGTGAGCACCTGGCACTGTGGGGGAATATCTGGCACTGGGGGCATATGTGGCACTGGGGGGGGGCTATATTTGGCACTGGGGGCATGTGGGGGAATATCTGGCACTGGGGACATATGTGGCACTGGGAGCACAGCCCTAGCAACAAGCACTACCCCCTAGCAACGAGCATGACACCCAGTGCATGAAACCCCTGGCAACGAGCATGACACCCAGTGCATGAAACACCTGGCAACGAGCATGACACCCTGAGCATGAAAACCCCTGGCACCGTGCATGGAACCAAGAGCATGAAACCCCTGGCAACGAGCAGGTAATTTAAAAGTAATTAGAAGCCTTACTGTAGGACTTAATGTGTAATGGGCATTACGGTGTGTGGCATAATGTATCACGGACATTGCGGTGTGTGTCATAATGTGTCACAGGCATTACGGTGTGTGGCATACTATATCACGGGCATTGTGGTATGTGGTATAATGTCTCAGGGCATTGCAGTGTGGCATAATGTAAAACGGGCATTGCGGTATGTGTCACAGGCATTACGGTGTATGGTATACTATATCACGGGCATTGTGATATGTGGTATAATGTCTCAGGGTCATTGCAGTGTGTGGCATAATGTATCACGGACATTGCGGTGTGTGTCATAATGTGTCAGGCATTACGGTGTGTTGTATACTATATCACGGGCATTGTGGTATGTGGTATAATGTCTCAGGGTCATTGCAGTGTGGCATAATGTATAACGGGCATTGCGGTATGTGTCAGGCATTACTGTGTGTTGTATACTATATCACGGGCATTGTGGTATGTGGTATAATGTCTTAGGGTCATTGCAGTGTGTGTCATAATGTGTCACAGGCATTGTATGTGCTATAATCTATCAGGGGCATTGCAGTGTGTAGCATAATGTATAACGGGCATTGCGATTCCTGTCATCATGTGTCACAGGCATTATGGTGTGTGGCATAATGTGTCACAGGCATTACGGTGTGTGGCATAATGTGTCATAGACATTGTATGTGCTATAATGTATCAGGGGCATTGCAGTGTGTAGCATAATGTATAACGGGCATTGCGATTCCTGTCGTCATGTGTCACAGGCATTACGGTGTGTGGCATAATGTGTCACAGGCATTACGGTGTGTGGCATAATGTGTCGGGGGCATTATGGTGTGTGCATATTGTGTCATGTGCATTATTATGTGTGGAATAATGTCTAAGGGCCATTGCAGTATGTGGCATAATGTATACTGGGCATTACTATAAGGAGGGAAAATGACAAATAATGTAAGGGGCATGAATCAGGATTATTTTTCTTTCCTGTGGTGGCTAACGTCTGGGCGTGCAGGTTGCAAAACTGGGGTATAAGGAAGTCTTTTCCTGCAATGCCATGCCCATTTATGCAAAGCTACGCCCATCCCAACGAAGCCACGCCTCAGAGCATGGGGGGGGGGGGGGGGGGGGGGCGAATAATTTTTTGGCTTGGGGGAGAAAAACTTCTAGTTACGCCACTGAGTGCCGGCCCCCAGCTAGCAGCAGCAACAATGGTGAGTTGCGCTGTTGGGGGCATATTTGGCACTGTGGGGCATATCTGGAACTATGATGGCATATCTGGCACTGTGGGGGCATATCTGGTACTATGAGGGCATGTCTGGCAACGTGGGGTAATATGTGTATCTGGCACTGTAGGGGCTTATCTAGCACTGTGGGGGCATGTTTAATATGTATATCTGGCACTGTGGGGGCATATCTAGCACTGTGGGGGCATGTGTATATGGCAATGTGGGGGCATATCTGGCATTGTGGGGGCATATCTAGCTCTATGAGTGCATATCTGGCAACTTGGGGGCATATCTGCCAACGTGGGGGAATATGTGTATCTGGCACTGTGGGGGCATATCGGGCACTGTGGAGGCATGTGTGTATCTGGCACTGTCAGGGCAAGTGTGTATCTGGCACTGTGTGGGCATATCTGGCACTGTGGGGGCATATGTGTATCTGGCACTGTGGGGGCATATGTGTATCTGGCACTGCTCTATTGGGGTCATATGTGTATCACGCCCACATTTTCATTGACCACGCCCCATGTGGCATGCGGCCACACCCGAAGGAGCGCACACAGTACCTAAAATAATCTTTTTCTACTTGCACCACTGCCTGGGACTAGGTATTAGTTTTCATTATCTTTGTTCTGAAAACTGTTTTTTACGCAGCTTATCTTAAACCTGCAGTACCACTTATATGTTGCTAACCTGCTGAGTCCTTTAGCCAGAGTTCAGGCAGCTGCTCCAAGTTTTTTTTACTTCAAATAGTATGGTTTTACTTCTAACTACCAATTATATTGAGATGAATCAATACAGAAATAAATGTAGCTTTGAAAAAGGGAAACTGCAGTAACATGGACATTCCTCTGGATTTCATAAAGAGCATTGCAAAACAAATGATGGAACATGTATACAGTAGCAAAAGTCTGACCATAGCACCGGAGGCAGGAACATCTATCTAATCCTGCCACCCACCTCTTCTGTGTAGATCATCCTGCTGTGCGCTACCCATCATCCTTCACTGTAAAAAAAAAAATACACTGCAAAAAACACACCCAGAGAAATGCCTCTCAAGGAGCCGGAGAGGCAGTGGATGAATGGCCCAGAACTAAACTTGTAGGCATCCCTTCCTTGGTGCCCACACAAACACCTTGGGATATGGTCCTTAGGTCGACACTCAATGGGTCGACCACTATTGTATGACATGCATTAGGTCGACACCTAGAAAAGGTCGACATGTGCATTAGGTCGACATTGCAAAGGTCGACACGTTAAAAGGTTGACATGAGTTTTTCAAATTTTTTTTACTTTTTCATAATTTATGATCCACGTGGACTACGATTGGGAACAGTAACCTGTGCCGAGCACTGCGTTAGCGGAGTGAGGCACCTTGCCTGAAGTAAGGCGAGCAAAGCAAGCCATGCGAGGGAATACAGTGCACTTATTTGGGTTTTCTGGTCACGTTACAAACAAAACGACACCAAAAACACTCGAAAAAAATAATGTCGACCTTTTTCCATGCCGACCTTTTCCAAGTCTACCTTTTTTAGGCGTCGACCTACTGCCTGTCGATCGATAGTGGTCAACCTAATGAGCATCAATCTTAATAGGGTCAATCCAACAAACCCATTCCAACACCTTGCGCCCAGAGGCAAACGATTCCAATGCCTCCAGAGGCTGCACCACTACATCAATAAACTAGAGACGATGATCCGTCTTCAGATATATGAATTTTCTCTTTTGGGGTCTGTCCCAGTAGTGCTGCTCTGTGCAACATTTTGTAGGACACGTGCAAATAGAAATGTACACATCAGAAAAACTAGGTCCTGCCTACAATCACTTTAGAACTGTTCCTTTAATAATTACAATTATTTGTTTCTTCTCCTAAAACACTGTTTAGTTGAGACTCATAAGTCATGAGTGTGCTACCATGTCACTATAATACATCTGACGGCTTTTATTACATTGACATTACCTCCCAACATCTGTAGTGGCCATAGGGAACAGCAGTGCCCATGCTTGAGAAGGAGGTGTGGTGATGCATTAGGGGTGTGTGCCCAGCTGTTTGGGCACTGTGGACCCCACCCATGACCAGTTCTTTTACTTTCAAAGCCTGTTAAACCACTGTGGTGAATGGAACTAAACTACCCAACTGCACATGTCCATTGAGGCAATGCAGTCCCACTTCAAGAAGTTAGAGCACTCAAGTTGGGGGAACTGTGTCCTGCTGAAATCTGGACACCTGGGAGGTATAGAGTGAGAGAATTGCACCTATTTATTTGCTTTCCTGAATAAAGTATTCTTGGTAATTTTATTGTGAGTGAGCACAATATAAAACACATGAGCACCCCTAGGCTGCATTTACTAAGAACCATCTCCAATCACACAACTTTTATTATCAAAAGCATAACTGATACTCCTTCAAATGCTACAGTCAAGGGCGTACCTACCATCGGTGCAGGCAGTGCAGCTGCTATGGGGCCTAGTGCTGAGAGGGGCCCACCTTCCCTGTCACAGTTACAGTGTTATATACATTTTTCGCCATTGGGTGGTACATAGGGGCCCTTTCAAACTTTTTCCTTGGGGCCGACAATATAGGTATGCCCATACTTACCTACTTTTGAAAACTAGTTTCAGGGAGATTCCAGGCGGCAGTGGAATGTGCCGTTGAGGGGTGTCTCTAGCTCCGCCCAGGGTGTGTGTCTAGCTCCACCCATGGGCGTATTTATTGCAATCAGGGGAGTGTCCTGTAACTGCAGGTGAAAACTATAGTACTAAAAGCAGCAAAAGGCAGCATTATACCCAGCACTTTACATTATAACATTCCACCAAACTTGTTGAATCCTCCAGGAGGGACATCTGTGCGCGCCGTAGGCGCGCACCCGGATTCAGCGACATGACCTCGTTGATAGGGGTGTGGCCTCACAGGAAGTGCAGCGATTACGAGCCATGCCTGTTTTTATTACTATGGGGGCATGAACAGCGCTGTGTGAGCAGCTGGCCACGCCCTGTGTCCTCTCTGCCAGTGAATAGAGCATGTGCTCTGCTAAGGTCTGCCAACTGCCCCTCCCCCAACTGCGGGACACTGATGCCCACAGGTGGAACAACGATACAGTCAGTGAAAAAACGGGACTGTTCTGCCAAAATCAGGACAGCTGGGAGGTATGACATAAATAACATACGCCTCTCGCCCATATTACACCCAGTACCACATTACACATAGTATACACAGCCCCCCATATTACACCCAGTACCACATTACACATAGTATACACAGCCCCTCCATATGGGATGTAATCATGTTACCGGCGGTCAAAATCACGACCGCTAGAAATCCCAACAGTCGGCATTCTGACTAACAGGGACTAGTCCCACTCGTGGGTGTCCACGACACCAATAGAGTGGGAATAGAACCTGTGGTGAGTGCAGCGAGCCTGCAGCATGGCAAATGCAACGAGCGTCATTATGTTGACCGATGGGATCCCGACCGCCGGTCATCCGATCCCAATCCCCCCATATTACACCAAGCACATGACATTACACACAGCGCCCCCCATGACATTATACACAGCTCCCCCCATATTACACCCAGCACATGACATTATACACAGTCCCCCCATATTACACCCAGCACATGACATTTAACACAGCCCCCCCATATTACACCCAGCACATGACATTATACACAGCCCCCTCCATATTACACCCAGCACATGACACTATACACAGTCTACCATATTACACCCAGCACATGACACTATACACAGCCCCCCATATTACACCCAGCACATGACATTATACACAGCCCCCTCCATATTACACCCAGCACATGACACTATACACAGCCCCCCATATTACACCCAGCACATGACATTATACACAGCTCCCCCCATATTACACCCTACACATGACATTATACACAGCTCCCCCCATATTACACCCTACACATGACATTATACACAGCTCCCCCCATATTACACCCTACACATGACATTATACACAGCTCCCCCCATATTACACCCTACACATGACATTATACACAGCTCCCCCCATATTACACCCTACACATGACACTATAGACAGCCCCCCCATATTACACCCTACACATGACACTATACACAGCCCCCCATATTACACCCAGCACATGACACTATACACAGCACACATACCCCCCTCCCCTATATTACACTTGCACATATTATTATACACAGCCCCCCCCCCCCCCTCCTATATTACATCTAGTGCCACAGTACATCCCCACCATTACATCCGTACTGACCTGCTATACAGCTGACCTGAGGACAGTGTGGGAGGGAACATGAACACCCAGAGAGAGCCGAGGAGCTGCTGCTGCTGGACTGATGATACACGCAGCTGAGTGTGGTGGGAGGGGCCAGCCAAAGGGAAGCAAAGCCCTGCTTCAGACGACTTCTCAGTGTGCACAGCAGGACAGCTGCTGCTGCACACAACGCTCCGGTGGCTGCCCTGAAGTCTCCCGTGAAGGACCCACCCCCCAGCCTCTCCGGACCTGCGCATGCGCAGTATAGCATGTCAAGGATGGCTTAATATCCGGGAGGGCTGACAAGGTTTGCGGGGCAGCAGGAGGCTCTTTCAAAAATCGGGAGCCTCCCGCTGAATGCAGGAGGGTAGGCAAGCCTGGGTATGCCCCTGAACTAGCTCACTGTAGTGTGGTATAAAATGAACTGGAGGACATTTAAATGTTATATAATATGAACCGGGACACTGTAATGAGGCACAATATGAACGGGGAGCACTGTATATCATAATGTGAATTGGGGGTACTGTGCGACAAAATGTGTACTGGCAGCTCTGAAATGTGACATAGGGTGAACTTAAGCACTAGGGCACTCCTATGGGGCATAACTTAAATAAGGTTCTACTATAGTTCAGAAAATGAACTAGGGCTCTATTATATGACATAAAATTAACAACTGCTGCAGAGAAGTGTCTCTCTAGAAGCATTGGGATGCTGCTATGGGGCCCACAAAGTTCTGGTTACGCCCCTGGATACAGTACCATCTTAAACATGCTGAAACATTGCTTACTCCATCTTGATCCACTAAGACAGCTCGCCTACATTTTCTTACTGTGCTCTTGGAGAGCCTGAGAGCGGAAGGCCAAAGTGGAAGGAGCGATGGCAGAAAGCAGCAAATCACGTCATGACCCCCCTGCTACTTCACTGGAGGCATGGGTGGTCTACCCTCCCTAGACCCAGGAGAACTCCCCCAAATTTGTGAGTCTCCTGGAAATTCCAGGAAAGTAGGCAAGTATGACCTAAATGAGTTAATGACATCACTAAATGTACTTTTTTTACTTTACTGTGTTCCTCAGCCATCAACTTGCGTACACTCTCCTGAAGTCGACAAATGCTTTACAGCAAATAGATGAAAACCGTGCACGCAAGAGCATTTGTAGACAAAAAGAGGTGATCAATTTGAAAGGAAAGAGAAACAAACCTTCTTTGATTATTTCCTTAACATTGCACTGAGATAATAGGATTTTAATTACCTACCGGTAAATCCTTTTCTCGTAGTCCGTAGAGGATTCTGGGGTCCAGTTAGTACAATGGGGTATAGACGGGTCCACTAGGAGTCATGGGCACTTTAAGAATTTGATAGTGTGGGCTGGCTCCTCCCTCTATGCCCCTCCTACCAGGCTCAGTCTAGGAAACTGTCCCCGAGGAGACCGACATACTTTGAGAGGAGAGATAAGGATAGTGGTGAGATTCCGAACCAGCACACACAACAAGAGGAAAGTCAAGCTAACCAAACTTGAAATAGGAACAGCAACGGCTGAACCAACATTACTTAACCAAGTAACATTGCAGGTAGAATTAAGCACTGCGTGGGCGCCCGGTATCCTCTACAGACTGCGAGAAAAGGATTTACAGGTAGGTAATTAAAATCCTATTTTCTCTTACGTCCTAGAGGATACTGGGGTCCAGATAGTACCATGGGGATGTACCAAAGTTCCCAAACCGGGTTGGAGAGTGCTGAGGTTCCTGCAGAACTGATTGACCAAACTGAAGGTCCTCAGAGGCCAAATTACTGAACTTGTAGAACTTAGCAAACGTGTTCGAACCTGACCAAGTAGCTGCTTGGCAGAGCTGTAAAGCCGAGACAACCCGGGCAGCCGCCCAGGAAAAACCCACCGACCTAGTAGAGTGAACCTGTACAGATTTTGGACATGGCAAACCTGCCATAAAATAAGCATGCTGGATAGTAAGTCTGATCCAGCGTGCAATTGTCTGTTTTGCAGCAGGACACCCAATCTTATTGGAATCATAAAGAACAAACAGCGAGTCCGTTTTTCTGTGACAAGCTGTTCTTTTCACATACACCTTCAAAGCCCTCACAACATACCACAATAGATTGGTTGATGTGAAACACAGATACCACTTTAGGAAGAAATTGCTGACAAGTTCTGAGTTCAGCTCTGTCCTCATGGAAAATTAAATAGGGACTTTTATGAGACAAAGCCCCCAACTCCGACACACGTCTTGCTGAAGCCAAGGCCAACAGTGTGACGGTCTTCCACATAAGATATTTTATGTCCACCTTCTGTAATGGTTCAAACCAGTCCGATTGGCCGAACTGCAGCACCACGTTGAGATCCCAAGGTGCCGTGGGAGGCACAAAGGGAGGCTGGATGTGCAGAACACCTTTCAAGAATGTCTGGACCTCAGCCAAAGTCTGGACTTTTAAGGAGCCCAGATGCAGGCCCACATCCACACCTGCCTGCAGAAAAAGCAGGAAACGTCCCAGATGAAATTCCACCGAAGAGTAATTTCTGCTCTCACACCAAGAGACGTATTTCTTCCAAATACGATGGTAATGCTTAGACGTTACCCCCTTCCTGGCTTGGATTATAGTCAGGATAACCTTGTTAGGGATCCCTCTCCTGGCTAGAATCAGCCGTTCAACGTCCATGCCGTCAAACGTAGCTGCGGTAAGTCCTGATAGATGAACGGGCCCTGTTGCAGAAGATCCTCGCGAAGAGGTGGAGGCCACGGATCTTCAAGGGGCATCTCCAGCAGGTCCGCGTACCAGTCCCTTCTTGGTCAGTCCGAAGCAATGAGAATTGCTTGAACCTTTTCCCTTTTTATTCTCTTTAGAAATCTTGGGATCAGAGGAGGTAGAGGAAACACGTACACCATCTGATAGACCCATGGAGTTACCGCCACCACCTGTGGGTCTCTTGATCTGGAACAATATCACTTGAGCTTCTTGTTGAGCCGAGAGGCCATTGATAAAGTCAATTATTACCTAAAAACATTAAGCTATATTCTATTATGGACTAAGTACGCTATTGGTGCACTGTGTACCGTAAGGGTACGCACCTAGCGTAGCGGACGCTAGGCCGTGGGCGCGACGCACGAGCGACACGCACGCTCACAGAATGTTACACAGTAACCCTTAGTAACAACACACCTTAAGGGTACGCTTTACCCTTTAAACCTTGGCAATGAAATATAACGATGTAATGTTTGTTAACCTTGGTAATATGAGACGCTGATTGAGCGATTGAGACACTCAGTAAACCCTTTACAGTAACTAGTGAAAACACAAGACCTGGTTAGGATACAAAAAACACTTGGGCTCTAACACCTAGTGGATGATTCTATTTGAGCAAAAAGGGGAAAAACAGTACAGCTTATACACTACAAAACTAACATAAAATCTAAACAGAATAACGAGAAAAATATGAACAATAGCGAACGATCGCAAATACAAGAAAACAGAATGTGTACACAATGAGAACAAATGGAAAACAGAAAGGATAACTAAATGGCTACAGAGAACTTACACACGTGGGAATGATTCGCAGGCGCGTCCTGAATCCAGCCCTCAGCCTTCAATATGAAAACCTTGCAGAGAGAGTGAGTGACTGGACAGGCAATGGTGGTCTTTATATACACAACATACAGTAACAATACAATGGTCCCTATAATCTTATGGTTCATTGGACACAGGAATGTGTCTCTGCATTATAACAAAAGGTCATAGGTGGGTTCGAACAGGTGGGCTGTGCCTTTCTCCAACTGCTCGGGTGGGAGGTATCCTTAGGATTCCCGCCGCATGGGTAATGAACAGCAAATACAGTAAATATCTATAAACTACTTTTGTACATAACTATGCGCAGGAGCGAGCAATCTCTTCCTAACCAACACCGAAATGTTACTATTAAAATACTCTACAGCTGGATACTAGACACCACCGTTCTACCTTTATCTGACCCTTCCTATCATACAAAGAGGAATTTCTCTGTCCAAGAACCGTTTACACTAAACATACTTTCCAACATTGTTAAGGGGAATATTCACTATAAAACACACTATGTGGGTAAAATATGTTATGATCGAGTTGCCCGCTAGACGCTCACAAACTCTACCGTAAATGCGCATACACCGCGCGTGATCGCCGGGGCGATCTCACGCAATTTGCGGATATGTGCACGCACGGCAGAGCGCATGCACGTGCAGCGGGCATGTGCATGCGGGGTTAGTACAAGGCATATGAAAGAGGATATTTTTCGACTTTGACAGTCCACCCTTTGGCAGTCAACAATAACTGCCACTATCTAAACAATTAAGCAGAAAAATATATTACCATGAAATACCTTATTATGATTGGGAGTAGGGAGAAGAGGAGGAGGTGGGAAATGTATGACCTAGTGAGATAGTAAAAAGCATGTATGTATGAAATCCATGTCTGAGGGGTTATGTATCATCGTGCCGTACATGTTCTAAAATAAGCTTCGAGGTATTGCGAAGTATACATTGAATCCTTCTTATCCCGTATTAAGGGTCTGTAAGTGGGCTAACAAACTCTACCGAGCTCTTTTCGGCTTTTAGTTCCAACAAATGGGGTGCACATTAGTTTATGACACATGAAGGGGGAAAGTATGTGAGTGCTAATATATGTGTCTATATCACCTGTCGACTATGTGTGTCACTACCTGAAGATAGAAGAGATGAAGATAAGAAACATGTGTTATAAATGCATTCGTATGAATATATATGTGTGGTCGTTCTTGGGCGTCTGTTGGAGTCTTGTTGATGTCTTGTTGATGTCTTGTCGAAGTCTTGTCCGGATAACTGTATCTTTGCTGAGTGGCAAGCAAAGCTCTTCAAGTGTCCATAAAAATTACAGACTCTAACAGTTCATCAAATGGCTGTGACAAAGTTCATCAATGGTCTGTATAATGGGTCATCAAAATCTTCTTCCGAGTCGGTGTCTTCTTACCTTGGAGGAAAACAAAGGAGAAACGGGTGAAAGAAACGGACCGTGGAATCACGTTTTATCACAACATCGTCTCGATTGCTGGGTCATAAATTAAATTAGTTGTTGTTACAATGCCCTCGCTCCTCAAACTCATCAATTTGGTACTACGCTTGCAATTCATTAAAATTTGAACACATTTGAATATCAGTCCAATCATTATGACAACTCCTAGGATACATAAGAGGAATTTCCCTACAGCAACGATAACATTTTGAGCCCACTCTCCTAAACCTGAGAACCAATTGCGTGGGTTCAACCATGATACCCAGCCGGTCAGTTCATTACCCACAGAAGCAAGGGTAAGGTTGTGTCTCCTTCGGAACTCCCACTTCAATTGCAAGATATCGTCCATCTTTTGATCTATGACCTCGGTTGGGTCCTCAGTGCTGTTTGTGATATACGTACAACACTTCACACCATACTGAGTTGCTAGGGTGACACAATACCCTCCTGTCACTGCTGTGATGTAATTGAGAACCATCCTGTGCTGGATCAGTTCCGTTTTGTAAGCTTGCAATTCTCTCCCAGTATATCTAAAGGTGTCATCATACATCTCGGTGATATTGTCTATTAGGTTCGCTAGCGCGGTTATATACCTAAAATTTATAACTCCTCTGGCTGTTATGAGCCACGGCTGTGGCTCATTTCCATTTTTGCATTTTGGTTATGTATTTTATGTTATACTTCTGTTCATGTTCCCCGTGGGTGTCATGGGGTGCTCGGAGCTCACCCTTAAGGAGGGGATACTGTTATGAACCACAGGTAGTGGTTCATTCCTATTTTATGTTTATAAGTTGTCTTGCATGCCAGGATTTCCTGTTGCTCTGTTTTAGAATACTCTTGTCTGCTGCCGCTGGTGAGTCTGTGTAATTGCAGCTTGTTCCCATGTGTTCAGCCTCACCTGGCTGCTAATTGCATCTTGTCAGTTTGGAGTCATGCAACAGGGCAGCTGCATGAGATTATTAATTAGGCCTCTCTGTTATATGCTGGCTGACTGCAATTCACAGACGCTGGTGATATTTCTGGGTATCCGGTCTGCTTGAGTTCTGAGCTTGGTTCCTGCTAGTTCCTGAGCTTCCTGTGTCGATTCCTGAGTCAGTCCCTGTGTCGATTCCTATGTCTGATCCCGTGTCCTGCCGTGAGGCGTTCCTGTCCTGAGGTCCAGTGCCTTTGCCTGGTCAAGTGTCTGGCTTCTTGGTGTCCACCGGTCTTTCGTTTGGGATTCTGCCTGTCCTCCAGTTCTAAGAGTCTGTGTCAGCAGCATTGGGAGTTCCTATCCGTTTGCCAGTATTCGTACCGGTTCCGTGAGTAGCGGCTCTGCCGCGTCCGTCGGCCTAGGCCGCTGTATTCCATTATTATTTCTGTCACTGTTGTTTTGCAGAGGGTTCTGCTTATGCTGTTTTACCGCCGGTACACAAAAGTATTGTGTGGGCGTGTGGTCAGCATTTCCTTTGTTGTTCTTTTCCTTTGGCGGCAAACCGCACATACATTTAGTTTTAGGCTAGTTAGTAGCCCCTGGCTTTTGGTTGTTTCAGTAAGAGGGCCCCTTGTTATCACCCTGTCTCGGTACACTCTTTGTCTCTCATTAAGACCTGAGGGGGCATCGAAGTTGGGCAGACGTAATCCGCCCTTCAAACGCGGCTGCCATGGGCTCAAGCAACCATAGTCTCGCAAGAGTGTACTGACAGCACGGGCGAGACAACGGAGATAGGGCGCCAGGGGCTATTCCCTTTCCATTCCCCTTTCCCAGCATTACGTTCCAGTGCTCCGGTCCTTGCATTAAGATCTCCTCAGACCAGAGTGCTGGAATCATAACATTATCACCAGCCATACCACAAAAAAGAAATAAAACTTTTTTTCATTTTTGGCCCAGTCCAGTGTCTAGTTTAGAATCCAGTCCGGTGTTTAGAATCCAGTCCGGTGTTTAGAATCCAGTCCGGTGTTTAGAATCCAGTCCGGTGTTTTAAAAAAAAAAATCCAGTCCGGTGTTTAAAAAAAAAAAATCCAGTCCGGTGTTTAAAAAAAAAAAAAAAAAAAGTCTTGTTTTGTTTAGCAAAAATTTAGTCCTGCCTTGTCTAGTCCTGCCTTGTCTAGTCCTGCCTTGTCTAGTCCTGCCTTGTCTAGTCTTGCCTTGTCTAGTCTTGTCTAGTTTTATATCCTCCTATGTCTACTATGCAAGCCCTGCAGGCATCTCTCGCAGCCCTGAACTCTGTTTTCAGTGCTTTGAGACCAGAGCGACTAGAAGTTTTGCAGCAATCCCTAAAGCAACTGCAAATCCTTCTGACTAAAATCTTGCTCATCTTGCCAGAAGTCGTTGAGAGTACATCTATCTCTAAAGAGACTCTTGTTCACAGTATGGTGACAAGAGAATCCTCTGGTTTAATTGAAGAGAAAAGGTTTAAAAGTTTTCTGCGGCCCAGGCTCTCAGAAGAGGAGCGTCTGCGTCGCAGAAACTTAAACTTATGCCTATATTGTGGGGGTTTAGGCCACCATCTGCAGACCTGTGAGTTGCGCAAGCCAAAGTGTGGTGACGAGTCTTGCCCTCTGGCCAAATTGAGTCAGGATACAAGACCTATTACTGTCTCTACTGTGGCAGAGGTACTTGTCACACAACCCACACTAAAAAGCTCTCTGTCCTATAATTGTGGTCCTTGGGCAAGGGTGCCCCATTATAGATTTAGGAATCAAAAGAGAATGTTTCTCTCCTCTCTTGAGGTTCCTGTTGAAGCAGAGTTGCAAGCCCCTGGAGTGGTGCCCGATGCCCAGGTTCCTGGAGTGGTGCCCGATGCCCAGGTTCCTGGAGTGGTGCCCGTTGCCCAGGGTCCTGGAGTGGTGCCCGTTGCCCAGGGTCCTGGAGTGGTGCCCGTTGCCCAGGGTCCTGGAGTGGTGCCCGTTGCCCAGGGTCCTGGAGTGGTGCCCGTTGCCCAGGTTCCTGGAGTGGTGCCCGTTGCCCAGGTTCCTGGAGTGGTGCCCGTTGCCCAGGTTCCTGGAGTGGTGCCCGTTGCCCAGGGTCCTGGAGAGGTGCCCGATGCTCAGGATCTTGGTGCGGTACCCGATGCCCAGAGTGCTGGAGCGGTACCCGATGCCCAGAGTGCTGGAGCGGTACCCGATGCCCAGAGTGCTGGTGCGGTACCCAATGCTCTAGCTTATAGAGGGACATCAAATATTTTAGCTCAGGTTTCCATACCAGAAGGGGTCTCAGAAGCTGTTACTCCAGGTAGGGACTTGAAGAGCGCAACCCCAGAAAGGGTATCTGAAACCATAGTTCTTGAAGGGAACTCGAGAAGCAAAACCCCAGAAGGGATCTTTGAAGTAATATCCCCAAGTGGGGTCTCGAGAGACGCAACCTCTAAGAAGGGTCTAGAGGTCGCTTCCCCAGGAAAGAACTTAAGAGGTGTAGCATTAGTGGATGTGCTGAAGGTTATAGCTTCAGCAAAAGTTCCGGAAGTCATAGTCCCGGGAGAAGTTTCGATAATTATCGACTCAGAGAGGGAGGCCGACGGCTCGGTCCCAGTAAAAGAATCGGAGGCCACTGCCCCAGCGGGGTTCCCGGAGGCCACTGCCCCAGCGGGGTTCCCGGAGGCCACTGCCCCAGCGGGGTTCCCGGAGGCCACTGCCCCAGCGGGGTTCCCGGAGGCCACTGCCCCGGGTGGGGTTCAGAAAGTCACTGCCCCGGGTGGGGTTCAGAAAGTCACTGCCCCGGGTGGGGTTCAGAAAGTCACTGCCCCGGGTGGGGTTCAGAAAGTCACTGCCCCAGGTGGGATTCAGAGAGTCTCAGCCTCGAATAAGGTCAATAGTGACCAGGTCCTAGCAAAGCACTCCAGTCAGTCAGATGGGAAGGAAACAGATCCTGACTCTGATATCTCAACATCCATAATCTTTGATGGGGACTTAGCCCATTTTTTGGCGCTTTACAAACACTATTACATTATTATGTTGTCTAGACCATTTCTGGGCATCACTTCAGAGAACCTTGTGCTTTATCTGATTTATTCTTTTAGAGGAGAGCCTTTTGAGTGGGCGACCAGCCTAATGAAAGCTGAAGATCCCATTCTTCAGGATCCCCCAGCATTCAGTGATGCAATTATTAAAAGATATGGTTCCAAAGAAATTGGTTCAGGTTCCTCTAAGTCACCCGTCTTGTCTGCTGAGAGTCCACCAAATACTGTAAACTCGGCACAAGAGTCCCAGCCCGTTGTTTTGACTGCAGGATGTGCTTTTCTGACTTATTCTTCTTCTAATAATAGTACTTTGCCAGAAAGTTCAGCTCCCAAGGGTAAGAAACCTGTCTCTGATTTGAACGCAGCCTTGCTGGGTGGTACCATCAGTTCAGACAATGTTTGGGGAATTACCTTGGTCAGACCTAAAGAGCTTTGTAAAAAGAAGAAGAAGAAAAAGAAATAATTTTTGACTCTTGCCTTGATATAAAAAAAAAAAAAGAAAGATTTTTTTCCCCCTTATCTTGTGTCCAGTGGCCACCGTCAGGGGGAGGGCACTGTTACAAGCTGTGGTTGCAGCTTGTTTCTGTTTTCGTGTCTGTTAGACCAGTGTGTCAGGTTTTTTTTGTGTATCCCTTGTTTTGGATAGTCTGTTTTTTGGGGTCCTTTGACCCCTCCTCAAGGGGGGGGGGGTAATGTTATGAGCCACGGCTGTGGCTCATTTCCATTTCTGCATTTTGGTTATGTATTTTATGTTATACTTCTATTCATGTTCCCCGTGGGTGTCATGGGGTGCTCGGAGCTCACCCTTAAGGAGGGGATACTGTTATGAACCACAGGTAGTGGTTCATTCCTATTTTATGTTTATAAGTTGTCTTGCATGCCAGGATTTCCTGTTGCTCTGTTTTAGAATACTCTTGTCTGCTGCCGCTGGTGAGTCTATGTAATTGCAGCTTGTTCCCATGTGTTCAGCCTCACCTGGCTGCTAATTGCATCTTGTCAGTTTGGAGTCATGCAACAGGGCAGCTGCATGAGATTATTAATTAGGCCTCTCTGTTATATGCTGGCTGACTGCAATTCACAGACGCTGGTGATATTTCTGGGTAATCCGGTCTGTTTGAGTTCTGAGCTTGGTTCCTGCTAGTTCCTGAGCTTCCTGTGTCGATTCCTGAGTCAGTCCCTGTGTCGATTCCTATGTCTGATCCCGTGTCCTGCCGTGAGGCGTTCCTGTCCTGAGGTTCAGTGCCTTTGCCTGTGCCTGGTCAAGTTTCTGGCTTCTTGGTGTCCACCGGTCTTTCGTTTGGGATTCTGCCTGTCCTCCAGTTCTAAGAGTCTGTGTCAGCAGCATTGGGAGTTCCTATCCGTTTGCCAGTATTCGTACCGGTTCCGTGAGTAGCGGCTCTGCCGCGTCCGTCGGCCTAGGCCGCTGTATTCCATTATTATTTCTGTCACTGGTGTTTTGCAGAGGGTTCTGCTTATGCTGTCACCGCCGGTACACAAAAGTATTGTGTGGGCGTGTGGTCAGCATTTCCTTTGTTGTTCTTTTCCTTTGGCGGCAAACCGCACATACATTTAGTTTTAGGCTAGTTAGTAGCCCCTGGCTTTTGGTTGTTTCAGTAAGAGGGCCCCTTGTTATCACCCTGTCTCGGTACACTCTTTGTCTCTCATTAAGACCTGAGGGGGCATCGAAGTTGGGCAGACGTAATCCGCCCTTCAAACGCGGCTGCCATGGGCTCAAGCAACCATAGTCTCGCAAGAGTGTACTGACAGCACGGGCGAGACAACGGAGATAGGGCGCCAGGGGCTATTCCCTTTCCATTCCCCTTTCCCAGCATTACGTTCCAGTGCTCCGGTCCTTGCAATAAGATCTCCTCAGACCAGAGTGCTGGAATCATAACACTGGCGGTACGAGTGATATCTAGCGTGAGCAGGAGTTGAATCCCGGTGGATTCGTGGATCAAATCAGAGGCAGCATGCTCTGTCCTATCTATAAGGTGTCTCTTTACAATGTGTTCGTAATGGGTGTGAGTGTAAGGAGCTTGAACATTGCGGTGAACGTCTTTCATTCTATCATGGGTAATGGTCATTACTTCCGGTAACACTCTTCCAATGTAACACAATCCCTCTGAGTTTGGGGCAAGCCACTTATACGCCTTCCTCCCACATATGAAATATGCATCATCGGGGAGGACATATGGGACAGAATATGACATCAACATATTACAAACCTTCCAGGTGAAAACTCCTATCCCTAACTCTCTCATCTGTCTAGTACACGTATCAGGTTGTATGATATGCGCACAGTATCCTGGTGATACTTCTCCAACTCGCATGGGCCTACTTCCTAGAGTGTACCTATATTGGAAATATCTTCCACTGGCGTATAAGCTCTGAGTCAGTGGGCTTTCTATCGGCTCTGTGTGAGAATGTCATGGTTTGGTTGTTCCATGTCACTTCCCAATTTCCCGGCTTTCGGGGATTGGAAATGTTAAAACATATTAAGGACCTATCCACATGATATTGGTGGAGCTTCAAACTAGGAGGTCTAGAAATATTAAATTTCTTGTCCACCGGTCTCCCATCCCTTAATTCGAGTACCTCATCTATCGTTAAAGAGTATGGCACTAGTCCTGACTTTCTATGACCTTGAGGTACTTGTGAGCACACCCAGCATTCCGTTTGGTTTAAAACCTTACCCACTAATGAGTGATAGTCACTCAATGGATGACGGTCCATATTGATATTAATGCTGGACTGACATCTCTGGATGCACCCGTCCTCAACTATGTTGTCACAGTTTCTACATATACAATTCTCTTCAGCTAATAATCCTTCACAATGTCTGTTAGTGTCATGGCTACCAGATCGTTTTCTGATACTCGCCTTTGCTCGGTGATTGTGTTGCTCTTGGAATTCTACGAATCCATCCTGATCATCAGAACCCATTCCAGATCCTTTCTCGACCTCACTGGTACTCTCACCGAAACAGACTGCTCTGGTCAACAACAGGGTCAACAGGAAAACACGGACTGCAGTCTCCTGGGGCGAGTCCATCTTAGGAGGAGAAATAAAGAGTTGTAATGGGGGAAAGAAAACAACTAGAAGGGAAAGAAAACTTGGCGCGACAACAGCCTCCGATCTTGTGGTTCTCTGTGCTCAGGTGCCGTGACAACAGTCCTGCCTCTCAGCCTTCCCGGAACAGACACTTCAGTGATATGGTTTCCTCCACACTCTGCTCTTTGTCACGGGCTCTCTCTGGGTCAGCGACCTTCTTACAGTGGGACGAGTGGACCCAAGTCTCTCTTTCGGCAACCTTCAATGCTGTCGTGCTGGTCAATAAGACTTGGTACGGTCCTTCCCAACGGTCAATCAGGCAACCTGAGAGTAGAAAATTCCGAATCATTACATAATCCCCAGGTTCAATGTCATGACAATTACTGTATGGCAGATCAGGAATCACCAGCTTTAGATTGCTATTCTGATTCCTCAACTGCTTGCTCATCTTAACCAAATACTTTACAGTGACTTCATTGTTACATTTCAAATCATCCTGGGGATCAATCATTACATGGGGTTGTCGACCAAAAAGAATTTCAAAGGGGGACAGATTAAGAGGGGACCTGGGAGTGGTTCTGATGTTATACAATACAAGTGGCAAAGCTTCTGGCCACAACAATCCAGTTTCAGCCATTACTTTGCTCAACTTGTTCTTAATAGTGCTGTTTACTCTTTCCACTTTCGCACTCGCCTGTGGGCGGTACGGAGTATGCAGCTTACTATTAATTCCCATTAATTTGCACATTACCTGAAAGACTTCACCTGTAAAATGGGTACCCCTATCACTTTCAATTATCCTAGGGATACCATACCTGCACACAAATTCCTGCACGATTTTCTTTGCAGTAAACGTAGCGGTATTTGTGGCAGCGGGGAACGCTTCAACTCAATTTGAAAACACATCAATACATACTTTAAATTTCTACAGGGTGGCAATTGTATGAAATCAATTTGTATTACCTGAAAAGGGCCGTCCGTTGGTGGAATATGGGATGGTTCTGTTGGTATCACCTTTCCAATGTTCTTCCTCAAGCAGGTGAGGCATGTCATTGCCCTCTTACCCGCATGGGAAGAAAATCCTGGTGCACACCAGTAGGCTCTTACCAACTTGCACATACCTTCTTTACCTAGATGAGTCAGCCCATGTGCCGCCTCCGCTAAGCTTGGAAGGTATGTTCTGGGCGCCACTGGCTTCCCCTGTCCATCTGTCCAGAGTCCTGAGGACTCCTGGCCACATCCTTTTGACCTCCAGACTGCCTTTTCCTGTGGAGAACACAAATCTTGCATTTCACTCAATTTCTGTGTGCTGACGGTATTGAATACCATCAATGGTGTGATGTCTGTCTGTCTGGGGGTACTGGCTGCTAATTTAGCAGCTTCGTCTGCCCGGCTGTTACCAAGTGACACTGGGTCTTGGCTGTATGTGTGGGCTTTACACTTGATAACAGCCACTCTGTCAGTTTCCTGTATTGCTGCTAAGAGTCTTTTGATGTGGGTTGCATGCGCCACGGGTGTGCCAGCTGCCGTCATGAAATTTATGAGGCGCCATAGGGCCCCGAAATCATGCACTACTCCAAAGGCATACCTAGAATCCGTGTAGATATTGGCTTACTTACCTTTAGCCAATTCACACGCTCTGGTTAGGGCAACCAGCTCAGCAACTTGTGCTTAGTGAGGTGGGCCCAGGGGTTCCGCTTCTATGGTGCCTTTGTCATCTACGACTGCGTATCCAGTACACAAGTCTCCCGAGTCCGTCTGTCTGTGGCAACTACCGTCAGTGTAGAAAGTAAAATCTACACCTTCCAGTGGGTTGTCACTGATGTCAGGCCTTGCAGTGAAATTTTGGGTCAAATATTCCATACAATCATGTGTGTCAGTGTCTGTACTAAATCCTCCTTCACCATTACTCTCATCCCCCACCCTTTGTGCCTGTCCAGGCACACCTGGGAGATCCGTTGCATGATTTAGTGCGCTGCATCTCCTTATGGTGATGTTTACAGGGGCCATTAGTGCTAATTCCCACCTTGTAAACCGTGCGGATGAGACGTGTCTGGTTTGGGCAGAATTCAGTAAGGCTGACACTGCATGAGGTGTATGAATGGTCAGGTTGTGTCCTAGCACTACATCTTCGCTTTTACTCACTAGCAATGCTATCGCTGCAACACTTCGCAAGCATGTGGGGAGGGATCGTGCTACCGTGTCTAGCTGAGCGCTGTAGTAGGCTACCGGCCTGCTGGCATCACCATGCTTCTGGGTTAAGACACCTGCCGCACACCCAGCACTTTCTGTACCGTACAGTTCAAAGGGTTTCCCATAATCTGGCATGCCTAATGCTGGTGCCTGCGTTAGGCACTGTTTGAGTCTCTCAAATGCCAGTTCGGACTCATCTGTGTGCGAAATCCGATCTGGTTTGTTTGATGAGACCATCTCTTGTAAAGGTAAGGCTAGTATGGAAAACCCTGGGATCCAGTTACGGCAGTACCCACACATTCCTAGGAAAGTGCGAATCTATTGCTGGGTTTGTGGCAGAGTCATGTCGCGAATCGCCTGTACTCTATCAGCAGTGAGGTGTCTCAGTCCTTGCGTCAAGCAATGTCCCAAATATTTTACCTTGGTCTGGCATAATTGCAACTTATCCTTTGAAACCTTGTGTCCCGTATCAGAAAGATGAAACAGAAGCTGTTTCGTGTCTCTCAAGGACGATTCAAGTGAATCAGAACACAGCAGTAAGTCGTCTACATACTGTATTAATACTGATCCGCTCTCAGGTTAAAAGGATTGTAGGCAATCATGCAAAGCCTGTGAGAAAATACTTGGGCTGTCAATGAAACCTTGTGGTAAACGAGTCCAGGTGTACTGTACTCCTCTGTATGTGAATGCGAACAAATATTGACTGTCAGGGTGCAGAGGTACCGAGAAGAAAGCGGAGCAGAGGTCAATAACAGTGAAAAATTTCGCAGTGGGAGGGATTTGCATAAGGATAACAGCTGGATTTGGCACTATGGGGAATTGGCTCTCAACTATTTTGTTGATCCCCCTTAGATCCTGCACTAGCCTGTAACCCCTCCCCCCGCTCTTTTTCACAGGGAAGATGGGACTATTGGCAGTGCTGGACATCCTAACCAGAATGCCCTGTTGTAGCAAGCGCTCTATTACTGGGTAAACTCCTAACTCCACCTCTGGCTTCAGAGGATACTGTGGGATTTTTGGAGCTATCCTACCATCTTTTACTTGGACTACTACAGGAGCTACATTTGCCATTAATCCAGTGTCTTGTCCATCCTTGGTCCAAAGTGACTCCGGTATCTGGGAAATCATTTTCTCTACCTTGGACGGACACCTATCTGTAACAGCAGTGTGTGACATTAGCCTTTGTGGGGAGTCTAGCATATCCTGCACTTCCTGAGCGTGATTCTCGGGTATATCTAAGAACACACTTCCAGGAGTACAGTATATGACACACCCCATCTTGCACAGTAAATCTCTCCCAAGTAGATTAGTCGGAGCCGATGCAGCTAGCAGAAAGGAGTGCTTGGTCTGCAAAGGCCCTATCGTAATCTCTGCTGGTTTGCTTAAAGGGTAGTGTTGTACTACTCCTGTTACTCCCATGGCTGGAATTGTTTTATATTCATACCCACTGTTGAATTTAACACTGATTTGGCCACCCCCGTGTCTACAAGGAAAGGTAGAGATCTACCAGCTACATCAATTGTGACCTCGGGTTCACTTCCAAGGCTCGCAATTAATTTCACTGGCTGCAGACTACAGGTGTGGCCCCACCCCTATTGTATGTGGTGGCCTCCCCGCAGCGTGCTGGCAACTACAACAAGTGAAGGGGGTAACTGGGAATTTTCAGAGACTTGCCAGTCTCTTTTTGGTGGGTACCTTTTTGTTTCCCCTGCATGTGGCTCATAACTCCATCTCTGCGGTCCCTGATCCCAATTTCGTGTGTCATGTCGTTGTCTAGGGGGTTGGTATACCTTATGTGGGTTGTTAAACATACAATTTCGTGCAATATGTCCTTCTCTCTGACAGTTGTAACATTTTATCACATTCAACTTACCCACAGGGGTCTGGGGCTTAGGCTGAGGTGGCTTCATTGTAAGGGCTTGTATACTTACTGCCATCAGCTTATCGCCCTGTGACTCCCTGTGTCTCATGATGTTCCGATCATGTTCAATAGCGGTCTCTCTCAAAGCAGCCACCGACATACCTCTCCAGTTGGGTTGAGTGGTCTGTACCCTTGTCCTCAACACTTCCTTTAAACCATCCATTAATACAGAAACTGCTACTTCCCTATGATGCACGTTTGTCTTAATGTCTTCTATTCCAGTGTACCTAGCCATTTCCTGCAGTGCCCGATGGAAATACTCAGAAGCAGTTTCCCCTTCTTTTTGTCTTATGGAGAAGATTTTGTTCCACTTGACAACAGTTGGGAAATATACTCCTAGCTGCAGGTTGATACGTTTTACATTGTCCTGATTGTACTCATCAGTGAGAGGTACTTCTTCATCTAACCTACAATCAGTGATAAACATCGCAGAGTCGATATTGGGGGGCAAGCATGCCCTCAGCAATGTCCGCCAATCTTTGTTATTGGGTTCTGCGGAGTTACCTAATTCTCTAATGAACCTTTGGCTTGCAACTAGATCTTTCCTAGGATCAGGGAATTCAGACATAATTGTTCTTAATGCATTGCAATGTTCCTGACGGGAGTGACTCCTGTAGCGTCAGTTTTTCCATTCGGGACTGCAATCACCCTGACAGGATTAAGTTCAATCACATCACTCTGGGTTGATTCTACAATGTGTGGTGTAATTGTTTCTGCATAATGTACAGTGCCGTACTTACCTGCGGACACGACCTCACCTGTCCCTCCACTAGGGGCCTTTGCTACTCCTCTTACTGGTTGGGCCGTGCCCACTGTAGTATCTCTTATGGTGGCTGCTAGAGAGAGTGCCGATATTGTGGTAGGCTCATCTTCCTGGTCGCAGTCCTGAGGGAAGTTTAAGACAGGATACAACTTGCACGGGTTAACATTAGCATCAATACACTTATCTACTTTACTCTTATCATTTATACATTTATTAAGTGCACTTTTATCATATACCAGTATGCCATTCTCTGTAGCGAAGCCTCCACTCCCCCGGGTGCAGGTCGTGTCTGCTGAGGAATTCTGCTTCCCAGTTGTCTACTCCTGGAATGAAGACCGCTGACAACGCCACAGCATTTCTTTCTGCCCAGAGGAGAATTCTTGACACCTCTGACATTGCTGCTCTGCTTTGTTCCGCCCTGTCGGTTTATGTACGTCACTGCCGTCACATTGTCTGATTGGACCTGAATGGCCCGATCTTGAAGTAGATGTGAGGCCTGCAGAAGGGCGTTGTATATGGCCCTGAGTTCCAGAATGCTGATTGGAAGAACGACTTCCTGACTTGGCCATCCTTCTTGAAACTGCACCCCCTGAGTGACTGCTCCCCAACCTCTGAAGCTTGTGTCTGTGGTTAACAGAATCAAGTTCTGAATTCCGAACCTCCGACGAGGTGAGAAGTCTGTAGCCACCACAGAGGGGAGATCCTGGCTTTTGGCGACAGACGGATCCTCTGGTGCATATGAAGATGGGATCCGGACCATTTGTCGAACAGATCGAGCTGGAAGGGTTTTGCGTGAAACTTTCCGTATTGACGAGCCTCGTAAGAGGCCACCATTTTCCCCAGAAGGCAAATGCACAGATGCACTGACACCCGGGTTGGCTTCAGGACATCTTGAACCATCGACTGGATCACCAATGCCTTCTTCAATGGAAGGAACACTTTCTGCGACTCTGTGTCCAGTATCATTCCCAGGAATGGGAGCCTTCTTGTTGGCTCTAGGTGAGATTTCGGGAGGTTCAGAATCCACCTGTGATCCTGGAGGAGTTTGGTTGAGAGACCAATGCTCTCCGGCAACCTTTCCCTGGACGGTGCTTTTATCAGGAGATCGTCCAGGTACGGAATTATGTTCACTCCCTGTTTCCGGAGTAGAAACATCATCTCTGCCATCATCTTGGTGAACACCCTCGGTGCCGTGGAGAGACCAAAGGGCAGGGCCTGGAACTGGTAGTGACAGCCCTGCAGTGCAAACCATAGATAAGCCTGATGAGGCGGCCAGATCGGAATGTGAAGGTATGCATCCTGATATCCAGAGACACTAGGAATTCCCCCTCCTCCAGACCTGAGATTACCACTCTCAGAGACTCCATCTTGAATTTGAACACCCGTAAGTACGGGTTCAAAGACTTGAGGTTCAAAATCGGTCTTACCGAGCTGTCTGGTTTCGGTACAATGAACAAGTTGGAATAGTACCCCTTGTTGAGCAGATGAGGTTGAACTGGAACAATGACCCGAGTCTGTACCAGTTTTTGGATGGCATACTGTAAAGTTATACTTGCCTCTTGTGAAACTGGCAAGCCTGATTTTATACTTGCCTCTTGTGAAACTGGCAAGCCTGATTTGAAGAATCTGTGAGGTGGGAGCTTTTGGAACTCCAGTCTGTAGCCCTGGGAAATAAGATCTATGACCCAGGGATCCTGTCACGAACTTGACCAGATCTGACTGACTAATTGTAGTTACGATCAGCCGTGTCTTTTAGGGAGGCTGCACCAGGAACAGGCAATACAATTTTTCGTGACAGCCTAGAGATTGATGCGTCCACTAAAAGGTGGATTTTCCCATTTTTTCCTGTCCTCCAGAGGAAAAGGAAAAGATGAGAGCAACCTTTTAGGGATCTGAATTTTTTTTATCAGGATTAACCCACAGGTATTCAATTTTTTTGACACAGGAAAAGTTTACATTAAAATAAGATTCCTCACATTCCTCTGACACCTTATCAGGAATATGCAGGACATCTCTGATAGCTTCTATAAGAGCCTCTATTCCCTGTGACACAGCCGCATCCCCCCCCCCCCTCCAAGTCTACCTCATCCTCCACCAAGTCTGACCCTTCAGCGTCAGTCAGACTGCAGGATATGGGTCAGAGATCGCTTTTGCAGACAAATGGGAGGGGATTGAGATGCTGTTTTGGGTACTGAGTCTCTGCTCATAAGCTCATCCACAGTCTTTTTTAAGTATTGCATCTCTTTCTCATTGCGTAACAATTTTGTAGAAAGAATGGAAATCATTCCTTTCAGAGAATTAACCCACTCTAGTTCAGTCCCGCTATTCTGTGAACCCTGAGTACCCAGTAGTGAGCCCTCTGGTGAAGAGGAACACTCTGCTGTACAAGAAACACACTCTTTGACTGACATAATGTAAATGTGACAGCACACACACACACAGGAAAATGTTAAGCACAATTAACCCACAAAGAGCCCTTCAGGATGACAGAGTTGATTGGAGCCAGCCTCCACCGCGCCCTTACCACTAATGCCAAGTTTAGCCGGGTCGCAAACTAAGTACCCTGATAGGGTACACTAGTAATTGCTCCCCCCCCCCCTTCCCCACCCTGCTATGACCCCCTGGTACCGCTGAGGTAATCTGGAGTCACACTGGAGGAGCTGCGCGTCCGTGTCCTGTCAGCCTCTGTGTCCACTGCAGAGGGAAAATGACACTGGTGAGCTGCTGGATCCTCTCAGAGTGAAGCCCTGCCCCTTCAATGGCACGCGGTCTTCCCGCTTTTTTATACTGGCTGAGGAATTTGGTGCTTGAAATGGACAGAAACCGTTTTAATGCTGTGTTTGCCAGTGTGGGTACCGTGTACAGTGTACTGAGACGCAGTTGTGTACTGTGTCTGGAGATGCATCCTGCCCCGTTTAGAATCCGTGCATCTCCGTACCCTCGTGCTGCTATAATGGCCGGCGTCCTGCTAACCGGGACGCCGGCTCAGTACTCACCACTCTTCATTCTTCTGGCTCTGTTAGGGGTGGCTGCGTGCTGCGGGAATGTACACTCACCGTGGTGGGGCTTACGAATAGTTCCCTCAGGAGCTCAGTGTCCTGTCAGCGGGGAACGGGACCATTAACCCTTCAAAAGGTTGGGACCCCCCCTTCCCTTCTCCCCCTAAGTCCCACAAAGCAGGCAGGCTGGTGCAACCCAGCCCTGCCTGAAAATAACAAACATATAAAATAAATGCAGAAAACTCTTCAGGAGCTTCCTTCAGGGTGACCGGCTCCTCGGGCACATTTTCTACACTGAGTCTGGTATGAGGGGCATAGAGGGAGGAGCCAGCCCACACTATCAAATTCTTAAAGTGCCCATGGTTCCTAGTGAACCCGTCTATACCCCATGGTACTAACTGGACCCCAGTATTCTCTAGTACGTAAGAGAAATTATAGCTAGACATGGGGGTTCTGTAGTAATCAGAATCTGAGTAAATGTTAAACCTATAAAACAGCCTAATAGATGTAGACAGACATAACAAAATCAGATGTGTTTGTTCAATTAATTATTGACAATTTCACCTAGGCAACCTGCAAGTCATTCTCGCCAGCTTTCCATCTCCTCCCACCACATTGATTATTACTAGGCTGCAAGCTAATAAACACTTATCTTTATCCTGCACTTGAAAATTTGATCAGAGTTCCGCCATCAGAGAGTGGATATAAGTGTCATTGGTAAATTGCAGTACATCACCTATTTATCACGTTCAAAGAGGTATTACACATATTGATAGACAATAGTATAAACTGGCCAAGGCAAGGCTTTGGTATATTTTTGTTTGCTGCCTGGGTAAATCTGTTGAGATGGCTTTGGTTCTTACGTTTCTCATTTACTTCACAGTGCTATTTCTCTTGTTCTGAATGCTGGGCTGTGACAACTGTGTATTCACAGTTCCTGCTTATAAATTATGCTATGTAATGATATTTTAACTATAAATATGTCTAACCTGCCTTTAAGGCAAAACATACTACTGCATATTTGCTGACACTCTCAAAACACCCTATGCATGCCACACTGTACCCGGGCCTATTTCAGAGATGTAAGCAGAAGGCACCACTGCTGTGTTTTTGTAAGCAGCAGCTGTGCTAAAATCGTCAAAAGCCGCAGAAGGAGTCTTGTGTTAAAAGAAACGCTTGCTGCACCCAAAGACACAGCATTGGATCCACTACTCAAACAATGGGCATCCATAGGACCTCTGAGTAACCCTGATGAAGTTCACCTGGATGTTGTGGATGGGCCCAAATTTTTAGCCAAACAAGTCCCCCCACCCATCCCTGTAACCCTCAATTTACTTAGGATGTCTGTGAAAACGACGCTGCCCAGGTCAGTGAAATTGTGTCCACAAACAAGGCCGACACGCAGAGCCGGTGCTAGGGTGTTCGGCACCCCCCTGCAAACCATAAATTTGCGCCCTACCATATTTTACAAAGGGTCAGCGCACGCCTTTGGCGTGCATTGGGGAAATGGGTGTGGTCTCACAAGGAAGGGGCGTAGCCAAACAATAATACACCCATTTCAAGTTACACAACACAGTAGCACAATCTTATTCACATTACACTGCACACGGTAGTGCTGCTCAGTCACATAATGCCCCTAGTAGTACTGAAGCTTATACACATAATGCCCACAGTAGCGCCATTTATATATACGGTATATTGCCCACATTAGTAGTGCCACTTATACACATAATGCCCCCAGTAGTAGTGCTGCTTATACACATAGCACCCACAGTAGTAGCACCCCTTACCAATAATGCTCACAGTATGCCGTTTATACACATAATGCCCCAGTAGTAGTGCTGCTTATACATAATGCCCATGATAGTAGTGCCACTTATACACAGAATGGCCATAGTAGTAATGCCGCTTATACACATAATGCCCATAGTAGTAGTGCCACTTATACACATAATGCTCACAGTAGTAGTGCCAGTGCAGTTTATACATAATGCCAACAGAAGTGCCTCTTATACATAATGCCTCCAATATGCCATCTATACACATAGTGCCCCCAGTAGTATCATCCTTATACATAATGGGGGTAATTCCAAGTTGATCGCAGCAGAAACTTAGTTAGCAGTTGGGAAAAACCATGTGCACTGCAGGGGAGGCAGATATAACATGTGCAGAGAGAGTTAGATTTGGGTGGTGTGAGTTCAATCTGCAATCTAAATTGCAGTGTAAAAATAAAGCAGCTAGTATTTACCCTGCACAGAAACAAAATAACCCACCCAAATCTAACTCTCTCTACAAATGTTATATCTGCCTTCCCTGCAGTGCACATGGTTTTGCCCAACTGCTAAAAAAATTCCTGCTGCGATCAACTTGGAATTACCCCCAATGCCCACAGAATTGCAGCTTATACATTATGACCCCAGTAGTAGCGTTTGTATACATAATGCCCCCCAGTAGTAGCGTCCTTACACGTAATGCCTACAGAAGTGTTGCAGTGCCACTTATACATAATGCCAAGAGTAGTAGCATACTTATGCATAATGCCTACAGAAGTGCCATTTAAACATAATGCCCCCCAGTAGTAGCTTCCTTATACATAATGCCCACAGTGGTAGTGTCCTAATACATAGTGCCCAGAGACGTGCCGCTTATATATAATGCCCCCAGTAGTAGCATCCTTATACATAATGCCCACAGTGGTAGCGTCCTTATACATAATGCCCACAGATGTGCCACTTATATATAATGCCCCCCAGTAGTAGCATCCTTATACATAATGCCCCCCAGTAGTAGCATTCTTATACATAATAACCCCCAGTAGTAGCGTCCTTATACATAATGCCCCCCAATAGTAGTGTCATTATATATAATGCCCCGCAGTAGTAGCATCCTTATACATAATTCCCACCAGTAGTAGCAACCTTACATATAATGCCCCCCAGTAGTAGCATCCTTATATATAATGCCCCCCAGTAGTAGCATCCTTATACATAATGCCCCCCAGTAGTAGTGCCCTTATACATAATGCCCCCCAGTAGTAGCATCCTTATACATAATGATCCCCAGTAGTAGAGTCCTGGGCCCTCATTCCGAGTTGATCGGTCGCAAGGCGATTTTAGCAGAGTTACACACGCTAAGCCGCCGCCTACTGGGAGTGAATCTTAGCTTCTTAAAATTGCGACCGATGTATTCGCAATATTGCGATTACTAACTACTTAGCAGTTTCAGAGTAGCTCCAGACTTACTCTGCCTGTGCGATCAGTTCAGTGCTTGTCGTTCCTGGTTGACGTCACAAACACACCCAGCGTTCGCCCAGGCACTCCCACCGTTTCCCCGGCCACTCCTGCGTTTTTTCCGGAAACGGTAGCGTTTTCATCCACACGCCCCTGAAACGCCGTGTTTCCGCCCAGTAACACCCATTTCCTGTCAATCACATTACGATCGCCGGAGCGAAGAAAAAGCCGTGAGTAAAAATACTTTCATCATAGTAAAGTTACTTGGCGCAGTCGCAGTGCGAACATTGCGCATGCGTACTAAGCGGATTTTCACTGCGATGCGATGAAAAATACCGAGCGAACAACTCGGAATGAGGGCCCTTATACATAATGACCGCCAGTAGTAGCATACATAATGCGTGCACACACATACACCCCATACATACACACATACAACACACACACATACAGCCCCAACCCCCCCACACAATACACACACACACACATACCCCACACAACACCACCATACACACACACACACACACACACACACACCCCAGACATACATACCTCCACCATACACACACACAACATGCACACACGTTTCTCTCTCACCCTCCACTTACCTAAGTTTGTCTGGTCATCACTGTTTCCTCTCCCTCTGTACACTTACAGAAGCCTGGTCCCATGTAGCTCATCCCACTCCTTTCCATGTAGCTCCACCCATTCATTCCGGTGTAGCTCCGCCCCCTCTTCAGGACCCACACACAGCCGCTGTCACAGGGGAGGGGAGAGTAGGCTTTTCATGCTGCCGTTGCCGCTGCTGTCTAGCAGTGACAGGCACAGCAGCCGGCAGCTGCAGGGGAGACAGGCGCAGCAGCAGAGATGCAGAGCAGGGAGAGCGCCTCTCCAGCCTGGCGCCTCTGCATCCTTTTGCTGAGTGGGTAGCGCTGGATCTGCCGACATGCCCCTGTTTTCTGTAACGCTGACCCTCATTGACCCTAGCATTTCAGTTATGATGCAGCTTTTGCATGAATAACGGATTTACGTAAATCTTTGAATCAGGCCTACTGTGCCTAAATTTGTGATTGTATGGAATTGCACAGCAACAAGGAAGCAGCTGTGCAATTCCATGTAATTAAAATTCAAATGCAGCAGTACACCCCTGTAGGAGACAGACGCCTCCTGTTAGCATCTGGGAGATCCGAGTGCTGCAGGTGAGGACACAGCCTGATATCACCATCGTGATCATCGTCGCAATTTGCAATGGTTTAGGCACCCGGTAAGCCTGTGTAAACTGAATTCATCTGAGTACCATGAACCTGATTCAGGTCATGGAGGTCTTGAGGCACCTGTTGCAGAGTACCAATGTTATGTACTTTGTAAATTAATTATCTGCTCTATATTTGTAATGAATACTTGCTTTGGGATCAGTATGAAATGCCGGTAGATGGGATCCCGGCTGTCATGATCCCAACAGCGGGATCCCATCCGCCGTAATGCCAGCAGCGAGGCAAGCGCTAGATAGCCCCTTGCGGGCTCGCTGTGCTCGCCACGCTGCAGGCGCGGTGGCTCTCTGCGCTCACCACAGGTTCTATTCTCCCTCTATGAGTGTCGTGGACTCCCACAGAGGGAGAATAGACTGTGGCACCGGTATTACGGTGGCGGCATTTCACTGCTAGTTGGGATTCCGGCATCAGCATTGTGACTGCCGGGATCCCAACTAGCAGTATTTAAACCACTTCCCCTTGCTTTTAATCAGCACATCACTGGAATGACTTCTGTGTCATATCTCACCAAAATGGATGTGGTTTATATATTTTTTATTCACAATGATATGTTTATTGCTCTATCTACAATGTTAGCAAAGATTTTGTTGCTTTTTTTTGGCAGAGAAATGTTTACAAATGTGTACGTTTAGCGAAATGTCACCTGCTCCAGCAAAAGCAGACAGTTGATAGAAATTGGCAGTGACATGACAAACATTCTAGATTCTGGCATGTGTGAAAATCCCACTCTCTCTGGATCAAATCTAAATACATTGTGTGACTCGGTAATTAAGCAAATCAAGCGTTCGTTACTGGTTCATTTTTCTTTCAAAACTAAATTGCTCAAGCACTGATTGCTTCCATCGTTTAATTTATGAGAACCATATATCTGATATTGGCCCTCATTCCGAGTTGTTCGCTCGCTAGCTGCTTTTAGCAGCATTGCACACGCTAGGTCGCCGCCCTCTGGGAGTGTATCTTAGCTTAGCAGAATAGCGAACGAAAGATTAGCAGAATTGCTACTAAATATTTTCTTGCAGTTTCTGAGTAGCTCCAGACCTACTCCTAGATTGCGATCACCTCAGTCCGTTTAGTTCCTGGTTTGACGTCACAAACACGCCCTGTGTTCGGCAAGCCACTCCCCCGTTTCTCCAGCCACTCCTGCGTTTTTCCCTGGCACGCCTGCGTTTTTTAGCACACTCCCGGAAAATGCTCAGTTACTTCCCAGAAACGCCCCTTTCCTGTCAATCACTCACCGATCAGCAGAGCAACTGAAAAGCGCCGCACAAACACCAGCAAATCTACAAAGTTTTGTGTTAAATAACTTAGCGCATGCACGCTGCGTACCATGCGCATGCGCATTTACCACCTAATCGCTGCGTTGCGAAAAACGGCAATGAACGAACAACTCGGAATGACCACCATTGTGCATACACCTCTAGAAGAGAGCAATCTGTGATCTCAAAATGTCATTTACAAAGCACAAAATGGCTGAGGCGCAGTTCGGACTCAGCGCTTGACCTGCCAGTTGAGCAAGTGCTTCTAGATTCTGACAGCACATGTTCTGTGTCGCACTGCTCATGCATCCCAAGGACGCGGCATCGGATCAACGGCGTGACCATCAGACCACTGAGTAACCCTGGCTTCGGCATGCCCAGAAAGCGGAAGACACACGCCCATGTTTTCTTGGACATTTCCTGTTGCTGTCCCCAAATTCCAGCAGTATGTTGATCATGCTGCAGCGTTCAGCTTGGTACCCACTAGACGATATGTGTACCCAGCCGATTCGACAGGCGATGGGACCCTGCATTGTCAAGTGCATACACATTTGCTGATCCCGGGGGGAGACAAAGCGACGTGGGATACCATGGCATTGATGTCTTCTGTCAGCCCTGCAGCAGGTCCGACCAGAAGACGTCGCAAACAAGGGTGGATGTGCACATATTGGGCATACACACTGCTGATAGGCGCTGATGTAAACAATAAGTCGCTCCAATTCACCGGATAGGACGACATATCACCTAGGGACATGTGCTCAGCATTTTGAGCAACAATGCAGCCCCAGATTGCACATGTGCAGTGCGGCTTCTGAGCATGTGCAGATCTGAAAGCATCAGAAATGTGCATAAACATTGGGTTGACGTACATCTCTGAATTAGGACCATAGTACTAGAAAACGCTAAGGGTCTGATGTAGAGTTGAACAGAAGTCAGTTGTGAGAATGGAGCTTGTGTGCTTTCACACTTCACAAAGCTGAGCAAGCGCAATTACTGGCGATGCATAGTCGGATGCAACTCAGCTGTATCTCATGATGAATGTGTGGAGCAGGGAGACAAGGGTAATTCACTTCTCAATGGTTTTTTTCTTGGTAATTGTCAGACACTGAGATAACCCTTTTTCAGTGAAATGTTAGAAAGAGGGCTTACTGTATCTCAGATTTGTAAATAGGGCCCCAAATCCTTTATCAGTTGTAAAAGCTTTTCAATAATTTTATGAGGATCTGCCACAATGCCAGGATTCACGACAACAAGACGCATCAGAATCCACCACAATACCAACTACAGAGTACAGGCAGCAGGGCACCATCAACTCTGACAAGCATTGCTCAGGCGGACTTTGGAAATTAATTGTGGTTTACTGCTGGTGTTTTAAAGAGTCTTCCATAAATGTGTCCAGGCCCCTTTCTAACTAGCAGATTGAAAATATACAGGGGAGTGCTGGTGGCTTGGGTCAGTCTGGTCAGTGGTGCAGATCCAGCCCCCCTCAACATAGCAATGCATCCTTATGCTTTGAACATCTTATACCCCTTTTACACCAAAATCCCGGGTCTGACCCAGGATTTGGAACACGGTTCCAAGCCGGGTCAGACCCGGGACTCCCCCCATTTCACTGCAGTGCCGATCCAGGATATTCCCGGATCGGCACCGTTTACACTGCACCCGGGTGCAGTGTCTTGTGGGCCGGCGCTTAGAGATGATGTCATCCCCAAGCGCCGGCCCACACTGCAGATCGGGACTCCGGAGCGTCTCGCCGGGGGCAAGCACAGCAATCTGGAAGCTGCTGTGCTGCCCCCAGCCTCCGGCGCTTCCAGGCACCAGACATGGCGCTGCTGTCTGCATAGACAGCATGTGCCATGTCTCCAGCCGCAGCATGGCAACCAGCACGGCGCCGCTGTCTGCATAGACAGCGTGCGCCGTGACCCCCAGCCTCCCGACGGCCCGCCGGACACTGCGGTATGGGAGGTTTGCCATGCTGTAAATGGGGGGTGGTCTTCTGTTTGCCGGCGGTCGCGCTCCCGGCGCTCAGTATACCGGCGCCGGGAGCCCGACAGCCGGAATACCGACAATTATTTTCCCTCGTGGGGGTCCACGACCCCCATAGAGGGAGAATAAAATAGTGTGGCGCGCGTAGCGCGCCACCGTGCCCGTAGCGTGGCGAGCGCAGCGAGCCCGCAAGGGGCTCATTTGCGCTCGCCAAGCTGTCGGTAAGCCGGCGGTCGGGCTCCCGGCGCCGGGATGCTGGTCGCCGGGAGCCCGACCGCCGGCCAGCCGTAGTGAACCCGTAAATGGGTGCCGGTTTACCCATTTACACCGCCTCCTTCCCGGGTCTTACCCGTGTCCAACCCTGCATATGTGCCGGGTTGCATTCCCGGGAAAGTGGACCCGGGGTGACCCTTTTACACCACCTGCAGTCCCGGGATTTTGCGGTGCTCCCGTGCAAAATCCCGGGATATTTCAGGTGGTGTAAAAGGGGTATTAATAACTTTAACAATGGATAGTATCAGATTGATTTCAAAACTGTTCAAATTTCTGTAATGGTTATATGCACCATTATCTACTGTATATGCATCTATATGAGGTGCAATAGACTTGCAGCTCCTTATTCCAGGCCAGGCAGAATGGTAGTGAGCTTTAGTTGAGTACAAAAAGGACAGACAAAAGGCAGAAAGTCAAAGTTGCGCACACGTGGCTGCTATTCCTAGTGAAGGAAATGAAGTTCCACCAACACTTCACAAATTCAAACAGACAAAGATAGGAAACCTCCACATGAAATAGCGCACACAGAAGATACTTATATGGTTTGTTAGATCAGTCTCCCAATGGTCTATCAATGGATTTATAAGTTAACCTCAAAAGGAAACAGAAATATAATATATTGTGTTATATCTTTACAACATTTCTTATAGATCTTTATGAGGAAACTCGTACCCTTGGGTTTGTCTACCAGGTTAGTGATAGACCAAAAGTCACATCTGAGACTCAGGATTATTCCATAGAGTTTCTTCTCATAATAAACCTTCCTCCAGAACCTTCTGGTGATAACTCCTCCGGATTCACATGTGGATACAAAAGATCACCGCCATAGTGTAAAACCACAACATTTATTTTCACAAACAAAAATAAAAATTAGCCCCCCACCCTTATAGGTAGTCTACTAACGGCAAGTAGACAAAACAGCTTTAAAAATTTGCCAAGATGTTAAAACTGCAAACATAGGACTCCTACCAGATAGAATGGTCTACCATATAGTGTAGACTTTATTGCAGGATTACTGGAAAGACCTCAGGCGTCCTTGGAAAACAGTCCCTCGTCCTGGGTGGTGATCCTTAGTTTGCAGTGCCCCTCCTCACCAATGCGTTTCAATACACAAAGGTAATGATAAAGATACCTTTGTGTATTGAAACACTGCTAGGTGGAGTATCGGTGCCGCAGGAGAGGTCCCACTCAGATAAGTATTCATTACTTACTTATTGTGTATTGATTGTATTGGCTAGTTGGTTTTTATTCTCTTTATTGTACTTTCGAAAGGTAATAGGGAGTTGAGTTCTCAAACAATGGGAGGGGCCGTGATTGAGAGTCTCACTCAGTGCGTGTCGTGCAAGATGCAGTAGCGGATCTTGCCACGGGCAAGCAGTACTTTTGCCCGGGGCGCCGCCTTCCGGAGGGCGCTGGCGCCATCCGGAGGGCGCCGCACCATGGCAAGATCCGCCACTGCTGTGCCCTCCGCTGCCCGCTGTGTCCCCCCGGCTCCTGCGGCTCTGGTCCCGTGAAGGGAACTAGACGCGTAGCGTCTAGTTTCCCTTCGCAAAGAGGACCATTACTGAGCGGGGCGCTCATTACTGAGCGGGGCCCCCATTCCCTGCCCGGGGCGCCGAGGGCATTCGAACCGGCCCTGGCAAGATGTATGCGCACCTGGAGCAGCCGACCCAGGGTGAATACATATGCACGAGATGTGAGCGAACGGTTGCCCTGGAAGCCCAGGTAACTGATCTAGAGCAGACCGTTACGCGACTGAGGGATATTCACAATCTCGACCAAAGTTTATATAGAATGGTGGAGGAATTGCAGCAGGGGTCACTGGTAGATGAGGAAAATCAGGTAGGCAGTTGGGTCACTGTTAGAAGGAAGAAAAAGAGGGGGAGGCACGACATCTCGGATCTATCAAACCCAATTGCCCGATTGGACGAAGATTCGGTGGATGATAGCGACGAAATGACGGAGCTGGAGGAGACTGCTCCCTCTAGCAACCGGAGGAGTGGTCCCTCTGGCTCAGATGGGATGAAAGCTAGAGAGGCGCCTAGGCAGATGGTGGTGGTAGGGGACTCTATCATTAGGAAGGCAGATAGGGCAATCTGCTACCGGGACCGTGATCGCCGTACGGTCTGTTGTCTCCCGGGTGCTCGGGTACGGCACATCGCGGACCGAGTAGATAGATTGTTGGGAGGGGCTGGGAAAGACCCGGCGGTCTTGGTGCACGTTGGCACCAACGACAAAGTTAGTGGTAGGTGGGATGTCCTAAAGAAAGATTATAGGGACTTAGGCCAGAAACTAAAGAAAAGGACATCTAAGGTAATTTTCTCCAAAATACTACCAGTGCCACGCGCTAGCCCAGGGAGACAGAGGGAGATTAGGGAGGTAAATGTGTGGCTCAGAGACTGGTGTAGGAACACTGGGCGGACTTCTCAGTCAGGCGCCATCTTTTTTCTCATGACGGATTGCACCTGAATGAGGAAGGGGCTGCGGTGCTGGGGGGTAGGATGGTTAGTAGGTTGGAGGAGCTTTTAAACTAGGCGCCTGGGGGGAGGGTTTAGCTAGAAACTATGGGTCATGCAGCGAGTATAGTAGGGATGGTGGTATTTACATGGGTTCTAATAAGGGTGTTAAGAAAGGAATTGCTAAAGCATTAAATAATAACAATTATGTGTCATCATTACAGCCTATAGAAAATGTTGTACGGGACTTAAGGGAAAATACTTATGTCAGGGCAGTGAATTTAGACGGAAACATTGGGTTGACCAAAGAGAAAAGAAAGGTGGGCAATACTAAGTACGGTGGGGTTGGAGAGTGAGCGAGAAGGACAGTCTGTATCAGTAACTCTACGGATGCACTAGTTAACCAGGATGGGAAATCTTTAGGAAAACAAACAAATAAAGGAACAGATAAACTAAAATGTATGCTTGCAAACGCAAGAAGTCTAGCAGGTAAAATGGGGGAATTGCTATCTTGGAGGGGTATTCTCTTTTCAGGAGGGACAGGGCTAACAAAAGAGGAGGAGGTGTATGTCTTTATGTTAAACCATCACTTAAAACATACCTAAAGGAGGTTATCTATGAGGAGACTGGCGATAATGTGGAGTCGCTATGGGTTGAAATCTCAAGTGGGGGAATTGATGCAAAAAAACTAGTCATAGGCACGTGCTACAAACAGCCGGATATTAGCATACATGAGGAAGAACAACTATTGCAGCAAATCAAAACGGCTGCGGGATTGGGGGACATCCTTGTGATTGGGGATTTTAATTACCCGGATATAAACTGGAGTAATGATTCATGTGCTAAAGCGAGGGGCAGCAGGTTCTTAAATATGTTTAGGTATGACTACTTGTCTCAATTAGTCGAGGACCCTACTAGGGGTAAAACTACCCTGGATCTAGTAATTACTAATAATGTGGACATTATATCAAACACTAAAGTTGGGGAGACTTTGGGTAACAGTGATCACTATATGATCACATTCGACATCAGTTTCAGGAAACATAGCTACAGGGGTTCCACCAAAACTTTTAACTTTAGGAAGGCTAATTTCAGTATGCTTAGATGTGCACTTAACAACATAGAGTGGGAGGTTCTGTTTAATAACAAGAACACTTCGGAAACGCGGGATGTTTTAAAAGGGTTGCTGGATAGCAATATTCATAACTTTATTCCCATGGGCAGTAAACGCAGGAGTATTAAACTCAAACCGATGTGGCTTAACAAGAAGGTTAAGGCAGAAATTGATAAAAAAGCGGGCTTTCAAAGCATTTAAATCTAATGGAATGGAGGAGTCTTTCAAGTATTACAAGGATTGTAATAAGAAATGCAAAAAAGCAATAAGAGCAGCTAAAATGGAAAATGAAAAGCAAATCGCTATAGAGAATAAAACCAATCCTAAAAAGTTTTTTAAATACATAAACGGTAAAAGGTTAAAAAAGGAGAATATAGGTCCATTAAAAGATGAATTAGGAGAATTGATAAATGAGGACGAAATAAAAGCGGAAATACTGAACAAATTCTTTTCATCAGTATTCACCAGTGAAGAACTGATGGTGGGAGTAGAGCATAACAATTGTAACAGTAATGATTCATGGTTAGATACTTGTTTAAGCGAAGATGTAGTCCGGGAGAGACTAAGCAAAATTAAGATTAATAAATCACCTGGTCCTGATGGACTTCACCCAAGGGTTCTTATGGAGCTTAGTTCACAACTAGTACGACCCCTATACTTGATTTTCAATAGTTCAATTAGATCAGGCATGGTACCGAAGGATTGGCGTATAGCTGAGGTAGTGCCATTATTTAAAAAGGGATCCAAAAATCTTGCGGGAAACTACAGACCAGTTAGTTTAACATCTATAGTGGGGAAAATATTGGAAGGAATTCTAAGGGACGGCATACAGGAGTATCTACAGTCCGCTAGGATTACTAGCAAGAACCAGCATGGTTTTGTGAGGGACAGGTCATGTCAGACTAACTTAATTAGCTTCTACAAGGAAGTGAGCAATAATCTTGATCAAGGAAAAGCAGTGGATGTGGTCTTCCTAGATTTTGCAAAAGCCTTCGATACAGTTCCTCACAGGAGACTGATGATCAAATTAAAGGAGCTTGGCCTAGGAAAAACTATTTGCACATGGATAAGCAGCTGGTTGGATAGCAGGGTAGCAGGGTACAGCGGTACAGCGAGTAGTGGTCAACGGGAAGTCCTCAACCTGTCAGCGGAATACCACAAGGGTCCGTACTCGGACCACTACTGTTCAACATATTTATCAATGACCTAGAAATAGGCCTGGAAAGCACAGTGTCAATCTTTGCAGATGATACTAAACTGTGTAAGGTAATTAAGTCAGAATTGGATGAGGAGTCCTTGCAGAATGATCTATCTAAACTTATACTCTGGGCGTCTAGATGGAAAATAAGGTTCAATACAGACAAATGCAAGGTTATGCATTATGGGACTAAAAACAAACTTGCATCTTACATATTAAATGGGGAACGCCTAGGGGAAACAGAGCTGGAAAAAGATTCGGGGGTATTCATTGATAATAGGCTTAATAACCATACACAATGTCAAAATGCAGTAAAGAAGGCAAGTAAGGTGCTAGCGTGCATAAAAAGGGGAATTGAGACAAGGGATGAGGATGTAATCATGCCACTGTATAAGGCATTGGTACGTCCGCACCTGGAATATTGTGTTCAGTTTTGGGCACCATTGTATAAAAAAGACATCAGTGAACTCAAAAGTGTTCAAAGGCGAGCTACTAAATTGATTAAAGGCCTAGAAGGACTGGACTATAAGGAAAGACTTACTAGGCTGAATATGTATACACTAGAAAAGAGGCGCCTAAGAGGAGATATTATTAATATCTTCAAATATGTAAAGGGACATCACAAAGAGTTATCAAAGGAATTATTTATTAAAAGAACACAGTTTAGGACACGTGGGCACTCGCTGCGACTGGAGGAGAGAAAGTTCCGAACGGAGGAAAGGGTTCTTCACTGTTAGGGCAATCAGGATGTGGAATTCCCTGCCAGGGAAGGTGGTAATGGCGGACTCTGTAATTGGATTTAAAAAAGGAATGGATACATTTCTGAATGAAAAAGCTGTCCAAGGTTATAATACTTAAAATATCAACATGGTTAATCCGGGAGTAACATGAGTTATAGTAGCTAACTAGTCATAAAACATTATTCAGCAAGTATGTAGAATCATCACAACTTAAAACAGGTTGAACACGATGGGCAATTTGCCTCTATTCAACCTCAAATACTATGTTACTATGTAAATATATAACACTATATTATATTTCTGTCTCCTTTTGAGGTTACAAATCCATTGGCAGACTATTGGGAGACTGATCTAACAAACCATATAAGTATATTCTGTGTGCGCTATTTCATGTGGAGGTTTCCTATCTTTGTCTGAGTACAAAAAGGAGTCTACTGTATATGACAGTGTAACATGATTCCTTTAGATACGACCTAATGAGACTCAAGCACATCCCCAAAAAATGCTTCTTAGGTGACAGCAGCCAGTGTCTGTGTGTCAGAACCCTCTTTAAGTGGCCCCATCTTTCCATCGATATTCGTAAAGATGGTGCATGCACAGTGGAGAGTAAAGACAAGCTGCACTTTCCAGGTAAGTGATAGTGTAAGTAAGTTGTTACATGGACTAATACCAAAGTCGCTATATCCTTGCCATAGACACTGACAAGCTCAGATCAGCATTACCGTCACAGTCCGTGGCTCATGCACACAGAACCCATCAACCCCAGTACTACCAAGCCACCTCCTCCCTTTACAACTGTGTGATATCAACAATGTGGGTGTGCCCTGATGCAGTATGAGCCACAGAAGCCAAGCTTTATATAGTTGCAGGGGCTATGCTTTATATAGTTATCCAGAGAGGTGGCGCAGGTGGGTGTGGACTATTAGAGCTACACTAAAAAGGTCTACACAGTCAATAGGTCTACCACCAATCATAGACATGCATTAGGTTGACAGGGTCAAAAGGTCGACATGGTCAAAAGGTCAACAAAGAATAGGTAGACGGTAAGAAAGGTCGACAGGGTCAAAAGGTTGACATGGAAATTATAGACACAAAAAAGTAGACATTTTTTTTATTTTTTTTATTGTGTGTTTTGTTACTTTCATGCCACAAACAAGCCCCATTAGTGTACTGCGTCCCCTCGCTCTGCTGCTGCTGCGCTCGGCACAGGTTACTATTCCCAATCATAGTCCACATGCAGGGGCGCTTTAAGAGAGGAGGAAGCCCGTGTTCAGCCTCCTCCATTCAGGCCCCCTCCTCTCTGCCCAGAGCGCTGTAGAGTCTGAGCACTAGAGGGCTCAGACTCTACTGCGCATGCGCAGATCTCCGGGAAAATGGCACGGGTGGCCATTTTCCCTGAGATTTCTCTACTGCGCATGCGCAAAACTCTGTGAAAATGGGCGCTGAGCCATTTTCACTGTGTTTTCACAGAGCTGCAGATGCCGGCGCTGGACTCGGGAGGGGTGAGTATTTTAAAAATGGGTGCAGCGTGTGCGGTGGGGGCCCCCTCTGAACTCAGGGACCCGTGTGAACCGCACACACTGCACCCATTACAGAAACGCCATTGTCCACATGGATGGTAAAGTATGAAAAAGTTTGAAAAAATGTTAAAAAATCAAAATAAAAAACTTGTCTACCATATGTGTGTTGATCATTATCATGTCGACCTTTTGACCCTGTCGACCATTTGACCCTATTGACATTTTTTACTCTATCTTTTACATGTCGACCTTTTGACCCTGTCGACCTAATGCATGTCTACCATTAGTGGTAGACCTATTGACTGTAGACCTTTTTAGTTTTGATCTATAGGGGGTAATTCAGACCTGATCGTAGCAGCAAATTTGTTAGAAGTTGGGCAAAACCATGGTGGTCATTCCGAGTTGTTCGCTTGTTGCCGTTTTCGCAATGGAGCGATTAGGTGGAAAATGCGCATGCGCATGGTACGCAGAACGCATGCGTTCATTAATTTAACACAAAACTTTGGAGATTTGCACAAGCTCGAGCAACGTTTTTTCATCGCTCGAGTGATCGTAGTGTGATTGACAGGAAGTGGGTGTTTCTGGGCGGAAACTGTCCGTTTTCAGGGAGTGTGCTAAAAAAACGCAGGCGTGCCAGGTAAAAACGCAGGAGTGGCTGGAGAAACGGGGGAGTGGCTGGCCGGACGCTGGGCGTGTTTGTGACGTCAAACCAGGAACTAAACAGACTGAGGTGATTGCAATCTAGGAGTAGGTCAGTCTGGAGCTACTTAGAAACTGCATGGAATTATTTAGTAGCAGTTCTGCTAATCTTTCGTTCGCACTTCTGCTAAGCTAAGATACACTCCCAGAGGGCGGCGGCCTAGCGTTTGCAATGCTGCTAAAAGCAGCTAGCGAGCGAACAACTCGGAATGACCACCCATGTGCACTGCAGGGGGGCTAATACCACTTTAGGCTATACCCCTTATTCTTTACACTTTTAATTGGTTTCCTAAAGTAATGCTCAGTTTAGCTTCATTGTAACTGGATGTAAAGGGACATAAGCTGTGTTTATTACATGTCACTTTTTTGTGTTTGACAACTTTTATTACAGGCGTTGAAGTGTGTCTAGACATGCAAATAACAGATTTCACCTGGAGAGACCTGGAGCTTACACCCAGAGCCGGCGCTACCATTAGGCAGCTTCAGGCAGCTGCCTAAGGGCGCCGGCACCTGAGCGGGCGGCTCTGAGGCTGCTGGCATCATAAGGGTGTCTCTCAAATAGACATCCTTAGTTTACTTATCACTGGCGGCGGCTGTGGTTTGCATAACCAGCGGCCGCCGCTTCCGCACTTCCCAACTGATGTCTTGCCGAGTCTGCAGACATGTCACAGCTTGACATGTCTGGTGCAGCCAGCAGCAGCAGTGCCCTCCGCCCGCCCCCTTTCCTTCTCTGCACAGAGTCCCGGGACCAGCCTCCAATGTTCTGCTTCCCCTCCCGAGGCTCCGCCTTCTCCCTCAGGCTCCGCCCCTTTTTGATCCTCCGTTCCTGACTGTCTTGAGCCTGCAGTGCTATGCTATAGTCTTCTGGAGTTTTACAGTATGGGGGAACCATGATGATGACTGACAGGAGACTACAGGACCTCCTTCAAGCAGAGGTAAGTATCATATGGTGATTTTTTATATATATATATATATATATATATATATATATATATATATATATATTTTTTTTTAATTGAGGCATTTGCATGTAATCTGGAGTTTATTAATATAATCTGGGGAGGCGGGTATTGCAGCAATATTATATGGGGTGGGGGTGTAGTACTATTATGGAGTCATGGATTAATGTTTTATTTTGGTATATTGATTTTATTTGTGGGTGACTTAAATTTGTGTGTGGGGGGGGGCTGTACTAATATTTTGTGGGAACTCATTAAGCGGATGTATTGATGTTTAACATGTACTGTAGATAGGGCTGTAAGGGGTCTATTCAAGTAGCAGAAAAAAGCCCAGTTTTGCGTAAAACAGGGCTTTTCTCTGCCTAGTGCAATCCACACAGCGGGTTACCGGGGAGCAGTCCCCGACTTCCCCAGCGGCATCCCCGCTCTGTGCCTGAATCGCATCACCATACTTTTGTATGGTGAGTGCGATTCATGAAGGAGTGAAAAGCTCTGCTTTCTGCTTCTCCATGGAGTTCAGGTTCACCATCTCAGGATGGTGTAACCTGAAACGTGGTGCAGAGACGGAAGGGAAGCTCAATGCTTCCCTGCTCTCTGTCCGCACTCGATGCTGGCTCAGCCTCCCGACCTCCCAGCAGCCACTGCTGCCTGCCAGGAGGTCAACAGGTGGCGCATGTGCATAGGGACCCACCGGCTGGCTCCGCGCATCGGAGAGGGGACTGCCTGCAGAAGCCGTCACCGCTGGACCCCCGGATTCCGCAGCGCTTCATCGGAAGGATGAGTATACATAAATTGTTACTTATTACAGCTATACATCGGATCGAAGCCATGCGATGTATAGTGATAAGTAACAATTCAGTTTTCATTTTCTTAATGAATAGACCCCTTAGTAACAAGTCCCAGGTGCAGCACAGAGGAGCCAGGATATAGGTGATGGGATGGGTGGTAAGCGGCATAGAGGAGACGGGATACAGATAATGGGATGGGTGGTAAGTGGCACAGAAGAGCCGGGATACAGGTGACTGGATGGGGGGAAGCTGTAAATAGGAGCCGGGACACAGGTGACGCTATGGGAGGAGGTGGCACAGAGAAGCCGGGATACGGGTGACAGGGTAGAGGGGAGTGGCACAGAGGTGCAGAGTTGCAGGTGACAGGTTGGGCAGAACACAAGTGACCGGATGGGAGAAAACGGCACATAGAAGACAGGAAATGGATGATGGTATAGGGGAAGCAGCACAACGGAGCAAGGATACAGGTGGCGGAATGGGAGAAAGTGATACAGAAGAGTTTGGAAATGGATGATGGGATGGGGGAAGTGGCACAGAGGAGTCAGGATACAGATGACCGAATGGGAGAAAGCGGCACAGTAGCCTCGACACGGGTGACAGAATGGGGGGCGGTGGTACAGAGGAGCTGGGATACAGGTGATGGGATTGGGACAAGGGTTACAGGTAATGGGATTGGGATAAGTGGGACAGGAGATCCAGGACACAGGTGACGGGAAGGGGGAAGCGGTACAGAGGAGCTAGGATACAGCTGAAACCGTGGCACAGGTGACGGGATGGGATGACAGGACAAATTTTGCCTAGGGTGCCCAGAAACCTTGCACCGGCCCTGCTTACACCCTCTCTTCTACCCCCTTCTACTCGCATCCCTTAGAACTATTTAGAACTGTCATGTGATGATCCTGGGACAGGATCTCACTGTTTCTTACAGTTACAGACCAATTTCTCTCGTCAATGTAGAACATTTTGGCCGCTAGATCGGGCTTAGTCATTTCTTCTCTGCCACTTAGATCTGGTAGGCTTTACACCAGGATGCTAGGCAGTCATAATATTATGAGGAGAGTGGTTGATCTCATCAGGTCAGCCAAATAACAATCTCTCTCAGCTTTAGTCATAGCCATAGGTTCCTGATAAAGTCTTTGATAGAGTTGCTTGCCCTTTATGCAGCAAATTCTATACAACATACGGGGTCATTCCGAGTTGATCGCTCGCTGACATTTTTCGTAGCGCAGCGATCAGGTCACTACTGCGCATGCGTATGCACCGCAATGCACAGGCACGTCATACGGGTACAAAGCGGATCGTAGCTGGGCGATGGATTTAACGAAGAATCCATTCGCACAGCCGATTGCAAGGAGATTGCCAGGAAGAAGGCGTTTTTGGGTGTCAACTGACCGTTTTCTGGGAGTGTTTGGAAAAACGCAGGCGTGTCCAAGCGTTTGCAGGGCGGGTGTCTAACGTCAATTCCGAAACCAAAATGACTGAAGTGATCGCAAGGGCTGAGTAAGGCCAGAGCTACTCAGAAACTGCAAAAAACTTTTTCGCCCCTCTCGGCTGCACACTAGCAAAGCAAAAATACACTCCCCTATAGGCGGCGGCGATCTGATCGCTGCTCTGCAAAAAATAGCTAGCGATCAACTCAGAATGAGGGCCATAGTCATCAGGGGTACTCTTTGCCTAGATATAATGGTGCTATACCATAAACCTACAGCTTCAGCTCTTGCCAACAAGTTCTTGTCATCTTCTTTTCAAATAAAATATGGTATTAGGCAAGGCTTCCTCCATCTGCCTTGATTTTTGCTACACTGCTCTGTATTCTAATGCATTAACCCCTATATTATCATTCCAAACCTACATCAAGAATTACAAATGTGTGGTGAGATTTCCAATATTAAAGTACAGTACAGGCAAAACAGAATCCTTAGCCCTCAATGGCCCTCATTCCGAGTTGTTTGCTCATTATTTTTCTTCGCATCGGTGCGATTTTCCGCTAACTGTGCATGCGCAATGTTCGCACTGCGGCTGCATCAAGTAAATTTGCTAAGAAGTTTGGTGTTTTACTCACGGCATTACGAGGTTTTTTCTTCGTTCTGGTGATCGGAGTGTGATTGACAGGAAGTGGGTGTTTCTGGGCGGAAACTGACCGTTTTATGGGTGTGTGTGAAAAAACGCTGCCGTTTCTTGGAAAAACGCGGGAGTGGCTGGAGAAACGGGGGAGTGCCTGGGCGAACGCTGGGTGTGTTTATGACGTCAAACCAGGAACGAAACTGACTGAACTGATCGCATTGGCAGAGTAAGTGTCGAGCTACTCAGAAACTGCTAAGAAATTTCTATTCGCAATTTTGAGAATCTTTCTTTCGCAATTCTGCTAAGCTAAGATTCACTCCCAGTAGGCGGCGGCTTAGCGTGTGCAATGCTGCTAAGGGCAGCTTGCGAGCGAACAACTCGGAATGAGGGCCAATATCTTTATAGAGATGCAGCAGTCCCTTAAAAATAACATCACTTTTTGATTGCAGCTGTGTAAGACCAAGTATTTGGTCGTTTACTTAACCATAGAATATTCTTAACTGCACTAGGCTAATTTCCCACAGCTGCTGAGCACTGATAAAGCGATTTGGGGGAAAGTGACAACTTATCTCTGTCACATCATGCTGAAGGGCTCCCTATGTTGGAGAAGAACCAATGATAGCATGATAGAGATGGACGGGATCCGGATTGAAAGTCGACAGTAACTAGGTCGACAATGTCTAGGTCGACAGTAACTAGGTCGACAGGGTGTCTAGGTCAACAGGGTCTTTAGGTCGACATGTTCTAGGTCGACAGGTCAAAAGGTCGACATGAGTTTTTCACAATTTTTTCTTTTTTTGAACCTTTTCATACTTAACGATCCACGTGGACTACAATTGGAACGGTAATCTGTGCCGAGCGAAGCGGTAGCGGAGCGAAGGCACCATGCGCGAGCAATGCGAGGGGACGCGGTGCACTAATTGGTGTTCCCGGTCACTCTACGAAGAAAACGACACCAAAATAACATTAAAAACTCATGTCGACCTTTTGACCTGTCGACCTAGAACATGTCAACCTAAAGACCCTGTCGACCTAGTCACTGTCGACCAATAGTGGTCGACCTAGACATTGTCGACCTAGTTACTGTCTACTTTCAATACCACATCCGGTATGGACATGGACCTCGATGATTCAAAGCTTTGAAAGGCTTTATGCTATTGAAATTAGATTAGAGAGGAATAAATGCATATACATGGTCGAGTCACGTTATTATGAGCACCTCCTACATTTGACGTCGACAGCTCGTAGCCCATGAAGTACTTTACGTGTCGTGCACTGGCTTGGCGGGTATATAAGGTGTGCGATGGGTCGTGTGCACACTTAACTCGTTGGTGTCATGGAAAAAAGGCCCGATTTATCCGAGTTGCAAAAAAGGATGATTATCGGCTTTTGGGCAAAGGGTGTGAGTATTTCTGAAACAGCGCAGTCTGTGAACTGTTGGCGTGCTGCTGTGGTGAAGGTGTATCGTCACTGGACAAATGGCGCCATTGTGAATAACCGATGTGGAAACTGCGGAGCACCATGTGTCATTGATGTGAGAGGTGAATGTCGGCTACGAAGGTGCGTGAGGGCCGACCGACACACTACAGTGGAGCAGCTCACCGTCAAAATGAACCTGGGGGCTACCAGATGTGTGTCTAAAATGTCAGTTCAGCAAAGTCTAGCTGCTGTCGGTGGTGCACACGGTGGGTACCCTGGCTATTAGCTGGTGGTCATAATCATGTGACTCAACCGTGTATATGATATTAACTATAACTATAACCAAAGAAGATCTATGGATATAGGATATATCTGTATATTTATTAATACTGTAAAAACAAATCAGAATTAATATTATCTGGAATACTAATGCTTTCACATCACAAACCCTGCTTTTGAAACGGTTCTTTAAACGGTTCTTAAAACGGGTCTAAGCAGTTAAACCCCCTTCACATAGCATGTTGTAACCGCTATATTACCATTTCATTACTGTTTTGGTACCTTTCACACTGAACCCGTTTCACCCATAGAAAACAGTGGTTGTCATTATAAATGGACTTTTCTGGCCCACACATTAATTAATAATTATTAATAATTATTAATAATTTGGCTAGTCATACGATGGAACCCAGCAGCTTCAAGCATCTTTACCATGTTTTTGTAGATTACTGCATCCTTCACTGTCCAAGTGATTTGTCTACATATTTCTTCATCCCCTCTGATCCTAAGCAGCTCCCTAACCTCCTCATCACTCCAATTTGCCATTGTATAATATATTTTGAGTAATAAAACGCTTCTAAACTCACTCTCATGTGTCTCATGTGTTTTTCCACCACTTTCCTGCTTCTGCCTGTTGACATCACACATGGAGACAGCCTATCACCTTCTGTGGCTTGGAAATACCGTTTCTGAGCCTTTCACACTGCACAATGAAACGGGTCTGAACCGTGTAGGACCCTGCTTTTTAACCGTTTTTAAAATACCGGTATTTTGAAAACGGTAAATTCAAGATGGCCCTTTCACACCGCAGCTAGAACCGTTTCGGAAGGCTTAAAAATCGTCAATAAACCGGGTAAAAGCTCCGGTGTGAAAGGGGTATATGAAACAGAACACTGGGAGTAATATTGCCAGTGTATGTATGAACAGTGATATTTGTATATTGGGATACTACCTACAGACACAATACAGAGAGAATTGGGGGTCATTCTGAGATGATCGCTCGCTAGCTACTTTTAGTAGCCGTGCAAACGCATAGTCGCCACCCACGGGGGAGTGTATTTTCGCTTTGCAAGTGTGCAAACGCGTGTGCAGCCGAGCGGGACAAAAAAGTTTTTTGCAGTTTCTGAGAAGCTCTGGACTTACTCAGCCCTTGCGATCACTTCAGTCTTTTTGGTCCCGGAATTGACGTCAGACACCCGCCCTGCAAACGCCTGGACACGCCTGCGTTTTTCCAAACACTCCCAGAAAACGGTCAGTTGCCACCCACAAACGCCCTCTTCCTGTCAATCTCCTTGCGATCGGCTGTGCGAATGGATTCTTCGTTAAATCCATCGCCCAGCAATGATCTGCTTTGTACCCGTACGATGCGCCTGTGCATTGCGGTGCATACGTATGCACAGTAGTAACCTGTTCGCTGCGCTGCAAAATATGGCAGCGAGCGATCAACTTGGAATGACCCCCATTGTCTCCAGTGTCTATCCAAATACCTGCTTAATGTGTATTAGGATATTAAGTTGCAAGTTGCAACTATTGTAACTATGGGGGTCATTCCGAGTTGATCGCTGGTTGCCGTTGTTCGCAGCGCAGCAATCAGGCTAAAAATCAGCATTTCTGCGCATGCGTATGCACTGCAATGCGCAGGTGCATCGTACTTGTACAATGAGCATCGTGGGTTTGCACAGAGTGTAACAAACATTCCTGTCATACGGCCGAACGCAGGAAGATTGACATGAAGTGGGCGTTTCTGGGTGTCAACTGACCGTTTTCAGGGAGTGCTTAGAAAAACGCAGGCGTGGCTGAAAAAACGCAGGTGTGGCTGGGTGTTCACTGGGCGGGTGTGTGACGTCAAAAGCCGTCCCTCCGTTGTTAGAATCAACACACACGAAGAGTAACTACAGGGCTGGTCTTGTTTTGCACAAAAAGATTTTGCAGGCGCTCTGCTGCACAAGCGTTCGCACTTCTGCAAAGCGAAAATACACTCCCAGAGGGCAGCGACAATGTGTTTGCACGGCTGCTAAAAACTGCTAGCGAGCGATCAACTCTGAATGACCCCCTTTATGTACTGATACTATGCACCAGACATTTTATAGTGAGCAATATCTCCAGAGTTGAACAAAAGTAGCAACAAATGTAACCACTTATAAATTGTCAGTATTGTTTGTTCAAATAATATAACTATAAAATAGCAAATGCTGGTCATATACTTATAAACGTGACAATGTTAACAGAAATATAATAGTGAGCTGTGTCTTCAGTGTATGTTTAGTAATAATATAATTATACCACATAATTAGTAAGCATAATAGATGTGATCCTGAAGGCTATACTGAGACACATTATAGTGAGTATGGGGGGTAACTCAGACCTGATCGCTCGCTAGCGTTTTTTGCAGCGCTGCGACCAGGTCAGAACTGCGCATGTGTATGCACTGCAATGCACAGGCGTGTCGCACAGGTACAAAGTGGATTGCGGCTCAGCGATGGGTTTGTGCGAAAAATCCATTCGCATGGGTGATCACAAGGAGATTGACAGGAACAAGCTGTTTGTGGGTGGTGACTGACCATTTTGTGGGAGTGGTTGGAAAAACGCAGGCGTGTCCATGCATTTGCAGGGAGGGTTCCTGACGTCAATTCCGGTCCCGGACAGGCTGAAGTGTTTGCAGCGGCTGAGTAAGTCCTGGGCTACTCAGATCCTGCACAAGATCTGTTTGCAGGGCTGCTACCAGAAATTGTGGGGCCCGGGACTGACAAAATAGTCAGGGCCCCCCTCTCCCCTCTCTTACAAAAAAATATTTTAGTCAGATAGTGCTGCAGTGGTGCACATAGAGGCCTCCCTGTGTGCTGTGTCCTCCAGTCCTATAATAGTATTGATGACATCCAGCCCCGGGCCCCTTCTGCCTCTCTCACAACAATTACAAAAATACATACTTACCCCTTGCTGCGAAAATCCGGCGTCCTCTCTCCCACTCTGTCTGATCCTGAGCTCTTCAGTCCGTTGCAGCGGCTCCTCTTCTCTTCACTGGCGCGTCATGATGTCACGCCACATCCTACAATAACTTTATTGAACCGCAAGTTGTCAGGGATCTTACCTGCAGCTTGCTTGCTAGGACCTGCGGCGGGCGGCGGAGAGCAGCCTGCGGCCCGGAGATGACAGGAGTAGGGAAGTGGCGCAGGTTATTTGAGAATACCGGCATTGGCGGCCTGTGGCAATACTGCCAATGCAAAGATTAGTACTAGCAGTGGCGGCCGCAGACAGTCCTACTGGCGGTGGCGGGCAGTACGAGCAGCCCGGGCCCTCCACTCTCTGTCAGAGTAACTGGGACCGGGACAAGTGTCCCCAGAGCACCACCTTGATGGCGGCCCTGTCTGTTTGTACATCTCTGCTACACATGCGTTCACACACTTGCAAAGCAAAAGTACACTCCCCTATGGGCGGCGACTATCTGATCGCAGCAGTGCAAAAAACCCCTAGTGAGCGATCAGGTCTGAATTAGGCCCATTATCTCCATACAGCTGGACATTACTTGAATATTATTGATACAATACTCACAATAGAGCATTACCTGATTGTTTTAAAAATGTTAATAATATCCTACCAGGCCACCCTTGGGATTATGGGCCTATTTCAGAGCTGATTGTAGATGTGCGCAAAAACGCACATCTGCATTCAAAATCTCTGACATGCGGGGGAACGCCAGCACAGGGCTAGTCCGCCCCGCATGCCAGGCCCTACCCAATCTGCAGGCGTGCAAAAGCATCGTACAGCGACAATGCTTTCATGCCTACTGAGTAGCTCCCTGCTTACGCAGCCTAGCTGTGAAGGCAGGCAGCTACCCGTCATGTTTAGGGTCGCAGCGGTTGAGTGTGACATCACGCAGCCACCGTGGCCCACCCCACAAATGGTCTAGACATGCCTGTGCATGCGCATTGCGGCTTCTGCATGTGCACACACTTCACCGGACATTAGACTGCGAACGCTGTCCAGTCTGAATTATTCCACCTAGAAATGTATTTGGATTGATGACAGCATATTGGATTGGATATAAACAAAAGAGGCATACATATATAGGTACACATCTGTATTTTTCATTGACATAATTATTTTTCTTCTGACATACCAAATATTATATCAACCTATATTTCGCTGTTTGATTTGTTGACACTACATATACTGTAGAAGTTTAATATGAATAAATGAAAAGTAAATTTTAATATGTCTTTTTTCATTCGGATATATATATATATATATATATATATATAAATTGCTGCGGTCCGGCACTCCGTGTTAGCCTTAGAAATATCTGTCGCTGGTGCCCTCACAAAGATGAATCAAATAGCCTTTCCATGGTGCGGCACTCTTGCTTGTTTCAGAAATAAACGGACTATAGTCCTTCTTGCTTCAAGAAGCAAGAAGGACTATAGTCCGTTTATTTCTGAAACAAGCAAGAGTGCCGCACCATGGAAAGGCTATATATATATATATATATACCGGCATGTGTTTCACTACACCTCACACCACCTGCATTAATCTCATGGGCTTGTTTCAAGGGTGGACACTGCTGCATCCATTCTAGCACCTGTTGCTAAAGTTGTGGACGCAATAATATGCAAATGCCCTAGTTTCAGCCCTACCTTTGTGTGGGATACGGTTGTTAGGTCAACACAGCTTAGGTCGACAGTCATTAGGTCAACCACTGAAGGTCGACATGTACTAGGTCGACATGAGTTTTTCAAAACAAATTTCATTTTTTGGACTTTTTCATACTTGACGATCCATGTGGCCTACAATTGGGAACGGTAACCTGTGCCAAGTACATGTCGACCTAATGACCATGTCGACCTATTGCCCCTGTTGACCTAATGAATGTCGACCTTCCATGGTCCCTGACACGTCCCTTCAAATCCCTGACACGCCCACTTGCAGCACCCATGCACACTGTAACTACACAGTCCACCATCAGTGCACCATCAGCACTTGCACCTGTGCAGTGTCTCCATCTGAACATGGCCTCTGTACAATATGGCCTCTGTGGCTGTGGTCTGAGAATGCAGCTGCTTGCACGGATACACCGCAAAACTCCCTAACATGCCCACAAGACATCATTATTTTTGTGACCACCTCAGGCCACCTCCCAGTCACTGCCCAGGAATGCTTTCCCGCTCCATTTCTTATCCCACCTGAGCCATACGTAGCAACACCTTTGTGTGTACACTCAGGGCGACACATGCGCCATAAGCACTCAACTACCAGCATTGTGTGCAACTCAGAATCAGGCAGGCCCAATGCGTTCCTGGTTGCATCTGTTGAACCTGTGTGTGCAACTCAGAATCAGGCCCCATGAGTTCCTGGTTGCATCTGTTGAACCTATGTGTGGAACTCAGAATCAGGCCCCATGCGTTCCTGGCTGCATCTGTTGAACCTGTGTTCTGCCTGCATTGTGTACCTACTGCATACCTGCATTTACCCTATGTTATCCTGCTACATGTTCTGCCTGGTTAAGTTGTACATCGTGTGGACTGACCTCCATTCGCTCCGCTGAGATTATTTTTTATCACCTACAGGTTCTGCCAATTCCCTAAAATATATCACAAGTATCAGAGAATTCTTGCACACTCATGGGAAAGTATATCAGCCACCAGTGAATCGGGTAATTCGATGATGTTTCATGACACAAGGGGACCAGTAAAAAGTTATCAAATATGCTCTAAAGTACTTACAACAATGGAAACATTGCTCAATAAACATTTTTCTTCATGGGGCCTAATATTGACCTTAGATTACATAATATTATCATCTAATCAGGCATTTCAAGGACCTAAGCCTGACCTTATAACACTAACTATTATCAAATTATCGGTCTTCAAAAGGTATTCATAAGCTTAAATGGGAGGAGGGTGCTACGGAAATCTCGGAAAAAGACAAATTAACTGCACTACGTACAACATAGCTATAAACTCTAATTCTACGAGCTCTAAGGAAAACTAATTTATTATCTTCTACTGGGGGAATTAGGTCCCCAAAAAGATACAAGTGATGTTTCCAAACCCCTCTGACCAATGTAGGTGGTCCTTTGAAGAATTGGGCACTCATATTTGGAGGAGTTGCCCTACAATTGCTTCCTTCTAAAGAAGTTTATATCATCATATCCTAGATATAACAAATTCCATATATAAGACTCATCTTTATATACTTTGCTACTCAAATCTATACCCAAGCACACACATATATTAATTTGGCATATGTTAAATGCCACAAATGCCAAATAGCTGCATAATGGGAACAAGAAGAATACCCTGCTTTCATAGCTATCATAAACCTGGCTTCCTTGGACTATACATTTTGAGGCCTCTTCTCTTTTTCCACCTAACCTTTTACCTTTATTCCCTCACCTTAGATCCTCCCTTCCTCTCTATATGATACTCTTCCTAGAAAACACATGCACATAATATATTTTAACTAATTAGAAAATCAGTACGTTTACTGACTCTGCGCCAATAAAAATAAGTTTGTGTTACACAAGCTATTCATAAGGTTGTAAACTCGGGCTCATGCAGACTAAAATTCTGACCCTCATTTCAGTTATTATGGGTGTCAAAATATATCTGTTCTTTCAACGTATTGTGATTTGATGTCACAGTAGTTTCTCCAGCCTTTGTCATCACCCAGTCCACTGCTTTATCTTCTTTACATTATCCTGTTCCCCATAATGTAATCTCTACTCTGTACTTCTGTGAGGAGCACTCTGCTTATTTTCTCTTAGCAGCAAGAGGAAGCTTTCCCACCTTCACTGACAACACCTGACAACTCATCTCTGGTGTTCTTGTGTAGATCTATATCTGATGTCACAAAGGAGCACTTGGTCTTAGGGGCCCATTCAGGTGCGTAGCCAGAACATTATGATCCCCATAGCAAAATTTTGGAGGGCCCCAACCCCAATGTTTCTAGAAGATACTTCTCCACAGTGGTTGATCATGGTCTGGGGGATCAGCATGAAATGTCGACAGCGGGATCCCATGTGCCGTAATGCCGGCAGCGTGGCGAGCGCTAGAAAGCCTCACCGCTCTCACTGCAGCCCCATCAGCTTACCAATCAGTTGGCAAACTGCAGGCAGGAGGCAGAGGTTGCAGGGTCCATGTGTGCATTGAGAGGAGGCCCGGGGTGGTAGCAGTGTGGATTGGGGATGGGCGCCAGCTGGTTACCGGCAGACAGCCATGGATGGACAAAGCTGGTGATATTTCAGATTTAGCACTGAACCAATCGAAGCTCTCAGACCAGCAGCTCCTGATTTGCAACCGGTCAGCGAGCTCTGACTGGCTTGCAGCCTGGCTCCGATTCACACTGCTGTCACTCAGAACCGGGACTGAAGTACCGGCTGTCCCCCCTGATGGTGGCCCTGACTATATAGACCAGGATGGGTACAGTCAGTGAGGGATGGAAAGTGCATTTTCCACCTGGATATACCAGTAGATTCTGTTGACAGATCTAAAGCTTTCCACAGAAAAGTATCGTGTATGGAAATAGTCTTTCGGATGGGAGTAGGTTGAAACAGTAGAAGGTCCAGCTGGTTGTGCTAGTCAGGAGGTGAAAAGTGGCGTACAGTCTGATTAACATATGCTGTGCGTGCAAAAAAAAGCTAAGGAACAGGGACACATATGTTAGTGGTTTATGAAGTGAAATTCTTATACTATACATTCTATATTTTTTTTACAGAAATATTATATTTATTTTAATTATACTTCAGCCATGGTTGGCAAAACATTTAAACAAACATAGAAGCTCATTCAGCAAGGATATCAAAACTGCTAAAAAGCAGTTGCTGTGATCAAATAGTTGCCATCCAGAAAGAAAGAAAAAATGTCCATTGTAGAAACTGAAATCACAGCGCGATGCGATGACATAACCATTCGCAAATACCGATACATTGATGAGTACTTTCCATCTGCGCCAGGCAAAGCCATCCACAACTCTGCTAACACAACTGGCTGGAAGTGATCATCGTTGACATCAGAGGCCCACCTGAAAAACGCCTCGCAGGGGGGGGGGGGGGCAGATATTAAGAAAAATGAGTGCGGAGAGAGTTAGATATGGGTGGGGTGTGTTCAAACTGAAATCTAAATTGCAGTGTAAAAATAGAGCAGCCAGTATTTACCCTGCACAGAAACAATATAACCCACCAAATCTAAAGGGCCGTATTCACGGGCCGATTTGGGGAGAGATGTGTGCTGGGCGGTTCGCTCATCACACATCTCTCTCCCCGCTCAGCACAGTGCGATGTGTGCTGAGCGTGCGTGGTGAGACGGGGGGACGCTCATTTCACCCAGCGGATGAAGTGAGCGACCTGCTAGATTGGCCTGCATGCAGGCCAATCTAGCACCAGCAATAGCGATGCGCGGGGCTGCGCATCGCTATCACTGTGAGGGGTACACACGGATTGATCGCTGCTTAAAATCTAAGCAATCTAGTCAGATTGCTTAGATTTTAAGCAGCGATCGCTCCGTGAGTACCCCCCTTAACTCTCTCTGCTCGTGTTATATCTGCCCCCCCCCCCTGCAGTGCACATACATGGCTTTGCCCATTAAAGATTTTGCTTTTGCGATCAATGCTGAATTAGGCCCCTAGTCCTCAAAAGTATCCTAACAGTCCAGGTTTCCAGGATATTCATGCTTGAACACAACTGGCTTAATTAGTACCTGAGTCAATCTCATTTAATCATATGTGCTCATGCATGAATATCCTTAGAACCTGGACTGTTTTGGTTCCTTGGAGACTGAGCTTGGGAACCACCGGCTTATGGAAGACATTTCTGACATTTAGGGTGGGTAGACACTAAAACAATATTGGGATGATTTGCCATATTCGAATGACAAATAATCTACATCATCTAGTGTGTAAACACAATTGAGCGCTTCTGTGGGTTGCATGCAACATTTTCTGATCGGCCGTGCTAGAGGGTCAAATGGACAATATCATATGCGGGGCTGTGCAGTGTAATAAAGGACAGAACGAGGTATTGTTCCATTGTTCATTACTTTGTGTCGTGTGCACAGCCGATCTCCCACCCTTAAGGTGGGTACACACTAATAGATATATCTGCAGATCAATTGATCTGCAGATATATCTATGTACGGATAGGGCAGTGTGCTGTGCATACACACTGCCAGATCCATCGGGGGACTGACGTCATGAACTGGGCAGGCGCCCGCCCAGTTCACCTGTCAATCACCGCCGGCCGCCGCAGCATGTGTACGGGCGGGCGGACGACCGCCCCGTACACACACAGCGACGCGCCAATATATCGGTAGATATATTGGCCGTCGGCTGTGCTGCGCGGCCGACGCGATACGTCTGTGAATGACGGAGTTCACAGACGTATCGGCCGTACACACTGGCCGACGGACCCGCGATATATCGGCCGTTCAAGAGAACGGCCGATATATCGACCAGTGTGTACGGGCCTTTAAGCTGGGTACACACCAGACGACAGCAGATGCGACGGACCGACATATCGTGCGGTCTATACACACTGCACGATGTGGTGAATGACCCCACAATTTGTCATTCCCCAGCAGCATCCTGTCATAAGGGATCGTCAGTCGCATCTTCAGATTGAGCAGCATGTAGGGCCGGCCTGAAGATGTGTTGGAGGACACAGTGGGAACGTTCATAGTGATTATGCACTGTACAATTTGAATTTGAATGATTTGTCCATCCAATCCATCGGAATCGGCCAAATCATTCAAGATACATGTGACTTAATCTTAGTCCAGTGATTCTCAGCCTCGGTCCTCAAGTACCCCCAACCAGGGCCGTAACTACGTGTGTGCCAAGGGGGCTTGGCACACAGCGCAGTTGCCCTGAGGGCGCACGGCCAGCGGCATGTAATGAGTCAAATTGACTCATTACATGCCGCCGAAGTCTGCGCCGTGCGCCGCGCTGGAGGGAGAGGAGAAACCAGCGCCGGGCAGCAGAGAGAAGGAGGAGGAGGGAGGGGGAGCAGGGAGCCGCAGCAGCGCTATTTGATTGGTAGTAAGCGTCGCTGCAGCATCCCCCTCTCCTCCTGTATTGGCTGCCCGGTGCTGCTGTGGATGCTGGGGAACCGCATCCCTGCATCCATAGCAGCGCCGGGCAGCCAATACAGGAGGAGAGGGGGATGCTGCAGCGGCGCTTACTACCAATCAAATAGCGCTGCTGCGGCTCCCTGCTCCCCCTCCCTCCTCCTCCTTCTCACCTCACAGCCTGCACCAGGAGACTCGAGGAGCCTGTCAGCGGGGAGAAGGTAAGTATATCCCCCCTCTCTCTTTCTTTCTCTCTCTCTCTCTCTCTCTCTCACACACCGCCTGCCGCAATATGTAAAATGGGGTCCCGGCTGCCGCAATGTGTAAAATGGGGTCCCGGCTGCCGCAATGTGTAAAATGGGGTCCCGGCTGCCGCAATGTGTAAAAAGGGGTCCCGGCTGCCGCAATGTGTAAAATGGGGTCCTGGCTGCCGCAATGTATAAAAAGGGGTCCTGGCTGCCGCAATGTGTAAAATGGGGTCCCGGCTGCCGCAATGTGTAAAATGGGGTCCCGGCTGCCGCAATGTGTAAAAAGGGGTCCCGGCTGCCGCAATGTGTAAAATGGGGTCCCGGCTGCCGCAATGTGTAAAATGGGGTCCCGGCTGCCGCAATGTGTAAAAAAGGGGACTGTCTGCCGCAATGTGTATAAAGGGGGACTGTCTGCTGTAAAGTGTAAAAAGGGGGACGCTGTCTGCTGTAATGTATAAAAGGGGCTCTACCTGGTGTAGTGGCGCTACTGTACAGCGTAATTTGAATAATGTAGACTACTGTGCACCGTAGTATGAATTGCTATTATTTTGTGGCCACGCCCCTTCCCCGTGAAGCCACGCCCCTATAAAAATGTTGCGCGCTGCCCCTATCTTACATGGGGGGGCGCCACTATCGTTTCTTGCACACAGCGCTAAAATGCCTAGTTACGGCGCTGCCCCCAACAGTTCATGTTTTCCAGGTCTCCTCACAGGATTGCAAGTGAAATAATTTGCCCCACCTGTGGGTCTTATTTAATGTGTCAGTGAGTAATGAATACACCTGTTCAACTGCTAGGTGAACTGGAAAACATGAACTGTTGGGGGTACTTGAGGACCGAGGTTGAGAACCATTGTAATCTCATCTTTAAACATAATCCTGTGTACAGCCATCTTGTCCTGCACATCTTTGCTTACCAAATTATTTACTACATGGCTGATGACAAATATCTGAGAAAGATGCTGCAGATCAAATGCTTCAAATAAAACATGGAGAGACGAGAGTGATGGGGGAGCAGAAGACAGAACTACTGGCTGTCTGCGTAGCAGGAGCAGCAATCTCAACCATACGATATAAGGTGTTTATGTCGGAACACTGACCAGCCCAAGATAAGTGTCTGATCAGCTACATCATTGTCTGTATTCCTATCCCAGCCCATAAATGGCAGCATGTAACCGGGGGATTGGGTGAAAGCCGGAATGCACATGGCTGTATGTCAGAGGAACAAAAAGGGAAAATGGCTCTAATTTGGATCATTAGTGTCAAATCAGTGCTAATCATCCTTCACCATAAGAGCCCAGCCTACAGGGGTTTGTATCTCCCTGTGTGGACCTCAGACGGGGCAGGGGGTGATCGGCGTCTATCTAGATACACAGTATGTCGCTGCAGCTGCAGCAGCAATGTGCATAGGAGCCGGTGTTTTCAGTGTGCTTAGTGTGTATATAATATGTGCCTATGAATACATCCGCGTATTAGGGCACCGTTGCCGCACCCCAGGCCTCGCTCTCTAGGAGCCCATCCTGCCGGGCAGAGCGCCATGCTGGCCTACATGCAGAGCAGCAGAGCCTATAGCGGTATACAGGAACATCGGCACTCCCATCCAGGAAGGAGTTAAATCAATTTAAATCCTGAATAGAATCAAACAATTTGCATAATAATTTCCATTCCTTTTGCTTAAAATGGAAATGGGGACTGATTCTCAAGCTGACACCCTCCTAACCGTGACAATGACAAGTATTGCACCTTCACTGTCTCTACATAATATACCTACCTGCTATAATCGTTAATATACACATACCTGCTTTACCCTTCTACGTATATCTATGCTATATCTTTTTTCTACATATACCTGTACCTGCTTTACAATTCCATATACCTACCTGCTATACCGTTCATCATTTACCTATCTACCATACCCTTCTACATATACCTACCTGTTATACCCTTCGACATACACCTACCTGCTTTACCATTCTTTTACATATAGCCCTGCTGGAAGTCTTATTCTATATATAACCCTACACATCCTGCCATACCCCTCTCATTATAGCTACCTGCTGCAATCCTTCTCCAACGTATACCAAGCTGCTGTAACCCTTCTTCTACATATACCTACCTACCTGCCAAAGTATATACTTCTGCAAAAAGCCAGCACTAGACAACCACTCCACAGCATAAACCTTCCCATATATACCCATACATTATTAGCCCTTCTCACTTGTGTATGGTAGTGATTGCTGTACCGAACCCTCAGATAATACCACACAAATCGTCTATTTACAACACAGAAACATACATTCAGTAAGTATAATAATTATTAGCCTTCATCTATAAATAATAGAAATGAAAATGGTAATATGTAATTAGTGAGGAATCACAATGACATAAAAACCAAACGCATATTCCCAGTAACAAAAAAACCGTATTAATTTAGTAGCTAGAAAGGATGTACGCATCAGTATAAAATGTCAGTATATTACCATACATCCACCAAAGTAATAGCATGTATACGGTACACAGTACTGTACACTATAATGTGTGTATATATATATATATATATATATATATATATATAAGTAGGACACTCCCACAGTTCACAAAAATAAACCATGTGTGTACTGTCTATGGTATGCGGTCTATGTGCGTGCATGTGTGTGTATGTGTATATATATATATATATATATATATCTTTCACATAGACCGCAGCAATAAAACATCAATGCATTTGCGTGTCTGTGTGAGTATGTGAGTATATGCATGTATGTTTGTGAGTATGCATGTGAGCATGTATGTATAGGGAGAGAGAGATGTACAGATAGACTATGCGGCACTCCCATAGATCACAGCAATACCATATTTTCTATACTATATATGGCACTCCTATAGATCATAGTGTGTTTTATATACTGTATGGCACTCCCTAGATCACAGCAGCCAATGTCAGATTCGTAGACGTGTATAGCGCTGTAAGAAATGCTGTAGTGTGAAATCACCGGGTTCTAATGTCCTGCATTTTGGGATATATAATTTAACCGACTGACTGCTGGTTGGAATTTTTTTTAGTTTATTGATATAAAGCTTACGGAATAGAATTATAAGGCGAGATACGATTTCTTAATAAAGTACTGATAGTAGCAGCATTTTATTGTATAGGTCTGCTCTGTGATGTCCATCTGCTTGTATTGCCGGCATACAGAATGGAAACAGCCATCGGGTCCAGGCACATGTTTCAGTGGATTACGGGCTGCTGGAGACATGTAGCCAGCATTACACCTATGTATTGTATAGGGAGCGTCGGCGGTACTCCGATGTGTGGGGGTGCTACAACATTTGCTAATGCGTAGAGTTTGCTTTGTATTGTCACTGAGCAGCTGTATTTATCACACTATGGGAACACCTGGTTATGCTACTTACATGTAATGTACATTTATCCGTAACAACGGATCAGTTTTATACATGTCTGACTGCTTTATTAATAGCTAGCTGGCAGGTTAGCACACGGCATGTGACTCCTATGGGAACACATACATTACATACAGTAGTGCGTGTATTCATCTTGCCCTAAAGCTAGAGGTGGTTCCCAAACACACTGTCCTCAAGGCACCCAACAGTCCAGGATTTAGGGGTATCCCTTGTTTCTGCACAGATGGTATAATCAAAATGACTGAGTTACTAATTAAGGGGTCTATTTACTAAGCCTTGGATGGAGATAAAGTGGATGGAGAAAAGGTACCAGCCAATCGGCTCCTTACTGCCATGTTACAGGCTGTGTTTGAAAAATGACAGTTATGAGCTGATTGGCTGGTACTTTATCTCCAGCGACTTTATCTCCATCCAAGGCTTAGTAAATAGACCCCTCAGTCACCTGTGTCTACGCATGGATAGCCTTAAAACCTGGACTGTGGGGGTGCATTAAGGACTGTGTTTGGAAAACACTGCCCTAAAGTGATTTCCATAGGAGCATAGTATATATAGTCCCTGTGGCTCAGACTCATGCTCACGGTGGGAAGATTTGAGACATGAATAGGACCCCTGAAATAATAATAGCTGTAATTATGTGTTCAAGAGAAAGTTACCTTCTCATTAGTCTTATTACAGTCAGATATATAGGGTGAGCAGGTATCATGCCCTTATCACTAAACTCAGCCCCCACACCAGTCTGATGTGCAGCAATCCAGCCTCTTACTATCAGCGCACGTACAGGGAGCTTATGCAGAACGTCCTGTTCCTCCCTAGTGACATCTACTATAACTTATTGCCAATTGTTTGTTACATCTCGTGATCCTATTCCTTTCCCCGAGCCCTGCATACAGTGTGACCGTATAACAGATGACCGCATCTGTACTAGGATACTACTGCACACTGTTACCAGTGAGATGACAGTTTGTATTAGGCAGGATTATAATGTCTATAATATATAATTACTACAATATTATAATAATGCTATATGTCATATATATGTAATTTGCTGGGAGTTACAGTGTGGAGGGCGCTTCTCCCCTCTAGAGAGAACAATGCACAATCTACAGGAGACAATCTGCGGCTAGTCATATTGTTTCATCTTCCATCACTACATACATTGCTGCCTGTTATTACATACATGTCACTGCTCTCCGCTGATTACATGCAAATAACAAACAAACAAAACAACAACAAATAATTATTAAAAATAAACAGTACATTAGTAACATTACTCGCATTATTCTCACTACTCATTGCCTTGGTTGGTGCTTTCAGACCTGTTAATCTTCAACATTATTACTCACACTAAGCTGCTCGGGCTCAAGTAAGGGTGATTTCACATCATTGCAAAGCAGAAAATAGAACATAACAGGCTATTAATAGCATTTTGCTGGGCAGCAAGTATGCAGAACATACTGTAGATAGATGTACACACACACACACACACACACATATATATATATATATATATATATATATATATATATATACTTACATACATACATGCATAAAACACACACACACTACATATTTACATGTAATGTTGGCTAGGGGGGGATCTCTGCATGGGCTCTGCAGAGGTGGGCTTGCACAGGAGAGCACCCTGACATAGCCCGCACCAGGCCTGTGCAGCACATAGTAGAAGGGTCTGGTTATTTAGCTGTGCTGAGTCCTCATTAATGTTTCCAGTACTTTAATGTCCCCTCTCCCCCTGTCTCCCTTCCCCCATCAGCTCGCAAGCTCCGGGAGGCGGGGCCATACTGTAAGCGACCAACCAGCAAGCTCTGTGGTTGCTCGGTGACAGCTGGAGGCTCCGCCCCGTGATGTCAGAGTGCGGGCTGCTCTGCTGCTGCCTGAGAAGCGCCTCGGACAAGTTGGGAGAGCGGAGTGTGAGCGCTGTTGGGTCTGCAGGAGCTGCTGCTGCTGGGATCTCGGTGACTGCCGCCATAGGGAAGGGCTCCGCAGCAATCCATCACGCCCGGGGACAGAGTGTGCGCTGCAGTGGGAGCAGGGTGCAGACGGCCAGGGCTAGTCGGAGCTCAGGAGCAGGCAGCGGCGGTGGTGACCGGAGAAGGTGTTCTGCTTCCACCGAGCTGCAGAGGGCACACCGGGCTCGGAGCTCCGGCCCCCTGCACCCGGGCAGCATGGAGCTGCCTGCGGCCGGGGAACATGTATTTGCAGTAGAGAGCATCGAGAAGAAGCGTATCCGCAAGGTAAGGCACCGGACCGCCGGCACGCTGCACCCGCTGCTGCTGGGCTCTGACTGTTCTCTCTCTCTCCTGGCAGGGCCGAGTGGAATACCTGGTGAAGTGGAGAGGGTGGTCTTCCAAGTAAGTGACTGTCTTTCACATTCGTATAGGTGGTATGCCCTTGCAGCAATCCAGCTGCTGCCTGGCATTACGTTGCCCATGGTGGCCTGGCATGACATTGCTCAGGTCGTTTAGCATCTGGATGGTGAGATTTCGGCATTCTGTGTTAGAGAACGCACAGGAAGGAATAGAATATGTCTCCATCACACCTGCCTCTCTATGCCCTTATAAGCAGCGGGTGTAGGGTGGGGGAGTCACTTGAAAATCATTTAAAATAATTGCTGGCAGTCAAGGGGTTAGGTGCAGGCTGGCACTATCTCGGCCCTGTATGGGGGTGGGGAATGCGCTTTTTGCCAAGGATGGAATTTCTTTCCCTGCCTCTTTCCCTCTCTCTCCTCACAATCCTCTATCCCTCCACATCAGTCTCCCTTCTTCCAATCAGAACCTCCTTTTTCGTCCTGATATCTCTGTGACATACTCTGCATGTCTGCCCTAGCCGCACTTACCAAGTAAACGGATCCTTTTTGTGGATGAGGAACCTCACACCATTAGCTGTGAGAGTGTGCATAAATACATCCATCCTAATTCCATTATCCTATATATTGGACGCATCAATAACACATTTGCTGTATTTCTCCAAGTCATTTCTATATGTCCGTGGTGAGTCAGCAGCAATATCACTTGAAGATGCTATCTCTTTACAGTCTACTGTACTGTCTTCCCAGTGGGTGGCAGAGGGTCCCTTACTACATGATACAGATAAAGATGGCATGTATTAGGGTAACCTAATTAGATGTTACTAGAGGTAGGCAAGAGGAGTAGGGTCCCCTGGTAAGGGCATGTTGGAGAGTTGGTGCAATATCACATTCGGGAAAAGATTAAGTGGAGAAGGTGGCAGAATGAAAAGGCTGCAGTGGGAGTTTATATTGAAGTTGTTAATTCTTAGTAACTGTTCTTTTTCTGCATAGTACGTCTGAAGTTTAGGCTAGTATTGCTGTCTTAACCTGGGGAGAACAGCAAGTCGTACAGCAATGTGGACTTAGAGAACTGTACTACAAAACTCCCTGCCCACAGCATAAACATTCCTACACCTGTGCTAATGTGACTTTGTCATTTCCAGGTATAACACATGGGAGCCAGAGGAAAATATTTTGGACCCTCGACTTTTGGTCGCCTTCCAGAACAGGTGAGAGATTGATACATTTATATAAGTATCTTTGTAAATTAATTCTAAGTACAACTGTGAAACCCAAATTATTATTTTACAATCTTGCTTTAAGATGAGATATTTTGGATACATTTGTGTTTTAGTGGCAAGGAATCTGGCAAGGTAATCTTATAAAGAATATCTTTAATATCATCAGTTTCAGATGAGCCACTTAGTTGCCTGGCAGGTGGTATGTGTAAATTTTCCTAAATTGTGCTTTTAGCAATTAGAGATTTATAATTTTGGCAATTTGGGTTCCACTGCAAAGTTGTGAGAAGACGTCTTTACCTCCGCCCACTCCAGAAATCCTCTCTTGGCTTTTTCTGACATTATGTAAACAGTGTGCAGCAGAGTCTACCCAGCCTTGAATTGCATGTACTCTGCCCTGTGCATTTTAATGAGATCATTAGCATAAAGTCTGCATCTGTAGATTTTAGTATCCAGCATACTGTGCTACCTTTTTTATTCAACATTTTTTAATTTGATATTAGACAAGCTTCTATGGTTTATATAATTCCCATTGGAGGAATACTTTCTCTGTTCTTTCTACAATTTTATTTATATCTGCTTCAATAGAAGCAAATAATATCTGTAAGAAGATGCAAATTTATCAATGTGCAAGTTTATACGGGTTACCAGCTGTTCAGTTTCACCTGTAATGCTGTATGTGTTACTTGGTAATGATTGATAACATTAATAGTCTCTGTCCGATTTTTATATAGAGAGAGGCAGGAGCAGATCATGGGTTATAGAAAACGTGGCCCTAAACCGAAGCACCACATCTTATCGGTAAGTTTTTGGCTTTTTGCAACATAATTATAGATTATTACTTTTATATGGGTGAGTTCGGGGTTTCAGGATTTCCTATGTGCAAATGCAGACAAAATCCTTTTATGTTTAGCTTAATATCTGAGTCTTCCTCTGTGTCAATACTAGCTCTTTTAAAGCTGATGTGGCTCTTTTGTTGCAGATGCCTTCGTTTGCTCGTCGGTCTAATGTCTTAATTGGACTTCAGGACTCCTCTGTGGACAAACGTACTAAATTGGACATGGTGTCAATTACAAAGAGCCAACCACACCAGTATCAACTAAACAGCAAAAAACACCACCAATATCAGCCCAACGGGAAGGATCACACTGAGAAACACCACTCAAGCAACAAACGGAAATATTATTACCAGCTCAACAGCAAAAAACATCATCATTATCAACCAGATCCCAAAATGTATGACCAATATCCTTCTGTGAAGGATCCCCAAATTTGTGCTGATCAAAGTAATAGACACAGGGAATCGTGGACTCATAGTCAATCTGTAGACTTGGGGGTTCCTGCAAAGAATGGTACTGGACTGGCTTTAAATATGTTGGAAAAGAATAGTCTCTCAAGTGGAGCCTCCACCAGTCCATCTACTAAGGAAGGTTCAGGAAATGGAATTGGGGGGAAAATGAAGATTGTGAAAAACAAAAACAAGAATGGGAGGATTGTTATAGTTATGAGTAAATATATGGAAAATGGGATGCAGTCGGTTAAAATTAAATCTTCGGAGGAAGATTGTGGGACTGCTGAGCCAGGAAAGAAAGTGGAGGTTGTAAATACTGCAACCCAGAGTGTCTGTAATGTAGACAGAACTTGTAAAGTCATTGAAGAAAAACAGGAGCACTGGAAGAAGAGAGTGGAGTCCAAAATGAGGATGAATGAGGCCAGAGGTTACGGGGACAGAGGGCCAGTTCCTCTCACTGGCCTCCAGAGAACCTATTCTAATACAGAGTCTATCAGTGATCAGCCCTTGCAGCTCACTACCAAGAAGGACATTGCCTCACGGTCAAGTGCATCTAGTTTCTCTGTTAGTGAAGTGTCTCCTAAGGATATAGTGTATACTAATCCTAGAAAGCGTTGCCTGGCTGAAATGACTGCGCCAAGAGAGCCTTGCAAGAAAATACTCGCTTCACAAAGTGTGAGTGCTTCTGACAGAATGGAGAATCAGGCTGTGCAGAACTGTGTGCCTGTGTCTCCACAAGAGCCAGATGTAATTCTCCTTGATTCTGATTTGGATGAGCCCATAGATTTGCGCTGCGTGAAGTCCAGGTGTGACAGTGACCAGGAGACTAATAAACACGGGATGCAGAGCTCTAAGGAGTCCCAGCCCACTGAAGCAGACAGTCCAAAAGAGGAACCACGGACTGTATTCAGACCTTTTTTTGGGAATATTGTAATTACGGATGTAACAGCCAACTGTCTCACTGTTACTTTTAAGGAATATATAACCGTGTAACCGCACGGTCTACCTTTTCAGGGTCAGTCTGCGATCTGCAATATTTTCATTCAGGGAGAACAACAGCTGTGGTGCATCATACCGGATTATCTTTTCTTGTTCCTAGCCTTGAAAATTTGGCATCCTTTAAAGCACTTCATAGCTGAACAGTCTGAATGACTGTTGTATGTGCAGGCCTTTCCAATGGAGACTGAAACACCACCGTCATTTGTAAACCTGAAAAATTGATCTATTTATTTGTTAGTTATTTATATGTGTAGATTTAACCAAGCCTTGAATTGTTAAAAAAATATTTTTTGTGTGAAACACAATTTTGTTGTAACTATTTTGTTGCCAGAATTGAATGAGTTTACACTGAATTTAACCTGACATATATGATAATTTTGTATATTTTTGGTGTATTGTTGGTATACAGAAACAATTTCAATCCAGAGCTTTTGCTAGGAAAATGCTGCTATTAGACATGTTATGCTTCCAGTAACTGCTTGGTTGTAAATATTAAATGAAGAAATGTTATGTAAGCAGCATGGTATGGCCCCTGGCTTATCATGCCTGCGGCCTCGGTTAAGTGCTACATAATATTGAAGAATAATAAAAGTGAAACTCGGATATAAATAAAACATTAATGTTGTGTTTAAAGCATAATGCCACCGGGTAACATAGCTATATGCATCACCCCAAAATGTACTTACCTGGGTTGCAGTATTTGCAACGTCCAGAATGCCTTTCTGTGTCCTGTGCACACCTGGCACTTGCTGCTAGTAAATTGTTGATGTAAAACATGCTGCTGGGCAGCAGATATATCAGGGTGATGGGAGCAAGCGCAGTCCTACAATAATTGCTAATAGCTCCAGATACTCTGGCCTCTTTTTCACTGGGAGTGTGCAGGAATCAGCAGGGTAGCACCAGATATGCACTTGCACAAGAACTTGGGGCACTTTGGCCCTTCTGAACACTGAACCCCAGGTAAGTAAACCTTAGGGATGGGGAAACTGTAAATATTCCACCCAATAAATAATTTCCAGTTTTCGGTTTTTCCAGAACGGACATTTGCTAACTTGCATTGTGGGTTCTAGGGGTTGCCACATATGTTTTAGATTTGTACTTTATAAATAACCATGACCGAGTACCATAATCAATAAGAGGACCAGCACCAAATAACCAATGCTAGAACACTATGAATAGTCCAATTTAAAGAAATGCAACACACTGCAGACAGGAATGGATAACATTTAAAATCTAGCTTCTGTTTTGAACTCAATATGAAAAGGAATCCAGCATAAGTGGGCCAGAAAAGAAGGAAAAACCTATTCAATTATATAGATATATATATCAAAATAATGTGTACAGTCCTGATAATACAAAATAATTAGATGTAAGCAGTGCACTCACCAAGGTAGACATTTTGTCGCTCTCTGTATTAGAGGTAAACCCGGAGCCAAACTGCTTGTAGTAGTGTTAATGGTAATTCTCAATTGATTTTGACAAGATTTCAAATTCTCTTTCATTGCTCAAAGGTAGAAAAATGCTCTTAACCTCTAGCAACCAATCCACAATTGACTTGTATCTATAGAGGAAATTAGACTATTGCAGCGAATATTTGTGTTAGTTTAGTACAATTTGCAATTTTGGGCAATGTTATCAAATCATTACGTTTAAAAACAAAATCTATGAAGGCATGGGGAAAATTGCAAAATAAACTGCTTATGTATCTCCTCCCAAAGAAGACCATGAATAATTATTCCTGGCCTTGGGACTCCTGCTTACTTTACTGTGTCCTGTCTTCTGCCATTTTACAGAATTGCTGAGTGAACAGTATACATTCAGGTATTTCTGCCCCCTCAGTGCTTCCTGACCTTCCCTAGCCTTATTGGTTTATCAGCAGTGACTTTTGGCTAGTGTAGAGTAAATTAACACCCACAAGAGGTAGAGTATGGCATGGGATACATTGATTACTGGGAAATACAGGAAATACCTCCAGAAAAGAACAAATGACATACAGATTTTCAAGAAAATCAGACAAGTCTAAAGCGATCAGCATAGATTGTATGCGGTGCGGTTTCAGATAAAGCTGCATGTTTGTTATAGTTAAAGCATGGAAAACATTGTTATGTTTGCTATCCGGATGATAGATAAGACAGTCTACAGGTTGACATGCCTTAGGGCAACAGGGGGCTTTAGGTCGACATGACAATGATCGACAACATTTTAGGTGGTTTTCACAGATCTTTCAACTTTTGCTTAAGTTAGCATCCACGTGGACTACGATTGGGAATAGTAACCTGTGCTAAGCGCAGTGAGGCACCTTGCCCGAAGCATAGCGAGCTTGCAAGGGTGTACGTTTGCACTAATTGTGATCACATATATTATACCACCCGTTACGCTTTATACCCACTGGTGTCAATTCCATGAATTATGCTAGCGTTTTTAGACCTAGTATAATGCATAGTAACAGGCCTGAAAATGGATAATATTGTTTCCAATAACCCCATACTCCCGTGCAATATGCCTAACAATAATGTGTTGATTATCCAAACACTACCAACACCATTCCATACATTTAATCCAAGTGAGATGCATTGTGTTTAAACATACAATTTTACTGCCTGTTGGTGCATAATTATTAATTTAGAGGTGGAACGTCCATGGTGTAGGGTAACACTGACATTAGATGTGGACCCAGAGGTAGCTGGGTATATTTGTAAGCAAATAGCCAAGATATAACTTCATACTTGCATATAACACATGTATCTAATGTTTCCTAACATGACTGAGACTGATAACCAGTCCAGCAAAGAATTCCATTCATAGGGCGATCTACCGAGCAACCAGATCTCCTCAAGGATATAACCATTTGAAGCTCAGATATAAATCGCTATCGGCAATCTTTTTTGTCCATACACAAAAGTTTGTGCCAAATACATACATACACAGTTTGTGCCAAATTTAGTCTGGAATTACATACATGGCAAGCAAAACTGTAGCGCGTAAGTATAAGTCAGCCTTCATTTCTGTACTTTATACATTATGCCAATTTCCCTGTATAACTAACTAATGGTGCCCATGTAGTATGGGGTGTGAATGGCCAATCAGTTCATGAAAGACCAAACTGAACACAAATAGCCACATGTATGAGCACCAACAAAATGTCAAAAATCTACATTTTATGGGGAGCATTCAGATATCAAAAGGGGGTTTGGTATGGATTACCGGCGGGCGGAATGCTGGATGTCAAAATCCTGACAGCGACATCCCACCTGCCAGAATGCAGGCAGCGGGGCGAGCGCTGAGTCCCCTTGCGGGCTTGCTACGCTCGCCATGCTGCGGGCTTGGTAGCTCACTGCACTTGCCACAGGATCTATTCCCACTCTGAGTGTCGTGGACACCCACGAGTGGGAATAGCCCTGTGGCATCGGTATCCTGACCGCCAGGATCCCAACAGCCAGTAAATTAAACTTAAACCTCAAAAGGCGCAGATGTTGATTCAGGCAGATGACGATGGCACCATAGTAGCTGCATCAGGGGGTTAGGCCTGAGTGCAAAAGTTCTGATCCTTTCAGATTTGACCATTTACATATACTGTATGTAAGTGTATGACAAAATCTGACAAAGATCCAGCAAATCAGCCTGTTAGGCCAGTGATTATCTATAAATGTTCCAAAGGTATCAGTACAGATAAAGAATGATAATAATAATAATAATAATGCTTTTAATTCAGTATATTAGGTGAATAATTATATGTGCGGCTAAACAATCCAAGCCCATGGAGGACACACTTTAACACAGTGACAGGCAACATGTAGTACCCCAGGGGCTACATTGTGTGGCCCTTTAACATTCACAGGAACCACACGTTAATCTGAATCTCATTAAATTAAAATAATGCATTTAAAAAGGAAAGAGACACCTACTAAAATAAAATAGCAGGCATTTTAGGCAAGCATTAAAAGGGACTGCTAGTAACGCTGGTGAACTTTCCTGCAAATTGTAGCTATATATTCACAGTACTAGCTGTCTGCTGGGCACTAAGCCGGGAGGCAGTCAATTTACCGGCTGGCAGGATACCGATGCTGGAATCCCAACACCCGGTGAAATACTGGCGGCCGGAATCCACACTCAGGTGGTGGTTCACGCTACCACCTGAGCTGGAATACAACCCTGTAGTGACCAAAGGTTGCCACCGGGCCCGAAGCGTGGCGAGCGTAGCAAGCCCACGACAAGACGTGCTGCGCTCGCCGCCGGGATCCAGGCTGTCAGGATCCCGGCGTCAGTCTCCTGACTGCCGGGATCCTGACAGACGGGAAATCATAATGATCCCGCTACAACAACACTGTGGCTACATTGGGCGTGTGGAGTCAGCTTCCTGCAAAGATCTGTAAGACTAGAGGCTGGCTTGATGCCATAGTTTAGCTGGCTACACTTTGTGAAGTTAGAGCTGCCATTTGATCTGGGGTAATAACGGCACAGGCATTTCTATAATGGGTGCAGTGTGTGCGGTGTACATGGGCCCCTGGGTCCAGGGGGCCCCCACCACACACACTGCACCCATATATTATACTTAATACTTACCACTCTGGAGTCCCGCGATGGCAGCCCTCCAGTGCAGGCATTTCTGAGTGAGTTGCGCTTGCACATTGGAGATGTCCCCGGGAACAAGGTGCGGGGCCATGTTCCCGGAGACCTGTGCATGCATTGCACAGTACACTCTGGCATTATGCCAGAGTCTGCTTGCTGCTGGAGAGGAGGGGGCCCGCGATGGAGGCTGCACACGGGTCCCTTGAAGAACGGCTTTGTTCTAATGACTTTGCCCATGTGACACATTTTTAAGTATTGATATATTCCAGCAATTTATTCAGATTGGTTGTGCTGCTCGCCCTCCATCGGATAGAAAATTGTGTTTGCTGGATTATAGCGTGGCTATACGGCAGAGCCATTTACTCATTGACTCTAACATTCTATACCTGGATATTATCTGTACCAGCTCAGGATATTTTGCAGTTATTCCCGTTATGCACCCTAATTAGCCCTGCTTTGTGGATTTAGGGCCTTACTCAGACTTGATCCCAACCACTTTGCGCCCATCTGCGCACACTTTCCACAAGGGCTGGGCTCCACCCAATACAGTTGTACTCTGTGGGGGTCATTCAGACCCGATCGCACGCTGCCTTTTTTCCGCAGCCGTGCGATCGGGTCTGAACTGCGCATGCGTATGAACCGCAATGTGCAGGCGCGTTGGCCGCCGGCCACAGGGCATACCCAGCCGTTCGGGAGGAGGGTTCCTGACATCAGTACTGGCCTGGATCATCGCAGCGGCTGAGTAATTCCTGGGCTGTGCAGAAACTGCATAAAGTTTTGTTTGTGCAGCTCACTGCACAGCCAATTGCACCCCTGCACAGCGATTACCCCCTCCCCTGTAGGCAGTGACAATGCCAAATTCCTTTGTCGTATAAACAACCCTTTATGAAGTCTAAGAACACTGTACGCTGTTTACTTAAGAAGTACCGTACGGGTACGCTGGTTGCGTAACGATCGCTCAGCCGTAGGCGAGACGCTCAAGCGTCACGTTCGCTCACGGCCCAGAGATCACAGGACAGAATGATTCGCTATGGCGTAGCGGTTCGCTCGAGACCACGAGGAGATCACCAGCGGCGCAGACGCTCACAACGCTATACCTTTATGTCTAAACCTTATACCAATGAAATACACAGAATACCTTAATGTGAATACAGGGTGTAAGTGCAACCTTGTGTAACCTGACTAACTACAAAGCTGCTTGAGCGTTACCGACGCTCAAGTGAACACTTAACACTATAGGAAATACACAGATGCTGGTTTAGGGTCCAAAGCCTATTAACTGTATTATATCTAATATACTTGTAAAAAGAGAATAACAGTACAAATGATACACTACAATATAACAGAGACTTCCTAACCAAAATACAATACTATCTAATACAATACAATACTAGTCTAGGGGAGATGTGAGAGAAAAGAGAAAGGAGAGAGAGAGAGAGAGAAATTGGCTCACAGTAAGACAATGATTACGGAGAGAAACTTACGCACAAGGGTAACGATCGCAAGCGCTTCTGGACAGCCAGCTTCCCGATTATCAGCATTGAGAACCGTTTGATGAGAAGTGCAAGCTGGATGCCACAGGCCCGTCTTTTATGCTACTCACACAATGCAATCTAATGGTCCCTACAATCTCATTGTCCATTGGACGCAGGAATTCGGCTTCGCATTATAACAAAGGTCATAGGTTGATTCATACAGGTGGGCTGTATGTGGTCTTGGTTATGCAAAACAATGGGTGATAACTAACACATTCCTGTCTTCTGGAGAGCTATTGTTTGGCGAATACAAAACAGAATCCTGTCTGGGTTCTGTTCTATATTCATGATGTCCACTTTCAGTTGAGACAATGACATCTCAGCCCTCATTCTCCTGTATACAAATCCAGCCCCATTTGTAAACACAGGTGTTGGCCCTCCTCATTGAGTCTCAAAGCTCAGTGTAATTAAAGGCTATTGTACTCCGTCTGCGGGAAAGATACTGATTTGGAGTACAATTGATCTTCAATTACTATTCCGGTGTTTACCTTATGCATGTAAAGATATGGGGCCCTCCCAACATGCAAACTATTGTTTGGGGGATCTCTGAGGTCAAAGAGCCATTTGAGACCCACTGATACCTGTACTGTTCAGGTGCATGAATAATAAATGGACATAACTTCTTATGTCCATAACTATTCGCACGAGCGATTAATACGCTCCAAACCAACACCGGAATATCGCTAATTAAATACTCTTCCGATGGGTACCAAACACTGCTGTATGATTCCTGTTAGACCCTTCGTACAATACAAAGAGGGATTCCTCTGCTCAGGGACATTCTATATTAACCAAACTTTCAGAATCTATCAAAGGGACCATGATCTACAAACTACATTAATTGTGAAAATATGTAACGAATGAGTCGCACGCTACGACTACATAAACTCTACCGTAAATACGCATACCGTGCGCCCGCGGGTGCACGCTATTGCGGGTATGCGCCTTCACGGGAGAGCGTACGCATGCGCAGCGCGGACCAGTGTGCGGTGCAAATATGGCAACGTGCATAGAGACATTTTTCTGACTTTGACAGTCCACCCTTTGGCAGTCAATAATAACTGCCACCTTCTAAAACATTTCAAAAGGAGAAAAATGTAAGTCAGGGGTTAATTGATTTCCATGGTGGGGAAAGGAAGAAGAGTGGAGTAGGTGTGAAGAGGGTATGACCTAGTGAGAAAGCAGAAGCATGTGTGTATGAGTCCATGTTTGGAGGGTCATGTATCATCGTGCCGTACGTGTGGTAAATCAAGCTTCGAGGTATTGCGAAGTATACATTTGAATTCCTTCTTATCCTGCGGTACAGGTCTGTGGATGGGCTGTCAAACTTTACCGAGCTCTTTTCGGATTTTTGAACAAAATGGGGAGCACATTTTAGTTGATGATACATGAATGGGGGAATATGTGATTGTTGATATCTGTGCCTGTATTCCCTATACTATGTGTGTTATTACCTGAGGGTTGTAGAGATGAAGATGAAGAACACTTATGGAAAATGCAATGATATTCTATGTCAGGTAAATGTACATCTGTCGTCGAAGTTTTGTTCGGTATCAGTTGAAAGTCGTCTTCTTTGCGCTGTATTGCTCCTTAGGCATGAGCAACAAGCTTTGTCAGTGCCATCAGATTTACAAAGAATGTTGGGCTAGCGTGAGTTTAAAAATACTAGGGAAACTGGGGATCCATGGCAAAGTTCATCAAGTGTCCATTTCTCAAGTGGTCAAAACTCTTTCTTTGGTCCATCCGTTGTCTGTATAGCGTCTCGTCAACTTCCTCGTCCAAGGGGGTCTTGTTATCTTGGGGGAAAAGCAGAAAAACAGGTGAAAGAAACGGACCGTATAATCGCATTTTCATCACATCCTGGTTTCTATCATTGGGTCATAAATCAAATCCAGGTTAATCACGGTTTCCTCACTCCTCAAGCTCATCACTTTTGTACTTTGTTTGCACCTCATTAAAGCCTGCCCGCATCTAAATATCAATCCAATGGATATAACAACACCCAAGATACATAGTAGAAACTTTCCAACATCCATTATGACTCCTTGAGCCCAGTCTCCTAAACCGGAGAACCAATTTCGCGGGTTCAACCATGACACCCAACCAGTCAGCTCATTACCTACAGCAGCAAGGGTGAGATTGTGTTTTCGACGAAATTCCCACTTCAATTGGAGAATGTCGTCCATCTTTTGGTCTATGACCTCTACCGGATCCTCGGTGCTATTTGTGATATACGTGCAACACTTTATGCCGTACTGTGTTGCCAATGTAACACAATATCCGCCTGTTACTGCTGTAAGATAATTAAGAACCATTCTATGCTGAACTAGTTCTGTTTTGTAGGCTTGAAGTTCTCTTCCAGTGTATCTAAACGTGTCATCATACATTTCAGTGATATTATCTAACAAATTGGCGAGTGCGGAAATGTATCTATAATTCATCACTCCTCGAGCGGTGCGAGTGAAATCTAACGCTACCAGAACCTGAATCCCGGTGGATTCATGGATAAGATCAGAGGCCGGATGCTCTAACCTTTCTGACAGTTGTCGTTTAACTCGGTGCTCGTAATGAGTGTGAGTATAAGGAGCTTGGGCACCACGGTGTATGTCCTTCATTTTGTCATGTGTTACAGTCATCACTTCAGGCAATACTTTTCCAATATAACACAATCCTTCAGAGTTTGGGGCAAGCCACTTGTACGCCTTTCTCCCGCATATGAAATATGCATCATCGGGGAGAACATATGGGACGGAGAAGGACATTACCATGTTACACACCTTCCAGGTGAACTCTCCTGACCCTAATTCTTCCATCTGTTTAATGCACGTATCAGTTTGTACGATATGTGCACAGTATCCTGGTGATACCTCTCCAACTCTAGTAATCCTATTTCCTAAGGTATATCAATACCGGAAAGATTTTCCTCTACTGGCTATGTGGCGTACAAGCTCTGTATCTGTAGGCATTCTATCTGCTCTGTGTGAAAAGGTCATGGTAAGGTTGCTCCATGACACTTCCCAATTTCCCGGCTTACGGGGATTGGAGATATTAAAACATAAGAGGGACCTATCCACATGGTATTGGTGGAGCTTCAAACTAGGAGGGCTGGAGATGTTAAACCTCCGGTCCACCGGTCTCCCACCCCTTAGCTCAAGTACCTCCCCTAACGTTAAAGGAAATGGTACTAGCCCTGATTTGCTATGACCCTGAGGTACTTGAGAGCATACCCAACAATCTGTTTTATTTAACACGTTACCCACTAAGGAGTGATGGTCACTCAATGGATGCTGGTCCATATGGATATTAAGACTGGATTGGCATTTCTTTATGCATCCATCTTCAACCATTGTCACAGAGCCTACAGATACAGTTTTTCTTTTTGAACTAACAATCCTTCAAAGAAAATGTTTACAGATAACATGGTTGTTAGATCGTGCCCGGTACTCGCCTTTGCTTGGTGATTGGGTTGCTATTGGAAATTTACACCTCCGTCTCAGTCATCAGGACCTTTCTGGATCCTTTCTCGACCTCACTGGTACTCTCACCGAAACAGACTGCTCTGGTCAACATCATGGTTAACGGGAAAATCCATATCACAGTCTCTTGGGGCAAGTCCATCTTACAGGAGGAGAAAAGAAGAAATTTGTAAAGGGGGTATAAGAAAACAGTTTGAGGGGGAGAGAACTTGTTACGATAATAAGTTCTCTCGTCTTGTTGTTCTTCTTGTTCTGCTGTCCTCTCAAAGGTGCTGTCTCTCAGTCTTCCAAACGAACATTCTGGTGATGCAATATTCCTTCCTAACCGGCGATCTTTCTGTAAGGAGAAAAAAAATCTGGCATTACCATTGGTCCAACTGAGGGGTGACATACCATCTTTAAACCATGGAAACATGAGTGGGAAGAGAGAGACAACAAAAAAACAAAAGAGATAGAGAACAATTCATGTGCATATATACATTACATAACTCGACAATAACCACCAATGAGAAAAGAGAAACAAAACATTTTTAAACATTGTCAACATTAAGAAAACATTGTTAGCATTAGAAAAACATTGTCAGACTTATTAGGCTGTCATATCTATGTGTCTACTGGTCTCCTTGAGCAGTCCCTCCCCACCAGCACCTGCATTACTCCACTGTCTGTATCTGGCCAGAAATACATTGTGGCGGAGGTCATGCTGGGGTTTGGTAGACTTCTGCAAGGACCAAGTGGATATGCAATGTGTGAATTCTTACCACTACTCGTCAGAGATGGGGATAGAGAGAGAGAGAAAAAAAAACATTTTTCACAAATACATTTACAACTTTTCACCTGGTCATTCCTGTGTCTTCAGTGAATGACCTCCCACTTTATTAACCGTTACCTCAGGCTTGCCTCCATTCCTAATAATCACCTTTCCTGCCTATGTGATCCCTGATTATAATGGTGTGTATTGTAATTTTTCTCATTTCTTGGTCTAGGGGGTCTAACTTTATGTGGGTTATTACAGTTATTGGCATAATGCCCTTCTCTTCTACAATTGTAACAAATCCTTGGCTTTCTCCATGTGCTAGGGGCCTGGGGTTCCGGTCGACTTGATGCATTCTCTAGTGCTTGGATGTTTAGTATCATCAACCGCTCTCCCTGCGCTTCCCTGGTTCTTTTGATATTTCGGTCATGCTCGATAGCGGACTCTCTTAATGCCGCAACCGAGATACCTCTCCAATGAGGTATTGAGGTTTGTACCCTAATTTTTAGTGTGTCTTTCAAGTTGCTCGCTAATACGGACACAGCTACCTCTCTGTGGTGTACATTAGTTTCAATGTCATCTATACCAGTGTACCTAGCCATATCCTGCAGAGCCCGGTGAAAATACTCTTCTGCGGATTCACCTTCTTTTTGTCTTATTGTATAGATTTTATTCCACTTTGCTACTGTAGGAAAATATTCTTTCAACTGTAGATTGATTCTTTTTACATTATCTTGGTTATACTTGTTTGTTAGTGGCACTTCCTCATCTAGCTTACAATCAGTGATAAATTTCAATGAATCAACATCGGGGGGTAAACATGCCCTCAAAACTGTCCTCCAATCTTTGTTACTTGGCTCTGCAGTATGTCCTAGCACTCTAATGTATCTTTGACAAGCAACTAAGTCTTTCCTGGGATCAGGAAATTCAGACAGAATTGCTCTTAATTCTGTTCGGGAAAAAGGGCAGTACATGGCGATGTTCCTGACAGGAGTGATTCCTGAAGAGTCAGTTTCCCCATTTGGTACTGCAATTACCCTAACAGGATTAAGTCCAGTAATGTCATTCTGAATTGATTCTATGATATAAGGTACATTTGTTTGTGTGTGATGTATAATACCATACATACCTGTGGACACGACCTCACCTGACCCTCCATTAGGGGGTTTGATTACAGTTTTTACCGATTGGGTCGCGTCCACCTGGATGTCTTGTGTGATGGCTTCTGGAGGAGGTGCCGACATCGTTCTGGGTTCACTTTCTTGTTGGTGTCCCTGAGGAAAGTTTAACATGGGGTGCGACTTGCATGGGTTAATAGTTGTACATTCAACAGCATTACAATTAGCATTGTTACATTTATCACACTTATTCTTATTATCTGTACTACTGTTGCTAAGAGCATTTTTATTGTTCACCCCTGTGCTTTTCTCCGCAACCACAATCCCCTCCATTGCCACCTCTCCCCTCTCAAGATGAAAGTTAGGTAAGTAAGTTACATTTCTTTGCATTTCACTCTCCTGTTGCCATATCTGTAAACAATCATAATGCTTGATTCGTCTCTTTGCTGATTTGATGAGACATATCCTTCGCCTTAAATTATGCAACACCTCTGAGTCAAAACTACCTATCCCGGGAAATGGTGCCTTATCCCCCGCAGTCATTCGTGTCCATTCATCACAAAAGGTCTCAGAGTGGGGACCATATTTCCCCCACATTACTAACCGAGCAGACCCTCGGGGTCTGCAAGCCTCTGGAGTCTGAATCCTGACCTCCGACCGTCTCTGTGTTGTGCACTTGGCTGCCATTGTGGACCTTTTTAACACAGAAAAACTTCCTAAACTGCACCAAACACAGAACTTCGTTGGAAATCCTTAAAGCTCTTCCACTGAACTTCTTCTGCTCCGGGTATCCCCGTTCCGCCTTCTAGCAGACACGTGTAGCCGTTGCAGGCCCTATCTCTAGAGATTTTCCTGAGAAAATTCCCTTCCTTTTTCTTTTACACAAATCACGCTTGCATGTGCTCCCTACAACACGTATGAGGGCAAGATTTACGCATGGATATACGACCTCATATCACGTTGCGTTATTGGTCACACATACAACCGTGCGGTCCAATCGTACCACTTATAGACACTTGTTGCCCATAAATGGTAGGATCATTGGAGTCTCCCTACTGTGCTCCAAAACAGCCAGAGCGTAATACAACGAAAACTTTATCACACTCTGTTGCACGTTTTCACTCAGATCGTGCTCATCACGTTCCACATAGATCACAAAGTTCACAAAGCGGGATTATCACATAGATCACAAAGTCCACAAAGTGGGATTCAATACACTCATACCGTTTTCAACCCACTATCATTCTTATAGTTTTCTGATCAGAAAAAAATCATTTCCCGTAGTCTGATAGCTCTCCCCAGAGGTATTACAGTAAAGTAAGGTATTTAAACTAAGTTTTGGAAAGCTGAAATCAATTTGTGCTATTTATCGCCTTGCGTTAAAAATCAACTTGTGGTTTGAGTTACGTGGGCGTACACAGACGCTCCGTCGCGTAATATACGCTGCGTGCGTCTGCCTTTGGATTGCGTACGCAAGTCTTTGTTAGAGACACGTGTACGCAAAGCAAAGATCCACCGTAACACAATTTATACTTTTATCAATGTAGACGATCCCTGATCATCTACCGCGTACCCCACTGGCTTTGCCTTATCTCCCAGGCAAACCTGTGTGTTTGTCTACACTTTTAACTATTACCTCTATTCTTAAACTATGAAATAACAGCAAGTCTCTTTTCTATCAACTATAAAACTGGCAAACAGGATAGTGATATACAAAAAATGAAATACACAGATGGAAAAGAAATGCAGATATATATATGTATGCGTGCGTATATACGCAAGACAGAAGAAAAATAAACAGTTTTAAAAGACACTAGCGTTTTGTTCTTACCTCCGGTTCCCGGATTCCTTCAGCACCCTTTACCTAAGCGAAGCAGACGCTTATCCCATCAGCACTGCGAGACCACCTCCCGCCCTTTGCTGAGGGATAATGTCTGCTGATCTACCTAGTGCAGATATGTGAAGGACTGGACGGCCCCCAATTGACAATGCCAAATTCCTTTGTCGTATAAACAACCCTTTATGAAGTCTAAGAACACTGTACGCTGTTTACTTAAGAAGTACCGTACGGGTACGCTGGTTGCGTAACGATCGCTCAGCCGTAGGCGAGACGCTCAAGCGTCACGTTAGCTCACGGCCCAGAGATCACAGGACAGAATGATTCGCTATGGCGTAGCGGTTCGCTCGAGACCACGAGGAGATCACCAGCGGCGCAGACGCTCACAACGCTATACCTTTATGTCTAAACCTTATACCAATGAAATACACAGAATACCTTAATGTGAATACAGGGTGTAAGTGCAACCTTGTGTAACCTGACTAACTACAAAGCTGCTTGAGCGTTACCGACGCTCAAGTGAACACTTAACACTATAGGAAATACACAGATGCTGGTTTAGGGTCCAAAGCCTATTAACTGTATTATATCTAATATACTTGTAAAAAGAGAATAACAGTACAAATGATACACTACAATATAACAGAGACTTCCTAACCAAAATACAATACTATCTAATACAATACAATACTAGTCTAGGGGAGATGTGAGAGAAAAGAGAAAGGAGAGAGAGAGAGAGAGAGAGAGAAATTGGCTCACAGTAAGACAATGATTACGGAGAGAAACTTACGCACAAGGGTAACGATCGCAAGCGCTTCTGGACAGCCAGCTTCCCGATTATCAGCATTGAGAACCGTTTGATGAGAAGTGCAAGCTGGATGCCACAGGCCCGTCTTTTATGCTACTCACACAATGCAATCTAATGGTCCCTACAATCTCATTGTCCATTGGACGCAGGAATTCGGCTTCGCATTATAACAAAGGTCATAGGTTGATTCATACAGGTGGGCTGTATGTGGTCTTGGTTATGCAAAACAATGGGTGATAACTAACACATTCCTGTCTTCTGGAGAGCTATTGTTTGGCGAATACAAAACAGAATCCTGTCTGGGTTCTGTTCTATATTCATGATGTCCACTTTCAGTTGAGACAATGACATCTCAGCCCTCATTCTCCTGTATACAAATCCAGCCCCATTTGTAAACACAGGTGTTGGCCCTCCTCATTGAGTCTCAAAGCTCAGTGTAATTAAAGGCTATTGTACTCCGTCTGCGGGAAAGATACTGATTTGGAGTACAATTGATCTTCAATTACTATTCCGGTGTTTACCTTATGCATGTAAAGATATGGGGCCCTCCCAACATGCAAACTATTGTTTGGGGGATCTCTGAGGTCAAAGAGCCATTTGAGACCCACTGATACCTGTACTGTTCAGGTGCATGAATAATAAATGGACATAACTTCTTATGTCCATAACTATTCGCACGAGCGATTAATACGCTCCAAACCAACACCGGAATATCGCTAATTAAATACTCTTCCGATGGGTACCAAACACTGCTGTATGATTCCTGTTAGACCCTTCGTACAATACAAAGAGGGATTCCTCTGCTCAGGGACATTCTATATTAACCAAACTTTCAGAATCTATCAAAGGGACCATGATCTACAAACTACATTAATTGTGAAAATATGTAACGAATGAGTCGCACGCTACGACTACATAAACTCTACCGTAAATACGCATACCGTGCGCCCGCGGGTGCACGCTATTGCGGGTATGCGCCTTCACGGGAGAGCGTACGCATGCGCAGCGCGGACCAGTGTGCGGTGCAAATATGGCAACGTGCATAGAGACATTTTTCTGACTTTGACAGCAGCGACTACCTGGTTGCAAAAACCGCCTGCGTGCGACCAGGTCTGGATTAGGCCCTGTGTTGGAAGTCCAGCACCAGTGACATTGAATGACCAACCTGTGGCGATTCCTGGACAGAGAATGCGTTGTTCAGTTTCACTAATAGACAGTGGTCCCATGAACTCATCCTGCCCTCAGATCTGCTTCTGGATCCTATACCCACTTATGACAACCAAATACCTCCAGTGGCAGCGCTGGGATTCGAGCCTGGTGGGATGGCCTCTGGGTTTGCCTCTAGCTCAAAATAAATGTCTGCTCTACTCTCCTCCCAAATACAGAAAGTCAGGAACCGCCGCCAGATGAAGCGCTTGCTTACCTGCGTGCTGGTGCGCTTTGCTGAGGAGGTCATGTGTGTTTCCATGATGTCCCTGTACAGAGATCCCAGCATGGAATGCTATTTCCAGTTCTGGCTCTCCACAATGCTCTGCTCATTTTCCCCTTTCCCAGCATTTTTCCACACCAGAGGTCCTTCCAAAACTCATAAATGGGCTCCGCCATAATACTTGTGATGAGCTGACCACTAATTACCCAACCACAGTCTCTGCAGCGGTCCCCTGACTCTGCACACCAGTCCACTGCTGTACTCTGCCTAACCAATGCCGGGTTGGTGACGTCACCAGTGACACATCCCAGTAGCAGCACTTGGACATGTGAACGGGTGCATCGACCCAGGTTACTCATTCATACAGCACAGCGAGCCGGGTTAAACACGCGTTCAACCCTGCTCGCTTACCTGGGTTGAAATACCGGTCGCACGATCCGGCTTATTTCAACCTGATGCTTTCACACTGCACAAAATCCCGTGTTGCTGCACATTCACGTGCATTAACCCGGTATATTATTGTTAGGAGGCTTAGGTTAAAACTGAGATATTTGTCTCAATAATGTAATATAATTATCTTATTTAATTTGTTTAAAAAAAACAACACACATACAATATGACTGCAAATCAGAAAAGATCTTGGATCTGCAACTGCAGGCTTATAGGGCTTCAAGCTCCTGTGCAACCTGTTGTCCATCACTGCTGAAACAGACAGGTGGATTGGTGATTGGGCTGAATCACTGGATGGAAAGGTTTCCATGTGTTGTGGGTAGATAATAGGTCTCACAGATAATCAGCTGATTAAATTGCCCAATTAAATAATGAGTAATTTCCATTGGACTTTGATCATGTACTACAATTTTATGGAAAATACATTTTTCAAAATAATTCTAAAAAACTCTGGTCGCTATAATGCATACTAGTATGTTTCATCATTAATAGATTAAAATAAACCACAAAAAAGGGTAAAACTGGTAATGCCGATAAGACTAAAAGGTGCCCATACACTACTGCGATTTTGCCTCATTTCATCCAATTTCGACGCATTGTGCCGAGAAATCAGATGAAAAGTGGCAAATCGTAGGGCAATCTGATCCGATGAGTGGTCCTGTGCTCATCGGATTGGAGCCTGTGGATCACAGAGACTGCACTATAGATTTCTCGGAGGCGGCAGGCTCCGGCAGCCTTGGCTGGGATCGCATACGATCAGGGGCGGATTGGGAAACAAAAGTGGCCCTGGAAAAATTTCTAAAAGTGGCCTCATGTGGGTGGCACCAAACCAACTGTAGGCGGAACCAATACCAAAGTAGGCGGGATTAATGCTTCAAATTAATATTACACCTCATAACCCAGTGATCACGCTGAGCCGAAAAAAAAGTGGGTCCCAGGGACCCCTCACTTTTAAAAATTGGGGTCCTACCTGTCCTATTCTGGGTCCCATCGGAATGATGGTTCTTATTAATCTTATTAATGATTCAAATATAAAAACACAGAGTTAATGATTCAAATATAAAAACACAGAGTTGATTTGGACAGTACAAAAGTGTTGGGGGGGGGGGGAAGGGGGGGTTACAGTGCTGCTGGGCTGTGTAGCATACAGGACACCCTGCACCAGAGCTGTAACTAGACATTTTGGCGCCCTATGGCAGAAACAGAATTGGTGCTCCACCTGCTATACCCAAAAGAAGGGACAGTGCGCGCGAAGGCGCGCAGCAACAATTTAGGGGAGTGGCTTTGTGGGGAAGGGGCGTGACCACATAATAGTGCCAATTAACATAACACCACACAGTAGTGCCACTTATACACATTGCACCAGGTAGAACCTCCTATACACACTGCGCCAGGTAGAGCACGTTATACACTTTGTGCCGGGCAGAGCACATTATACACATTGCACCTTGTACAGCACATTATACACATTGCACCAGGTAGAGCACGTTCTACACTTTGCGCCAGGTAAAGCACGTTATACACATTGCACCAGGTAGAGCACGTTATACACTTTCCGCCAGGTAAAGCACGTTATACACATTGCACCAGGTAGAGCACGTTACACACTTTGCACCAGGTAAAGCACGTTATACACATTGCACCAGGTAGAGCACGTTACACACTTTGCACCAGGTAAAGCACGTTATACACATTGCACCAGGTAGAGCACGTCACACACTTTGCACCAGGTAAAGCACGTTATACACATTGCACCAGGTAGAGCACGTTACACACTTTGCGCCAGGTAAAGCACGTTATACACATTGCACCAGGTAGAGCACATAGACATACATTAAACAACCCCCCCAAAAAATATGTAGTCAGCGTCATTACACACATAAAGACCTGTTATATGCAGTACTAAGCTCGATGTGATTTGGTCTATAGCAGAACAAAGACAGACTAGAACCATCCACCTGGGGCAGAAAGGGAATGGGTGCCAACCAGCCAGGTAAAGGGTGTCAACCACCCAGGGCCAGGGGGAGGGATGAGGGGGCACACTGTTGCCGGGGGGAGGGGTGAGGGGGCACACTGCTGACGGGGGGAGGGATGAGGGGGCACATTGATGCCGGGGGGAGGGAAGAGGGGGCACACTGCTGCCGGGGGGAGGGATGAGGGGGCACACTGATGCCGGGGGTAGAGATGAGGGGGCACACTGATGCCGGGGGGAGAGTTGAGGGGGCACACTGTTGGCCAGGTGGAGGGATGAGGGGGCACACTGTTGGCCAGGGGGAGAGATGAGGGGGCACACTGCTGGCCAGGGGGAGGGTTGAGGGGGCACACTGATGCCAGGGGGAGGGATGAGGGAGCACACTGATGGCCAGGGGGAGAGATGAGGGGGCACACTGATACCGGGGGGAGGGATGAGGGGGCACACTGCTGGCCAGTGGGAGGGGATGAGGGGGCACACTGCTGGCCAGGGGGGGGGGGGGTGAGGGGGCACACTGTTGGCCGGGGGGAGGGGATGAGGGGACACACTGTTAAACAGGGGGGGGGGATGAGGGATGAGGGGGCACACTGCTGGCCAGGGGGAGGGGTGAGGGGGCACACTGTTGGCCAGGGGGAGGGATGAGGGGGCACAATGCTGCTGACAGGAGGGGAGATGGGGACACTCCAATGCTGTCAGGGGGAGATAGGGGGGGGGGGGGCAAGCTGGTACTGGCAGGGGGAGATAGGGGGTCACAATGGCACTGTCAGGGGGGATGGGGGCACACTGATGCTGGCAGGGAGGATATGGGGCACACTGGTGCTGGCAAGGGGGGCAGGAGGCCTCTCACAGTCACGCACCCACATGACGGGACTTACCGCCAGAGCAGCGCGGACCCAGCAGCCAGGAAGCCTCCCCTGGGTGATCCTCCCCGCAGTACAGCTCCTGTGAACAGGAGTCTTGGAGGAGCGGCTGCGCCTGCAACACGGTGGACCCAGCTCTCTAGATAGCGGCCGCTGGCCGCAGCGGTCACCAGTAAGCAGGTGACAGGGAGGAGGGGGTATGGCCGGCTCTCCTGACAGCGGCCGCTGCCCGGCTCACTAATAAGCATGTGATGTGGAGGGCGGGCCGGCTGGCTCTCCTGACAGCGGCCGCGGCACTCACAAGTTGGCAGATGACGTGGAGGGGGATGGTGCCACTCATGACAGGCGGCCCCGGACCCCCATCGGCCCGCCGGGGTATTCCCCGGTAAAGGCAATGGCCAATCCGGCCCTGCATACGATACATCATATGAAAAAGGACTGCATACGATGTATTGTATGCGATCCTGCTGCCCAGGAAGCTCAAGGGCTGCCACCCGGAAGTTTGAGGGCAACATTTGCAACTTCTTCCCTCGGAAAAGTCGCACTAGTGTATGGCCACCTTAACAATATGCAGATACCTCCCAACATGGGGCCTGATTAATTATGGATCACTTAAGCAATCCTATGTGTAGTTTCCCGATGGTGCGAGCAGCTTTGCATTTGCAATCCTTAATGAATCAGGCCCATGACCCATTCCAGTAGGAATAAAATGCTCTGCTCTTTGACTTCCCTCTTAATTTATGATTGCCGTCACCTGTTTTGAACAGGTAAATTGATATGAAAGGTGTTTCAGCAGGGGTGACGGTGATCATAATTAAGAGGAAATACCAGGAACAGAGCATTGTGGGGCCCGTTTATCATGGATCACATATTGAATGCAATATGTGCTGGATCTTACTGCCCAGGATCACACTGCAAGATGCGATCCCTTCGGGTGGATGTATCACCCAGCACATGCATGGACAGGGGCTCAGAAAGGAGCCAGTCCCGGTGATGTGCTCTGGGGGCTGCCAGGAGTCCTGCGCATGCGCGGTCACACGTGACTAGGCTGACCATATTATCCCTTTAACCTGGGACACTCATGAATTACACAGGTTCTGTGGCTGGCTGACTACAAGCCTGCATTTCACCTGGTTTTAAGCAGCCACAGAACCTGTGTAATTCATGAGTGTCCCAGGTTAAAGGGATAATATGGTCAGCCTACACGTGACCACAATGCACGAATGCCATTTCCACTGATGGAACCCAGCCGGAATTCCTTTCCCATAGGCTACAATGGGCTACAGTAATCAAAAGATTGCTATAGCTGCGGAGAACAATATCGACATTGATACATCGGCAGCATCGCATTCCCCATAGAAACCTATGGGGGATGTGGCTGCAGGCAGAAATGGAGGGATCACAGCAGGTATCGGAGATGGAGACCTACTGCGATCTCTCCTTTATATAGTACATTCCAGGGATACTTAATATTTGCGGATAACCCCTGAAAAGGGGTGTTTTCGGATACATAGCTGCAAGTATTTGATAAATGAGCCCCTGTCTCCCTCCTGGAAAGGGTCATGTTGGGAGCTATGTATGCCAGGCATTACCAACCTCAGTCCTCAAAGCACACTAAGTCCAGGATTTAGTGATGTTCTTGCTTGAGCAGAGGTAACTTGATTACTACCTCATTTATTTTGATGTAACCATCTGTGATGAAGCCTGGATATCACTACAACTTGCACTGTAAGTGCATATGTATTATTTTAAGAACCCCAGATAAACCGCTCCTATGATTCCAGGCCTTGTGCATCTAGACCTACTTTCCGTGTTTGACACAAATATTATATTATCATTGGATAATATCGGCTGTCTGCAGTATCATGGTCATCTTATTGATCAGTACCAAGGAGCACTGACCTGTAGAGGAGTGCATAAACCGGGATGAATGATCTCACTGCATACGGGAACTTCAGCACTGACTCACCTGAGCAGTGTCCATCTAACCTGTACACTGGAATTGTCTCACTACTCTTTTCTCTGGGCGTAAACACATCTTGTATTATTTGTCTTTATTAGCATCCATGCACGCAGAAACGCACAATACCCATCCCATTTCTTACTAAAATACAGCCAAGGCTGATAATTTAAACAGTTGCTGCGGTATGTGAGAGAGCTTTCCGGAAACCGCAACTCTCAAGAAGCAGTTTAACCCTGAAATAGCCCTGGGGGAAGGAGGGAGGGGGCTTCCTGCCTCACGGTGGCTCACACCACAGCTCTCCAGTCACTATTCTGTAACCTCTGATGCTTGGAGCTGAATAATGCAAGTGAGCCTATAAGCCACTGAAAGACATGACTGCTCATACCAGGTACTTATAAGGTATACGAACAACTTGGAAGGAAGGAACACTATATTTCATGAGGCAGTTGCTTTTCTCAACACAATTCAGATGATATAATTTGTGTATGTACCAGATTTGGGTAATCACCTTTCTTCACACCCATAAACCGCTGTCAACTGTCTCCCACCTGTCAGTTCTCACTTCTCTCCCAAGTAATAAATCCACCCTAGTAGATAACAAACGTATTGTTTCCGGAAATGTACTAATAGTTGTTCTCAGTGGCAGCTACTCCCAGTAGCATCTCCTCTCGCTAGTATCTCTTCTCAGTAGTATCTCCTGTTAGTAGCATCCCCCCTCACTAGTATTTCCTCTCCGTAGCACGTCCTCTCACTAGTATCTCCTGTCAGTGGCATCTCCCTTCACTAGTATCTCCTCTCAGTAGCACCTTCTCTCACTAGTATCTCCTCTCAGTATATCTCCTCTCACTAGTATCTCCTGTCAGTGGCATCTCCCTTCACTAGTATCTCTTCTCAGTAGCACCTTCTCTCACTAGTATCTCCTCTCAGTAGCAACTCCTCTCACTAATATCTCTTCTCAGTAGCACCTTCTCTCACTAGTATCTCCTCTCAGTATATCTCCGTCCTCTCAGTAGCACCTCCTCTCACTAGTATTTCCTCTCAGTAGCAACTCCTCTCACTAATATCTCTTCTCAGTAGCACCTTCTCTCACTAGTATCTCCTCTCAGTATATCTCCTCTCAGTAGCACCTCCTCTCACTAGTATTTCCTCTCAGTAGCAACTCCTCTCACTAATATCTCCTCTCAGTAGCACCTCCTCTCACTCACTAGTATCTCCTCACAGCAGCACCTCCTCTCACAAGTATCTCCTCTCAGTAGCACCTCCTCTAACTAGTATCTCTTCTTAGTAGCACCTCCTCTCACTAGTATCTCTTTTCAGTAGCACCTCCTCTCAGTAGTATCTCCTCTCACTATTATATTACCCCAGTAGCATCTTTCCTATAGTATCTCGTCTCAGTAGCATCCCCCCTCAGTAGTATCTCCTCTCAAAAGGACCTCCTCTCACTAGTATCTAATCTCAGCAGCATCTCCTCTCAGTTTCTCTTCTTAGTAGCATTTCCTCTCACTAGTACCCCCCCCTCTCTGTAGCATCTCCTCTTCTCTCACTAATATCTAATATCAGTAGACTCTCCTCTCACTAGTATATCTTCTCTATATTTTCACCCCTCTCATTAGTATATCTTCTCAGTAACCTTTCCTCTCACTACTGTCTCTTCTCAGTTGTATCTCCTTTCATTAGTATCCCCTCTAAGTAGCATCACCCCTCACTAGTGTCTCCTCTCAGTAGCATCTCCTCTCACCTCACTAGTATCTTATATCAGTAGCATCTCATCTCAGTAACGTCTCACCTCACTAGTGTCTCATCTCAGTAACCTCTCTTCTCACTAATATCTCATTTCAATATCATTGCCGCACAGTAGCACCCTCGCATTAGTCTATTAAAATAACCCAACTATAAGGAGTAAGATTGGGTGTACTATAAATTGAGAGGAAGGGTGTATTCTTTGAAAATGGTAAATTACAGCAAAGGCCACACAAACAAGGATTTGGGTGGGTGCAGCTCTAGGGCGTTTGTAGGTAATACAAATCCGAGATTATGCTGAGGAATGACAGAGCAGAAAGTCAGCAGTGTACAGCATAGTGAATATTAGACCTTGTACGGAAGGGGGACTGCTATATGTCAGAGAAGTGTATAAAATAAGATGATCCAATAAAGTCCATCTGAAGACTTATAATAAAATGACCCAATTCTAAAGAAATTGAATGTGTATTTGATCGGGCAATACGGTAGTCGTGAGAAAGTCATTTTGAATTGTTGCTAAAATGTATATTTAGAGCCAATTTCAGTCAGTGTTCAGACTCGAGCTAACAGGATAGGACCTGTGGTGTTCCTGTAGGGGGTGAGGTGACCGCACGGTATTAGTTACAATTTGGGCTATTTATTTCATACATTGACACTCTCTGTAGTTACCCAGCTGTGTGACTCAATCCCTGCAGAAGCAAGCCTATGAGCCACAGCCCCACTGTACTCTCATTTTTAGTTTTACCTTTGGGAAATGTCCAGCATGGCAAACATATATAATCCCCTCCTTGTTTAATGATGACTATATAATCAGTATTCCTGTGACACCTTAATGTGGGTGACAGAACCAGTTTATCCAGCGCAGAGAGAAGTCCTAGAGGTTGTTTGCTCAGGGATGTGCCATGATGCCATCCTAGAGGTATTGTTCTGTAAAATAATATAGCAATATTGTTCCCTGCTCCTTCCCTTTAAATAATTCCGCACTAGTAGCTTGTTCAGCCTCCAATAAAAGGCAAGAATGACACATTCTTATCTCATAGTATAGATAATTATATGGAAATTAACTGAATACACGGATGTACACAAGTGCGGGGTATTCTCAGGTGATGGCTCTATTCATTGCTTTCCAGATGATCAGTCGTTTCTATATCCGACTTTACAAGTATTCGAATCAAACAACGTTTATTACTATGAACTCCTATGCTATAGGATGAGGACATATAGGGGGCAAATATAGTCTCCCCAGTGAATGCACAAAGCTGTGTCTATATTATATACTGAGACTGGGGCGACTTTATGCATTTAGGATAAGTAGTACACCACCTCCCACTGTGCTAGCGTTGCTTCCTCTCCATATAAGGAATTATCAGTCCGTCTATTGCTTCTCTCTCATTTCTTCCCTTCTCGTTTTGTTTTACACCTATACTGCTGCTTCCATATAGTCCTCAATCCAAGATCTTATTTTATCTATACTATTATGTTCGTCTGAGATTCTGCAATTCTGTTTTCTAGCACGTTGTTTATTTCTGTGCACATAATGCGTCTACGATGGTCTGTATTTGGCCAGTCTAGCACAGTCCTTCCCTGGTTACCCTTATGGACGCCATATACATATGCCCTCTTACCCTATGGTGTTTTACCCCGTTTGCTGGTGTAATCCCGCTGTATTTCCGTAAGCTTTGTCTGGTGCCCTGGAAGTAAGGCAGATGCAATATGGAGAAGAAGCAGTGAGCACGTAGCTGAGTCTCTCTCCCTGTCTATATATAGATCAGCAGTGCTGCAGCATGCAGAGATCAGACAGACAGACAGACACCCTTATTATATACAGGTTCTCTTCTGTACAGGGCACCATAAGGTACCTACATACTGACACTGTTGTAGAAACATGGCTGCTCCGTGCAGTCAGTAAGGGAAGATGATCTTCCCAAGCAGCCGCTGTACAGAGGACGAATATACAACTGCGGAGCTAAAGCAATATGGAGGCGATGTTGGGTGAACCTCAGGCACCATCACACATTCTAATTCCCACTATTACCGGCGGCACTCACAGATAATACGGAATGACGGGGTCTCCTTTCCCGCACAAGGCTCGCATAATTTAGCAGTCATTCTCAGATACCCGCAACTACATATTTCATTATTTATTTATTTATTTATTTATTTCATTTTTAAATACCTTCGTAAAATATCTCAGTAAGGTCACTATAAACTATTCCTATTCCGCAACTGCTAATATTTGATCAGGGTACACGGAATTAGTTTATAAGCAGATGAAGAGACCGTATACGTGTCATTTCTAGTAACACATTTCCTTTCATTTGAATTTAAACACCCAGGAGGCTGGGTCGCGCTCGTCTAATTCAGATATGTACAGTCCAAGGGAAATATACATTTAATAATGGACTAGAATGAATTGCATTCATTGTATAGTTCCCATAATATGCTGATAATGATAAGATTCCTAGAATGATAAATTATGATGGCAGGATCCAGTTTTATAGATAAAATAGGGACTGGTAAAAGTCGCATATGTATTTGCAGGCTGCATGTTAGCAGAGATATGCAGATAATTTCCAGAATCATTTGTGTGATTCCTAGAAAAGTGATAAAAGGTAGCGCTATTAGGGAACAGGGAAAGTGTACATCATGCATGCATTACTGGGTAGTTCAGGAGAAGAGACCTATGCGAACACCAGGGTGAGCCTAGGCCTAGAAAGAGCAGAGACTAATGCTAAAGAAACTGTATATGAACCAACTAATCCTATAAAAGCTCTGTCTTTGTAGCTAACTTTACCCTTGCCCCCTATGTACCACCCCCTGTGCCCCACAATGGCCTCACACTTCTATACACAGGTCCTCCATAAATACAGACACGCTGCCCATTACACTTTATTGCGTAATACCGGCACATAGAGGAGCGCCGGGCATCAGGAATGCTGAATTCTGTGACCTTGGAGAACTCTTCCCTTTACAAGTCACAAGAACTCTGTACCACAGCAGCATCATTATTCTCATGTGAGTGGGGGCCTGGTACCGAGTTTATGTATTTGTCCTGGAGTAACACAAGCACAGCTCCCTCATGTACTCGCAGATTCGAGCATATGCAATAAAAAGAGTTTAAAGTGTTGTATTTTCACCTTGGAGTTTTGTTTTAACTGTTATGAAATAACTTTTACCCCTAGGTAGTTAAATGAGTTTTCTGAAAGCACACAGGAGTGAGTGAGCAGGTGTCCCTGAGCTTAGGCATGCCTTACACTTTAATGTAGCAGTCATTCAGTAGGGGTGTGACACTTGTCTAATGGTAGGGCTGAGAAGGTGACAGGGACACATGAATGGGCACAGTGTGACGTCACAGGGGGCTGAGCAGCCTGTCTGCCTGCCTAGGTCCGGCTAGAAGGAGAGAGAGCTGGTTGCTGTGATACTGGGCAGCCAATCACACTGCTCCACCTCACCCCAGATCCTTTCTCCCCGCTCCCTTATAAGGAGCTGCTATTCTGCAGGGACTCCTGTTAGCACCATATAAGGGAGGGAACCTAAATTCGGGATCTACCTTTTACTCCTGTGTCAGATGCAGATTTTCATAGGAGCGATGGCAGATTGTGCATTGCTGAGCCACAGCAGAGAGGAGTGTGTAGGGCGGGGGAGGGGTTGCAAATCTTATTTTCCCTTTCCCCATCCCAGGGGCTCTTTTCGCAGATGCTGCAACCGGAACGAGCAGTGACAATGAATTCTAGATTTCTGATTAGGTGGCTACATGCTAATGAACTCTAATTCTCGTTTTCAGTTTTTAAATGGCTTTATGGATCTGCCTAAAAAATATATATTGATTTGTATTTACGTTAAAAAAAAGGTACTGCAGACGGCCTGGGTGAAAAGGTGCGCTGACTGCTGGAACGATGGGATAAAGCAGAGGCGCCTGGAATACATACTCCTCGTTCTGTAGTCTATCCCACAAGGCAATGTACAAATCTCCTTCTAAAGGAGCACATATCCTATTAAGGCAATGCTGTTGTGTGGCATGGGGGCGGGGAGCCGCTAGCCCGTCTGTATACTGTATGCTGCTCTCAGTATACAGGGTAATAGGTGACTGGCAGGTCAGGATTGCAGACACGTTTCTTTAAAAATTCTTAAAAAGAAAAAAAAAACAGAAAATAAAACAATAAAACGATGAGAGCTGTGTAATTGCAGACGTGTCGCTAAAGGTCTGCTCTAATGACTAATGTATTTCCATCTTCCCTTATATGGCTCTATGCTCTGTAACAGGAGATACTACTGTCCCTATACTGTCGGGCTATTGCATTCCCCTCACAATACTCCGCAGTCACACCTCATTACACCTGTCACACATCAATGTCTATCTACAGGGCCGGTGCCCCAGGCCGATCGTCTCACATTACCCCCCCACCCCCACCACCACCACCCCCCCCCCCCCTCCCCCACCCACCCATCATCATCTCATTCACCTTTACACCATGCTGGAAGAGACGATTTAATAATTGCGTTTTGCTGCCAGAAATACCAAAACGTGTAGCTTGAACACTATAGTGACAATGCAGATGAACTTTAGACTAATTCATCAATAAACAGATATATATAAAATGTACACATATGTATATATTACACACACGTATATAATAGAGGATAGACATACACACGTGTATACACACACACACACACACACACACACACACACACACACACACACACACACACACACACACACACACACATTTATATATACTACAGCAATTTATATATGCCACAACAGTAACGGATTAGCTCTTTCTATCTACACTCCACATGAATGACCCCTTGGTACAGTAGGACTGTCAGTCATCCAGTGTATTTCCTGCTAGCTGCTAGAGTAAAATACAGTAATTATCTAGTCTCTCTAATCAGCACTGTGACCTCTTTGCCCCTCAGTCAATCATCTATGTGTATATGTACATATTCGATAATCTTTTAAATAATAAAGAGAGATCTAGAGATAGATAGATAGATAGATAGATAGATAGATAGATAGATAGATAGATAGATAGATAGATAGATAGATAGATAGATACTGTAGATTGTTGTGTATAGACCTTTGATTTGTAGCATTGTAGCAAAGATCTTCAGCCCACCTGTGTAAATATGCTATTGTGCTGGCGTTTATACTCCCACTCTTGGATCCAGCATTATTAATGTCATTTGAAGGATGTGTGAGGAAGGTCTGACCTGATATAAGCTGCTGAACTATAAGTGATTTGCTACTCTTGCTGATGGTATAACAAACAATGGAGAATCGCAGTCTGCCGGCTATGTACCGGTTGGTTGTTGCCCTGATTGTACACGACTTTATTAAGCCTACGACATAAGTTATATAGAAGTTGTATATGTGTCTGATTAGTGGCGTCATAACGAACCACAACGAAGATATGAGCTGCTAGGCACACTGCTAGGATCCTATAGGCACCGCCGAGTGGGAGTGATTAGGGAAACCTTCCGAGAAGTTTCACAATGGGTGCAAGTTTTGGGGACAGTACAAGCAATGCTGGCATATGCCAGGGACACTTTCCTTTACCTTGTACCAGGTTCACTCTGTGGTACCCTGATGCCACCTACTGTGCCAATTTGGAAGCGGCGATGAGTTTTATAAACTCATGTCACAACAATCCGTAATAACAAGTCAACAGCAGATTTTACTATATGGTGACACTTAAAAAATAAAAATAAAAACAAGCTTCAAAATATTTCCCCCCCAGTAAACTATCAAACGCCATATTTAGTATGTCTTATACTAACAATGCATCAGTATGCCTTATAGTTACATTGCAGTATGCCTTATACTAACAATGAATCAGTATGCCTTATAGTTACATTGCATTATGACATATACAAACAATGCCCCGGTATGCCTTATATTTGCATTGTATTATGACATATACTAACAATGCACCGGTATGCCTTATAGTTGCATTGTATTATGACATATACTAACAGTGCACCGGTTTGCCTGATAGTTAGTTACATTGCATTATGACATATACTAACAATGCACCGGTATGCTTTATAGTTGCATTGTATTATTACATATACTAACAATGCCCCGGTATGCCTTATAGTTGCATTGTATTATGACATATACTAACAATGCACGGTATGCCTTATAGTTACATTGCACTATGACATATACTAACAATGCACGGTATGCCTTATAGTTACATTGCACTATGACATATACTAACAGTGCACCGGTTTGTCTTATAGTTACATTGTAGTTTGAAATATACTTACAATGCACCAGTATGCCCTATCGTTACACTGCAGATTGCCATATATTAACAAGCACCAGTATGCTCTATAGTTACATTGCATTATGACATATACTAACAATGCTCCGGTATGCCTTATAGTTACATTCATTCTAGTATGACATATACTAACAATGCACCTGTATGCCACACAGTTTCATTGTAGTATGCCTTATACTAATAAAGTACTAGTATGCTACAGGAAATATATTGCTGAAAGTGAAAAGTTACAGCTGATTAGTGCATCCAAAACCAATAAAATGCCTGGAACATAATGGAATATGGTAGTAGTCTGATATAAGGATATGTACTATGTAACACCAAATGCCGACTCCAAATTTGACTTTTCCCACAGCACATATATAGCAAACGTATATTCTGCTGTCGGGTACACTACAAATCACAGTGTATGGCCAATTGTGCAACCTCATCTCTAAAAGCTGGGTACAGAGTAGACGATTATGGGCACCTGCACCTGCCCCCGCCCACGATTTACCATGCGATGCTATTGCACCGATGCACCAGGTTCTCCGTTTGCATTCAATGTAAAAGTAGAATAGCTCCTATTATTGCTGGTTCTGTATTTATGCACCGACTGTGAGATGCATATTCCTGAGTTTTTATATGTGCTTTGTCGATCACAAATATGTAAGAAAAAATATTTGTATTCCTTACATGGTTGTTGTAAAACACTGGAGATATGTGACTAGGCACACACATACTGCACGTACAAACACACCACCCCCACATATACAACACAGATACAGCAGACACAAACACACATTCACATACTCAGCACATATAAACAACACAGACACATTCATACAACAAATACTCAAACAACACATACATACATACATACATACATACATAAACACAACACAGGCACACACAAGACACATATATACACAACCCAGATACAACCACACATACACACAAAACAGACCTAAACACACCAGACAGACATACATACATACATACATACATACATACATACAAACAAACAAACAACACACAAACACACATTTACACGCAATGCAAACATACAAACAACATATAACACATTCATACAATAAAGACATAGACTTAAACACACTTAGATAAACAGTGTCCCAAACATAAATACAAGACAGAATACAGATATGTTCATCCCAGAGATAAACATATATATCTATACACACACAATCACAAACACAAAGACACCAACATAGCCACAAACACACACATACACATTGATAAAACAATCTCGAAGCAATACAGCAATTAGAAAAAAATATGCCTGCTATATGACAGTCCGTCTGTGATTACAGCAGTAATATAGAAGGATGACATCAAAACCACAAATCCAGTTTAGAAACACACATTAGTAGTACAATTCATTGAAAAGTGAAAGCACGATTTTAATAATAAATGGATTACATTGTTCTTTCTTCTGTGTCATTTACAAATAAGTGGAGGTTCACGAATAAGAATTGCGGCAATTTCCAGATCTTATGCAGATCTAGAGTCGTATAAGAGTGTAGTGTTATATACTGTATATGCCCGATGACACTGTCAGATAAAACCTGTTACATACATCGTCAGCATTTGCGCTCCATTAGAACATCTGCGCTTCAGGACCATCGGAATATAACAAGCTAAAGTGCTTTTCTGCAGAGTTTAAGAACACGTTCGCTCTCATTCATCTTTCAGCTTTCTATTTAATTCGTTATTTCCTGGTACAAAAAAATGCTTGTGATTTCAATAGAGCAGGTCTGTGCCCCTGCCCGGGTACTGACTCCCCCCCCCCCCCCCCCCTCACCCTTCCGCCCCCACTAAGTATGGGGTACACAGGAGAACACGTGTCTGTAGCATGAACTGTACATGCTATGGGGAACCTTAGTCACTTACTTGCAGTGTGAAATATACTAATACTGTATAATAATATAAGGCAAGATATAGATGCAATATTTCCGACATAAATCGAAGCTGTCGAGTAAAAGAAGGAAATTTGTCACAAGACAAAAGTGTTCGTCTTCAGGGTAATTGAACAACTGCCCTCACTGGGACTGCCAACACATAACCACAGATAACATTATAGAGATGGTATAACAATTACATTGCCAGGGACTGTTGGAGAGATGGAGCTAGAGATTTTATCACCTTTCATGGACAATGTTACAATCATATTAAATGATGTCTGAAACGTATTCCATAAAACTGACCCATTCCCTTAAACAAAACATAATCTGCTCCCGACTGACCTAATTAATGTGCTAGTCCAGCACTTCTGCTGAATTAATTAATTAGCTCATCGTCTATTTCAATCAGCCCAGGTAACTACAGTAGTGACTAGAGGAAAATCGGGAGCAGAGTATTGTGTAGTGGGTAATGGGTACAAGGGATTATGTTGGAACATCCGATATAGTGGGCGATTTATAAAAGTTGTAGTGTTTTGGAATATAGATTTCCTTACGGTCCAGGTATGACCCCAGTTTTATTATTGAGCCACCATATTGTCAATATTTCCATGTCCCAGCCAAAATATTCAACATTATGGCCAAACCCAAATCCGAGCAGCCACCATATGTGTCACCAGTGACATCATTTATTACAAAGATCAAGGTACCTTTATTAGTATGAAATATATGTGGCGTTATTTGTATTTGTAGAGCTAATTGTTCTCCTGCTCTGATTTAGAATCCATAAATATAGTAATTGCATGTGTGTGTGTGTGTGTGTGTGTGTGTGTGTGTTTGTGTGTGTGTGTGTGTGTGTGTGTATATATATACACATGCATATTTATTTATTTTTTAAAGGTCCAGCGCATGATTTGTATCTGACACGACACTACAGATTGCCTGACACCTACAGTTTTTACAAGTGCGGTAATCCCATTAGGAAATGACCATGGACAGCACTGGCTGGCACACGCTGTTTGCTGTCAGATGTACTATATGTGATCCCCAGGACAAACCCTCCACGCATTCTCATCATTTCTGTTTCTCCAATTACTCAGCACCTTTATATATAGCAGCCAAAGTTACATTGCTCATTTCTCCTAAACTGGCGGGGGCTGCGATGGACAGGAGACTGTATAGCCATAGCACATACAATAAGACACAAAGCATCATTGTCACGTTAGATGTTGTTTTATGCAGAGACTTGCTTCCATTTCCCATCAGAAATTTCCCCCGTTCCTTCCCTTTCTCCATCACAGAATCTCTTTGTCTTCCTCTCTGCCTGATAAGCCTCCCATCCCCCCTGCCTCCATCTCTCTCATCTCAGCCAAGGACTGCAGTGTAATGGATGCTGCGTGCAATTCAGCTGCACTCCTCCCAGTCTCAGCAAATATGAATACTATAAGGATGATTATTCTTAATGATAGCAAAGCAAATTAATTCACCAATGCCCTTATAAGGTAATGCTGGAGAAAGATGGCGTTGCTTTTGTTATACCTCTTTATCTAGCATTTGGAAACGTTCCTTATTATCTAGACACCGCCTATAGATTCTCCTACCTGGCTGTGGTCATCTTATATTGTTTCACTTCGCTCACTGTATGGTTGTCAGTTCCTGAAATTAATTTTGGTGGCATTTTTTAAATAACTGTAATATTATGTAATCTCAGAGTTATTAGTGTGACACCTCTGTGTATTAGGAATAATTCTAATATTATGTATTCTCAGAGTTATTAGTGTGACACTTCTGTGTATTATTAATAATTATAATATTATGTATTCCCAGAGTTATTAGTGTGACACTTCTGTGTATTATTAATAATTAGAATATTATGTATTCTCAATTAGTGTGACACTTCTGACCCATTCATGGCTAATGCTTACTGACAACATGTGTTACCACCAATTTAGCTTTTGCTTCTGTCAGTAAATGTATAGAATATTGCAAGCCAGCCCCTGCTCCAGACTATAACACGTGCTGAGCAAATCTACATATTGCAGGCAGATAGAGAATTGCACAAGAAGGCTAAAAAAAAGAGGAACATTCTATTTGATTCAATACAATCATGTTTTACTCTGGTTTTTCTCAGTTATTTCCCAAATGTCAGGATAGGGACAGAAATATCTCTTTTACATTAAAAATACCTTCTTCACCAATGACTATTTTTAGCCCAGCTTACTGCTAAGTAAGATAAAATAATCACACTGTGGAAATGAGCCACAGATTTAATTCTAGAGACACATGAGGTGCATTTCAGGTTTTTTCCACTATAATTATTTTTAATTCCAATAATTATACTTTTTGGGGGATCCATCTCCTGTATTACTAGGGTGCTGGCCCTTGTATAATGCTGGTCTGCCTATCCCCTTCATTGTTGCTTGTCTCTCCCCATCAATAATTTTATCCCAGACTTTAGGGAAAACAGGAGACAGCACTTTGTTATTCTTGTATCTCATAAAACAGAATGTATGCTCTGTTTTCCCCTCTGTCTGGCACTGCTGAGGACTGTGGCGCCTAAGAAATCAATGACAATATTAATATTAATCAACAGAACCTGGCCTTGAATGAGTTAAAGACATCTATAAATTAAAGTTCTATCTAGGCATCCTCTAGGCATAATGGCGGTTAGCATTGCTGCCCCACACATATGGAGACTTAGCTTTAGATATAAGCAGGGCGGTATTTGCTATCACCTCTCTACATGGCAACTTTCCTGTGTGCCTGAGGTAGAGAAATTAGCCCTCACCGGTCGGAATAAATAATATCTTTATAGTGCTGTATAATTTGTTAGTAATACATAAAAATAAATAAATCATAATATATATATATATATAGAGAGAGAGAGAGAGAAAGAGAGATGTGACATCCCACTGTCAATTTACAGACACATGGTATATGCATATGCTGCTTCTGTGTCCTGTAATGTGTGTGTAAAAGTCATGACTGTACAGTGCCAGTCTGTCACCCATCTAGTACCTGAGCAGATACCCAAACGTCAACTGACAATAAAAGGAAAAAGGAAAGGGAGGAGATACCATATTATAGGAACTGCGACCAATACTCTGTATTAGATTATGCAAGTAGAATAAAAGTTAAGAAAATATAAATAATTCTCATCACTGTTCATTTTTTATTTTGTATTTGATTCCACGATTGAAGTAAAGTTCCCATACACATCTGGCTTCCTGTGTTCAAAGCTATTGACAAAAATCTCACTTTCAATCCTTTAATGGTTGTCAGCAAAACTTGTACTGTACAGATAGATTATATGCAATTTTAATTGTTTAACATTGTGAAGTTGTATTAACGTAGAGATAAACATTTGTGATTGTTATTAATTGCATTCATACTTGATTAACTTCAATTTCAGATCTGTTTCATTCTTGGCTACACACTAACCTGTCAGAGGGCAAATAAATGGTAATTGTACAATGAAGGGCGCTGCTAATACATAAAGGGGGTGATTCAGATCTAATCGCTGCTGTGTATTTTCGCACAGTGGGCTATCCGTGACAGATTGTGCATGCATATGCAACGCAAAGTGCATGCGCATTGGCAAACAACAACAGGCATCGCCAGACAGCGACACGCTGGTGCGAAAATTACAATCGCACAGCCATTTGCATGATGATTGACAGGAAGCAGGTATTTGTGGGTGGTAACTGACCATTTTCTGGGAGTGTCAGGGAAAACGCAGGTGTTCCCAGGCGTGTCCAGGGAGGGTTTGTGATGTCAGCTCCGGACCCGATCAGCCTGTTCTCATAGCACTGTAGGAGTAAATCCTGGGCAGCGTACAGACTGCACACAGTGGAAAAATCATTAAATGGTGATGAGGTGCGAACGGATTTGCAGTTGTCCGCTGATTGAGGGATTTTTTGCAGCTCAGCGTACACATGCGATCGCACACTTGCATGCCAAATATACACTTCCCTTGGGCGGCGACTATCTGAACGCAGGACAGCAAATTTAGCAGCCCAGCGATCAAGTCTGAATCACCTCCAAAGACTGTTGAGAAAAAAACAATGGCCTTTTTTCCACAAAAAAATCTACTTTTAAATTCCAGTTTTAATGGAGACAAAAAAATATATATTTTGAAGTGTTGTAGAGGAGGATTTTCACGTGTTCATGTCATTTTGTGGGAATGTCATAATAGCTCTGTTTACTCAAATTATTTATCTCATTATGAAAGTCATACCTGCTTGGATGAATAAATAATCTGCTAGGTGCAGCTGCTGTACAGACTTATTTCCCTACCGTACTTCTCCTATTTTTATAATCTCACTTTATAAGAATGAAATATTTAGCATCCATAAATCCATCAGTGGGCCACATAAATCCCATTGTACGTGTCTTATGAGTTTTACAGCCGGCAAGGCAGATTGAGTGCTGTGCGTGTACTAGCTGAGTACACATCAGTGTAGCAAAACTACAGGTACTGTGGCCCGGTTATACTTTTGAGCCACAACTGTTTCGTGTCCCAAAGGCCTGCTGTAAAAATATGTGCTGACCATAATGCAGTATATCAGCAGATATCTCTACCCCCTCCTCCGGCTACAATAAGTAACTGCGATCAGTGTTTCTGCTAGCTACTGTAGATGTCCCCTAGAAAAGCATGCTGCTAAAAATTCCTATGGGAGTTGTGGAACTACGTTTCAGGATGCACTGGCTGCCAAGTTAATCTGCCATGAACAGATTAAAAAGCCCCAGCATGCCCTTGCATAATATACTGGCATGCTGCCACCTGAGCTTTCACAAGCACCAGCATACCCAAGCAGCCAATAGGTGCCAGCAGTGCCATAACTAGAAGTCTTGGCACCACAAGGGCTGCCATCAGAAATTGTGAGGCCTGGGACTGACAAAATAGGCAGTGCCCCCCAGCACCACACTCATGCTGCCCCACAGCCACACACACACACACACACACACACACACACACACACACACACACACACACACACACACACACACACACACACACACACACACACACACACACACACTGTTCTAGAAACATGTCAGTAATCATCCATACTCTGGTCATATCTAAGCACTGTGAATGTATCTAGTCGTGGCAATATCTATGTAGGTATCCAGTCTCTAGGTTGATAAGACTTAGGTCGACAATGTCTAGGTCGACCACTATTGGTCGTCAGTAAGTAGGTCAACAGGGTTTCTAGGTTGACATGTACTAGGTCAACATGACAAAAGGTTGACAAGAGTTTTTCACATTTTTCTTCTTCATTTTTTTAACTTTTTCATACTTTACGATCCACGTGGACTACAATTGGGAATGGTAACCTGTGCCGAGCACAGAGAGGCACCATGCCCGAAGCACAAGCCATGCAAGGGGACACGGTGCACTAATTGGGGTTCCCGGTCAGTCTACGAAAAAAACAACACCAATTTTTTCTAAAAATAAGAACTAATGTCGACTGTTTTTCATGTCGACCTAGTACATGTCGCCCTAGAGTCCCTGTCGACCTAGAAACTTACTGTCGACCAATAGTGGTCGACCTAGACACTGTCGACCTAAGTCTAGTCTATCTAACATACCACAGCCATCTATGTACTATGGACTATGTGCTGCACATGTAATAAGGTTCACGTATTTCAGGATACAGACATGAAACTGCAATTTTGCTTTTTGTAAGTTTACAGCTGTATTCAGGCCAGACAAATTGCAGTCTGCTCTAAATGAGGCTCTTCATGTACACTTCACCCAAATTCAGATACTTCATCATGGCTGCCACACAAGTAAATGCTTAGATTACAGTACTGATGTATGGGGAGTGGGACTAAAGATATTATTTACCATTGAACAACTCCTGTTCTTTACACCCTGGCTCAAATTGAGCAAAAACTCCATGACTATTCTGAACAGCTAAACAGAAGCACTGTGTTTGGCCTGATTGAATGTGGATGGATGTTAGCAGCAGATGGATAGACATACTGTATATACTAAACTGGGGTCTATGTTGCAGAGGGAAACCCCCCACTCCCCCACACTACCTAAGCTTTTACTGGATCCCCCACAACCTATTGTACTTGCCACATGGGTATTGTGAGCATGATTAAATGGTGTGAGTCAGGTGTTATGGGCTGCTTCTTCCCCCTTCCAAATTAATGCTTGCCTCACCGCCATTTGCTGCATCGCCAAGTGAGTCACAACACTTGGCAGTGCCACAGACCCCTGCCTACACCTCCTCCTGTTGGGAACACAACATTATGACATCCCACTCCCTGGTGTAAAGAGGAGCCACCGGCCATACAACTGTAGCTTTTGCTTTGAGACGAGGATGTGTGACGTGTGGGTGCTGAATACATACAAGAAAAGATAATCCTGACATACATCTAATACCCACCTTTTGAAAAACTTTAAATATTATGGAAAATACTTATTTGAAATTGATCTACAATCTGCTTTAATGTACCTCATAATAACCAGAGCTTATTCTCCATAAATGACAAGACCAGTTCTCACTTTTCACTATAATTCAGGTTCAAAGACCACACATATATATATATATATATATATACAGGATGAAATAGGACTATTTTACCCCAAATGACTATTTTTTTCATGTATTTGCACCATACATAGTTTCTTATTCTTTCTTGCTTTATCCCCAAATCAGGTTATTTGAGGGTCATTAAGATGTGGTTGCAGTTGTATGGTAATGCAGCAGGAGGTGTCAATCCCAAACAGACGCCTTCTGCTGCAGTTGTGATTCGACATGCATCCTAGGACCCAGACATGGAATCACTCACGCGCCATCGGGCAGCTTGCGGCACCCATAGTGATGCTTAAGCCGCCCATCACAAAGCCCAGAATATCTTTACACAAACATGGAGATACCTGCTGGGCCGGTGCTACCATTAGACAGCTTTAGGCAGCTGCCTAAGGGCGCCGGCTCCTGGGGGTGCCTGATGGGAGAGGTACTACTTGGATGGCAGACTACCTGGGTTTCCCAGGTGCTTTCGGTATTTTTATACTACCAACAACAGTCTATTGTCTCTTGATACATTAAATTTTAAACTTTATCATTCACTTATTAGTAGACAGAAGTACGGCTCCACAATCCCTGCATCCAGTGAGACAGAGGACGGGGCTATGGGACAGAGGAGAGCCACTGCAGGACACCATTTGGAAAGAGAAGGGAGAGAGGGAAGCCGCGCGGACATAGCACGCCAGCGCTTCTATGCAGGTGTACCACACCCCCAGCACACAATGGCAGTTAGTCTGAAGAAGAGGGTACGAGTGAGAGGAGATCCGCATTCCTACACAGCAGACTAGCGCTGTGAGTCCGGGTCTCTTCACTCCCTGCTCTGATCATACTATCATACTGCAGCCCTGTGGGAGAAGACTTGTAGAATGTACCACTCTGTTCCCAGCACCGTCAATAGGGAAAGCTAGGAACAGCTGCAGAACCTGCCTGATTCACCCTGAAAGGGGTTATATACATTATACACATTTATTTATGATTATTTCTATTTTTATTATTTAGGTAATTTTTCTTTTTTATATCTTATTTCTATTTTTATTTTACTTTTTTTTATTTTTATTTAATTGTTTTTGTGTGTCTAATTGCTGCTGCTCGGCATACGTTGGTTTTAATTGCTGTCTCACTATATAGTACTTCATTGACTAACTTATGATGTTGGTGGCAGCTGCAGGTCTTACCAACCGCAGCTGCCTCTATACTTGCACTTTGCCTCTGCAGATCTGTTCTCTCAGATCCAGGGCAGATTGGCCACACAGTACTGACAGTCACATGATTGATATGTCAGGTCCTGTGGTGCAACTAATGCTGCCTGTGCACCTGGACTTTGCTATTTAATGATGAGATGATATGTTTGGTGGTTTAAAAAAATGCTCTCTGTATTGTCTGGCGTTCACTTAAATGCTCTCTGTATTGCCTGGTGTTTACTTAAACACTCTCCGTACTGTCTGGCAGTCACTAAAATGCTCTCTGTATTGTCTGACAGTCACAAAAATGTTCTCTGTATTCAGGGGTGTATCTAGGGGTCCGAGCGCCCCTGGCAAAGTAAGGGGATGGCACCCCCCCACCACTTACACACATTTGAAATAAGATGTGAGTACTGAAAATGGGGCATGGTCTTGTGGGGGAAGGGCACAATAGTATCCCTAATTCAAATTTTGCCACACAGTAGTGTCCCTCATTCACATTACACCGCACAGTAGTGTCTCGTATTCACGTTACACCATCCCTACCCCTAACCCACCTTTCCCACAGCCTGGCCCTAACCCGCCCCCCCAGCCTCTTCAGGGGTGCCTACCCTAACCCTCCCACCCTCGCAGCCTAACCCTATCCCTCCCATGCAGCTTGCCAGTGGAGACTTTGGCACCAACTCAATTTGAATTTTGGCATTCTGCATCGCTATCTATGTTGGGATGCCAGCATCAGCATTCCAAGCAGTTTCGGGATGCTGGCGTCAGCTTTCCGACTGCCGGGATGCCAAACGCCAGCATCTTGACTGCAGCTCAAATGCTGTGAGATGAGCCTCAAATGACCCAGCCATTAACCAAACACCATTAGTTGGATGGTAGAAGTGCTTCCTGTTAGAAAAAACATCAGGGTGCCATCACTTCCAAGATAAAATGATCACTTATACAATTAACTGATATACATTTCCTTGAACCTGGCCTTGAAATAGGTAACATACTGTATGTATTTTCATTATTACACTTAACAAGTTAAAGTTTTCGCTTACTACTTACATCTAACATGCATGAAAATCGTGTAGTTTTCCAGGTACTACAGTCCCTGCTCCCAAACACTGACACTTTTTTATTATCTTCAACAACAAATAGATCTATAGCACTGTGCTATATAACAATTGCTGTGTACCTGTTACTGCCGGTGCGGGTCCCTTGCTGTCGGGAGCTCCCAGCAACAAGGGCTGCTGGGAGCTGTTGTTTATTTTGAGTCTGATTACAAGTGCGGTGCTGCCGGACACCGGCGCCGCTCAAGCAGTAACAGACTCTCATCAGGTACAGTCTGACAGTACTACTTTTCTACCCTTTGGCTGCGGGTGGCACCTCAAGGCGGCGCCCCCTCCTTGCCTGGCGCCCCAGGCGAGTGCCATCCTGGCCAATGGGTAGATACGCCCTGTCTGTATTGTCTGGTGGTCACTAAAATGCCCTCAGTATTGTTTGACTGTCACTAAAATGCTGCCCGTATTATCTGGCAGTTATTAAAATGCTCTTACTATTACATGGTTGAACTGAAGACAGTGTTAATGTTATTGTTGGAATTTTTTATAGTGTTGATACTTTTATATTTATGTGGTTCATGAATCTAAAAATGAATATGATATTTAAAGAAGTCAATTATGTATGTGAGTGGCAGTACGGAGGGTTGGGTATTGGGGGGAGCAGGGGCGGTATCGTGTAGCTTGTCTAAAGTGTCTAGAAACCTTGCATCGGCCCTGGATACCAAACCTCCTCCCTCGCCCTAAACAATGGGGTCACACCTCCGTTTCCCATCCCCGCCCCCTCCCTGCCCCCCAAACGTCAGCAGACTGTAAATCACTGACAGTCTGCTGCCGTCCTGCTTCCTACATTGAAGGACCCATTCGCACATGCAGAATGGGTCCTGTGTAAGTGCATAGTGCCGAACATCAGTACTTTGCACATTATTTTGCAGATCCTTCGCCTTCGGGATTTGAATGGCCCTCTATATGCGAATATGAAGCCCTGAAGTAAATATGGAGCAAAATAAGCTTAGGCCACGGTCACCACTCAAGAGTTTTCCTTAGCTATTATGCCATGAACACTTTTACTGACACACTTGATTTTATTTATAATTGTCCTTATGTGCTGTGTTCAAATTTCTGAAGGCTCCTTTAGCATGGCAAGTGACTAAAGCGATGATGAATGAGCGTTTAAAGATATCATCGGAGGTGAGATATCATATTTGTTTTCCATCCCATGGCGTGAGTTTCGCTTCATTCGAGTTTAAACATGGCTCAGACTTGCTAGCATTTCAATCACCAGCTGATTTGCTTCATGGAAACGTCAGCTCCTTATTTTATTATTTATTTTACTAATTCTCACGTAAACAATGTAAGTTTCAGTGAATAAGGGGGACTGGAGTCAGATGCTGCAGATAGAGGCGGTGTTGGCATCATGAAACCCCTCTGAATGTTTATGTTTAATTTTTTGCCGGCTGTCGGGATCCCAGCGCTCAGGATACTGACACCGGAATCCCAACAGCTGGCAATGCCGGCAGCCGGATTACCGCCGCAACAGGACTATTCCCACTCGTGTGTGTCCACGCCACCCATAGAGTGGGAATAGTACCTGTGGCGGATGGAGCGAGCCTCCGAACGCGCAGCGTGGCAAGTGCAGCGTGGCGAGCACAGCAAACTCACAAGTGGATTCTTTACACTCATCCCGCTGCCAGCATACTAGCGGCGAGGATGCCGCTGTCGGTATATTGATGGCCGGTATCCCGACCGCCGGTAAATTATACTGAACCCCCCCGACAATGAGCAGTTAGTGTGATATAATTGTAAGGGGCAAAACTATGTGAGGCATGATGTGGTGTCAGGGGCATAACTATGTGGGGCATAATATGGTGTCAGGGACATTACTGTGTGGAGCATAATTTTGTGCAAAGGTGATTACTGTGTGGGTCATAATATGGTGCAAGGGGCATTGCTGTGTAGGGAATAATATGGTGCAAGGGGCATTATTGTGTAGGGCATAATATGGTGCAAGGGTCATTTATGTGTGGGGCATAATATGGTGTCAGGGGCATTACTGTGTGGCACATAATATGATGTAAATGGCACTATAGTGTCGGTGTATGCTAGTCTTTTCCTGCAAGGCCACACCCCTATAGTGAGGCCATGCCCCCTGCAGTGAAGCTACACCTCTTTTTTGGCTGAGCCTATGGGGATGGGGGTGTGCATTTTTTTAGTGTTCGCTGTGGGAGCCAAATTGTCTAGAAACAGCCCTGTACACAACCACCCAGTTATGCCAATTTCACTGTAAGTGGACTTGCAACTAATATGCACTATGGGGCACACGCAGTGCTAAATATCACAGGATCTGTCTGTGTGTTTCATATCTCTTATCTACTGATATGAAGTCTGTATTAAAACAATTACATGTTAATAAGTGTGTATGTATCTTAGTTATTTTTCCTTTTACGTATTATTTATTTTTCTCCATAACAGAGCAATTTTATATATTTGTTTTTTTCTGTATGAGCATGGAATAATATTTACTAATATACTTAGATGTTTTTGCCATCAAATGCTGTGCCACTTGGGGAGTTGTGGAGTACCTCTATTTTACTAGTTATAGGGCTTTCTCTTTCTTATAGAAAAATGATGTGTTCACAATGCACGAACAGCATTCCATGGATGACTCATGTGAGCAATATAATAACCAGAAACAGCTTCATATGGGCACTGGTTTATGATTAGGAAGCTATGTAGAGAGTCCTCAGGGCAGAGTGCCAGCCAGATTTCACCAGGATCTGGGACTTGATAAAAGTTGAACTGAGAGGCAAACACCAAACAAATAAACAATAGCATATACAGATGACATAAAAAAATACCTAATTGCCAAACAGAAACTGACAAATGCAGACCTGGGTTGGTTAGCATCATTTTGGGGAGTCCAACAGCTTGGACTACCTTTTCATAAAAATCATAAATGATGTATGTTGGGGTTAATATGGTGCTGACTGCTTTTATAAAGCAAAAGGATAAATAAAAATAGCCTATCATAACAATTTTTTCTTTACACAAGTGATGGGCAACAGGCGGCCCTAGAGCTACATGCAGCCCCACAAACCTTCACATACTGTAGCCTCTAGCTCTTCCTGCTTTGTTGTCATATTTATGTGTTCTAAATTATAATGCCTACAATGTCTGCTTACATAATATTACAGCTAGGTGTCTCTTTGACTGATTAAAAGTATTGTTCTAACTTATTACTGAGAGCAGGAGTAATGTGTAACCCCTTTGAAGGTTACAGGGCCACCCAGTGCAGCCCCTGAAGTGTATCAGGTTGCCCATCACTGCTACACAGTGCTAAGAAAATGAAAGAAAATCTGCAAGTGAAAATGTACTGTTCTTCACTAAAACACCTTCATTTCATCTTCCTATTGATCTTTTCCCTTGCAACATACTTTCCATTTTCCTTACCTCTCCTTTCTTCAGCATTGTTCCTCTGCTTTTGTCTCCTTCTTTCTTCTACCACACCTCTTGCTACAATGATTGGAATTCAGAGCAGGATCTACTGTAGGATATAAAAAGTAGAGTAAAAGACAAGGAAAAAAACTACATAATAAAATAAGTAAATATAAAAACTCTTATAAAGTCAAAATTAGTTTTAAACACTAGTATGATTGAGATACAAACTGAAATGCAGCTAATTTATTAAATTAAAAGAAATAAGATAATGCACCTTTGTACATATCAAGTATAACATAATAGGTGCAAAATAAGTGACGAACAACCAGTTGAAACTATTAATTGTATTTTAAGAAGCAATTGCCCTAGCACTTTTGTATTTTATAAGTGCTAGGGCAATTGCTTCTCAGTATCAAACTGGCAATTAAATGTCAGCATTAAGCAGCTAGTTGCTGAATTGCCATACATCTAAACACTTTAAGAAATATTCAAAATAACGTAACTATAGTTATTAAAACATAATTCAGTATAATTGTAAAACAATAATGGAACTTTTTGTTAATATTGTATTTCTGAATGCATTTGCACTTAACCATAACAACCAGTAGCGGCTCCTACCTGCTTGTAGGGGAAGGGGGGAGCGGGGGCTGCTGCTAGCCAACTGTGACTGAATTCGGACGGAGAAGAGGAGACAGCCCTGCCCAGCTGGGTCCCGGCACCTGTGCAATGGATCTGGCAGATGCTGGGACCTGCAAAAGTGGCAGCAGGACCTTGCATGCACAAAACACCAGCTTCTATGGACTGCATCGGCTGCAGTCCATAGAAGCCGGGAGGGCTGGCCGAAAAGACAGGGAGTGGCTTCCCACAGGAAGCACACTCTCTGCTACTCGCAGTCCATACTGGCAATCACAGTGGGAGAAAACACCTCCCAATGGGACTGCTGTCACAAAGTCACTGCCAGTCACAGTGAAGCCAGTGCAGTCACAGACTGCAACTGGGTCACTGAGGTTGCGGATTTTACTGGGGGGGGGGGCGCCCTAGAGTATCAGAATATTTTTCATGGCACCACTAGGCAGGGGGCGTAGCAAGGGTTGAGGAAGTGGAGCTTGAGCTCCAGGCGCCGTCGGGGACAGAAGGCACTGGCTCTCTGTAACAGAGCTAGGAGCCCTGGACTCGGGGTAGGAGGAGATGACTGGAAGAGAGTGAAGGGATGGCCACCACACTGCCTGCATGTTCCATGTCACTGACTGCAGTGCAGTGAATCCAGTGCAGTGTGGTGTGGTGTGTTATTAGGGAAGAGGTAAGGCTTGAGGCTTGTCAGTAGAACCTTCCTGGCTATCAGGTATCTGCATTCAGTGATATGGAACATGCAGGCAGTGTGGTGGCCACCCCTTCCCTTTCCTCAGTCCTTTTCTTCTACCCACGGAGGTCAATCACATAGAAGCTCTGCCCCTCTCGTGTGTATATTGGTGTTTTTATGTGTGTGTGTGTGTGTGTGTGTGTGTGTGTGTGTGTGTGTGTGTGTGTGTGTGTGTATCTGTGTATATGTGTATGTTTATGTATGTCTGTGCCTAAATGTGTGTAAATCTGTATGTATGTATGTATGTATGTATGTATGTATGTGTGGTGATGGTGGTGGTGGGTGGGGGCGCCGTGACATGACCCTGCTCTAGGTGTCATGTCTCCACGCTACACCTCTGCCCCTAGGCCAAAAGAGAAATATTAAATTAAGTAAGTTGTATTATATGACATCCTTAGGGTCAGTTGTGTGGTGAGGGACAAGATTTGCTTCTGTTTGGCCACATATTTTATGACTGACAGCCACCAGCACTGGTTTTGCCTATCACATTGACCATAAATAATTTGAATTGGTCCTGGACCACCAACCCAGGGCACCCCTGCAAGTGTTCCGAGGCACCCCAGGGTGCCACAGCACACAGTTTGGTATATACACAAGGGTGCTTTTCATTTCCCTATAGTATTTTTCATCTTAACTCCTTGGACTGTTGGAATATGTGTGAACAACTGGCAGGTGTTATGGAAGAGCGATGGTACACACCAGTAGATGCCCGTAGTCAGTGAACAACCCAATATTTAAACAGTGAGGTGTTTTTTTCAGCAGTAATGTAGTGTGTACACTTGTACCTACAGTTATGCATACATATTGGAGCGGAGCTTGAATAGAGTATACAAGTCAGCAGTAGGTGACTATGGGGTAAATTTATGAAGCAGTGAAAAGAGTGGAGAAGTTGCCCATGGCAACCAAACAGCATTGAGGTAACATTTATAATTTGCATACTATAAAATTACACAGAGCAGCTGATTGGTTGCCATCGCCAACTTCTCCACTGGCTCACTTCTCCACTCTTATCACTGCTTCATACATTTACCCCTGTATGTGGGTAGCAACGCAGGTTGCAAGCGAGGTTGCATAAGGATCCATCCAGTAAATGCAGGGTCTCTTTGGAGCTAAGTGGGACAAGTCTGTGTTCAATGTGGCACTCTAACACAGTAACAAGATGGCACCAGGCATGCGCAGAAGTACAGACAGTGGTCATTTTGGTTAAGAATTGAAGCCTCAATATGGAGTAGGCACAGTAGTGCTCTCCGACATCAACACTTACTGAACCACAACTTCAACTTAGATTTATTGAAGTCTATAAAAATAACACTGGAGGCCTGATTACGATTTGCGAGTAAAGCAGAAAAGAGCAAGTAACTGTGCCCCTGAACTCTCCATAATGCAGCACTGCTGGTGGGACAAAATGAAAATACACAGGGAGATTTAGATATGCAAGGGGCGTGTCCTATCTCAAATCTAAATTGCTACGTAAAAATAAAGCTGCAATAGTTTGTCTAGGTGCAAAATTGCTTGCCCTTTTTTTTTTTACTTTACTTCCAACTCACAGTCAATACTGGATAGATCAAGGACACAAGTTAATTGGAAATGCTACATTCATAGGCTTACAATACCATCCCTTTATACCGGGACACTCATGAATTACACAGGTTCTCCAGCTGCTTAAAACCAGGTGAAATGCAGGATTGAAGCCAGCCAGCCTCAGAACCTGTATAATTCATGAGTGTCCCTGTTTAATGGTTATAGTATGATAAGCCTATACATTTATGATCTGACCAGCGCTCACTGTCTAGTTTGTGTTTAATGTTAATGGGTTTGTCATTGGGTTTATTAAATCTTTTTTGAAAAACCTGTTAAGCAGTGCTGGTGAGGAAGCATCTTCCTCGTGCACAAGAAAAGCCAACCCCCTCCTCTTCATGCCAACCCCCCGTCCTCAGTCACTTTTATCTAAAAATTAGCCTTCTATTCTTAGAAGCGTCACATCGCTCATTGCATTCATGGAGAAGCTGCTGCTAGCAGCTTCACAGGCAAGAAGCTACCCACTGTTGCACCTTCACAGAGCCGGCCCTAACCAATACGATGCCCTAGGCAAGATTTTGGCTGGTGCCCCCTAGCACCGCCGCTAGTTCTGCGGGACATGCCTGGTATGAGTCAGCTGGCAGCTCTGCTAACGTCGGGCGCCTTTTGTTTATGAAAATGCATCTTATTTGCATTACTGTGTGGCTAGGATGCACAAACCGCTTTTGCTGATTAAAATGATATGCAGCATGCCTATATTCTGTGTGCGACTGCGGCTGTATCTGCATACGAAATGCTACATTACAGTGATTTCCACAGAATATAGGCATGCCGCATATCATTTTAATCAGCAGAAGCTGCTGGTGCCCCTAAGCATACCAAATGCCCTAGGCATTTGCCTAGTTTGCCTATGCCTAGGGCCGGCTCTGCACCTTCACATTGGAAGCTAGTGCTCAGTGTTACTTTTTTAGGTGTCTCTTACACACTGATGCCCTTGGCAACAGCCTAGTTCTGGCCATGCAATCAGTGTTCAAAAAAATCAGAAAACAGCAGAGATATTTTGCACCACCATGCATTTGTGACATATCTTATTTTATCCATACATTTTTTACAGTTTACTTTAAATGCTATTTTTACAGTTTTTAATCCATAAATGTTATGTTTAAATAAATGCCAAATGCTATTTACAGTAGGAAATGTTACCAGTGAAACTGTTCAGTATTTTTTATCCAGCAATTTGTACAATTACAAGTCTATAATAGGAGCATAGCCTCCAGGACAATTCTTCTCTCTTTTCTGAATATGAAATAAATCTTCACCTTAATTTCTTCCTGAATTTATTGCAGAATGATCATTCTTTCATTTCACAGACATAGCTCATTTATAGTATATTAAGTAGATTGTCCTAATGGATTCTTTAGGAAAGGTTTGTGCATTTATAACCTCCAGAAAAGGTTTAGTATTTGCTTGTCCCTGATCTGCACGAGCAAAGTACTCAGTCTGTCATATTACAACATGATTGTCACTACTGCCGCCGCTCCACTTCTGCCACTCCCCTTCAACAAAATCTACACTGGCTCCCATTCCCCTACAGAATCCTCTTCAAACTCCTCACCCTCACATACAATACCATCTCCAATTCCACTACTCCCTACATCTCCAACCTCCTCTCCCTTCATACTCCCGCCCACTACAGTCAGCTGATGACCAGAGCCGGCCCTAGGCATATGCAAACTAGGCAAATGCCTAGGGCATTTGGTATGCTTAGGGGCACCAGCGTCTTATGCTGATTAAAATGATATGCGGCATGCATATATTCTGTGCGTAACTGAGGCTGTATCTGCATACAAAATGCTACGTTGCAGTGTATTCCTGGAAATCACTGTAATGTAGCATTTCGTATGCAGATACAGCCGCAGTCGCACACAGAATATAGGCATGCTGCATATCATTTTAATCAGCAAAAGCTGTTTGTGCATCCTAGCCACATAGTAATGAAAATAGGACGCATTTTCATAAACAAATGGGGTCCCAACATTAACACAGCTGCCAGCTGACTCGTGCCAGGCATGTCCTGCAGAACTAGCGGTGGTGCAAGGGGGCACCAGCCAAAATCTTGCCTAGGGCATCATATTGGTTAGGGCCAGCTCTGCTGATGTCCGTCGCCTCTCCTCTGCCTTGGTCACTGCTTCCCATGCACGAGTTCAGGATTTTGCCCGTGCTGCACCCCTTCAGTGGAATGTGCTCCCCCGCTCCATTAGACTCTCCCCGACCTTGCAAAGCTTCAAACAGGCACTGAAAACCCACCTATTTATCAAAGCGTACCCCTCCAATGCATAATCTGCTCCTCCATCCCCCTGCCCCATGCCTTGGACATCTCTGCTTTGCTCGCATACCACCATCAGGCTTCTACCTGCTTGGTTGCACCTCATGTCATCTGTCTGTCGCCCCTCCCCACTAGATTGTTAGCTCTTCAGAGCAGGGCCCTCTTTCCTCTTGTTTAAGCCCTCTTCTTGACACATTTCACTCAGCGACCATCTTTACCTACTTTTTCTCCTACTGGTAAATGGCCCCTCTCTATCTATGCCCACCAGCCCCAAGTACTACAATGATTACTCCCTCGCTACTTACATCTAAGCTGTATTATGTTTTGAGAATTGTGGTGTTCTTTGTTACCTGCACTCCATTTTTGTTATTTATTTACTGTTATGCTAAGTTTTGTCTCCCTGTACTGTTCTTTGTACGGCGCTGCGAAAACACTTGTGGCGCCCTATAAATAAAATATAATAATAATAATAATACTGGTTACTGGAGGTTAAAGGACAGCTAACCCCCAACATGCAGGCAGGAAACAACATATGGGGGTTTCCATGTCCAGATTATGAACCAGCACTATCGCTGACAAACAACAATCAGATTACAAGGTTCTCCCATTTTAGCTGAATTTGTTATAAATAGGTCATTAAAGCGCTGTGCATCTATTAGGTAATTAGTCTAGACTGATGCCACAGACAGTCATGTGGCTTAACAGTTTCTCTGCGTAATTTCAGGCATTTTGCTTTGTGTTCTTAGTGTATTAAGAGCTGATGAACTCTTACGTGACTGTGGGGTCTATTTACTAAGCCTTGGATTGAGATAAAGTAGACGCAGATAAAGTAACAGCCAAGCAGCTAATAACTACCATGCTACAGGCTGTGTTTGAAAAATGACAGTTAGGAGCTGGTTGGTTACGACTTTATCTCTGTCCACTTTATCGCCATCCAAGGCTTAGTAAATAGACCCCTTTAATGTCCCCTATCATCTCCATCTAACACAAAGTACTGGAATACCATTTCCATGTAACACCAAGTCAGAGCTGGATTAAGGGGGGTCAGTACTCTAGGCCCCCCTGTCTTAAAGGGCCCCCGGCCGAAGCTCTGCACCACTCTGTCGCCACTCTCAAGCCTCCGCCGGCAGCAGCGGAGGTTGGAGGTTGCATGACTCAGTTCCTGACTGTGCTGCTCGCGAGGAGGGGGAGGAAGCCGCATGTACAGCCACACTTTTTCCCTGGCAGCGTGGATCCCTCCTTCCCCGGCAGCCTGAGGTTTCCTCTCCCTGCTGCAGTGCAGCTCCCATTTCCAGTGGCCGGACTCGTTGGGAAGGGGAAGGCGAGCAGCGCATGCAGCCGGGGGGTGTTGGTGGTCGGCAGGGGGAGGAGGGCTGTCTTGGGTGTCCAGGGTCCCCAGAAAGCTTAATCTGGCCCTGGACCAAGTTCTTGAATACCATTTCCATGTAACACCATGGGCCAGATGTAATGCAGTGCAAGTTTTCAGGCAAATTTGAGAAGGTGCGAGTTAGTTAAAAAAAAGTAAAATAAAAAAGTGCAGACTGGAGAACCACAAGTACCAGCATGTGGGGCATTAAAGGGCCTGCTGATACCTGTAGTTCCACCTGAAAGAGAAATATTACAATAAAGACAAAACACACATACACTGTACACAGTATAAGTTTAATAATGCTTGCACACTCACACTTACATACATACACACACACACACACTTATATATACTTACCTACTGTCCCACATAGCCCGTTGGTCCCCTTGTCCAAGTAGTTATCCATAGGTTACTTGAAAGGAAAAGAAAATACTCACCTATATCCATCTTAGATCGGTCCTCTTGGGTCCATGTAGGCATCCAGTGGTTGAAAAAACAAAAACGCATTAACCTGAACCAGCGGATGTAAGGTGATCCATGTGTACACATGGATCCCCTTTACTCAATGTTGGGTCTCCACTTGAGTGGTGTCACTTGAAGACCTGCCAGCCAATCAGGGAGCACCATGTCAAAGCACTCTCCTGATTGGCCGTGTCACTCAAGCGGAGCCCATAGACTTTAATGGGGGGGGGAATCCCCATTGATGTCTATGGGTGCGACCCAGCAGTCTACCGCATATTGAGGTCACAGATTTTTAATTTGGGAATCCTTTCACACACCAAGACACCACCCAGGATAACCCAGTAATATCCCGGGTTGAAGCAGCGGTGTGAAAGGGATATCACAGCAGGGAAACATAGTGTGAACATCAATTCTTCCCTGCTGCACTGAAATTTTGGTCATAATCTCTGCTGGATTACTTAATTAATAACCACACTAACAAAGAATTGAATTACTACTAAGAAATTGGATGTGAAGGGGTTTAGCTGATTCATTTGCTTTTTAGTCCAAAACAAGGTTTGCGCACACCTGATCTGCTCCAATTTTTTATCCTTCAGACGTTTACTTAAGCTCTATCTTTGTAAAGACCTATTCCGTCTGGTATTGAATCCTTCACACACTAATCTTTCTAATCTTATCTAACATCAGTTCTGGAGGATCTTTTTCATATGTACCCTTTCACAGCTAGGTCCTATCTACCACCGATGCTGTAAATTGGCTTTGTATGTGTCCAGAGGACAGCACTATGTATGTTTATGGAAACCTGCATCATGCATTAGAACATAAATGTCCATAGTTGATTTTCAAAGACACAATTTATTCAGTTTCAACTTAACTGACTAAATATTTTTACTAATACATATTTTTGTTGACTCACAAAACGTAGGCCATTTAAAATTAGTTTTCTGTTTATTTATTACCTTGATAATAGCCAGACGGGACAAAATAGCTAGAACTAGTTAGTAAATATGTAAAAATCATAATTTCAGTATGTTGTCTTATGCAATGATTTGGGGGTTTCTGGGACTGATAGGGGTAGACAAATTGCTGCCAGCACAGCCTCAACAGGAATGTAGGCAGCTGCCATAGTTAGTGGGAGTGTGGTAGAAGCAGAAAGTAGAAGAGCTAGTGCTAAAGGAGCATGAGGGCGTAGAAGAAGCAGTGTAGTGACTCAAATCTTTATCGTTTGAGAGACGTATTTTCCATAGATGACTTAACAGGTTGCTTATGCAGGGAAGCAACACAAACTACAGCAGATACAAAGCAGATGATCATGATGATGATGATGACGATGAAGCCTATAAAACAAACTATAAATGTCATAAGCATGTGGGAAAATAACATTCCTTACACATATGCTCACATTAATAAATTCAGCGGATAATATGCTGCATCAACCAATGCCATAAAGTGTAGATGGACAGAGGGGAGAGGGGGTCACCTTCCAATCCCTAAGCATTGGTTCTGTACCACCTGTTGTTGAGGCAACTCCCACAGAAGCCACTTCTCGTCTCACTGTCATTACCATTCCCCCCGACAACACAGAACCATGTAGAGTCTGTGATAGAAGTTCAAGCTGCTTATAAGAGACTTTAGATAATAGATACACAAAACAGAGATTTGGGGAAAATCCCAAATCCTACATTTATGCTCATTTTGAGCTGGGTTTACAATACAGATGATGTGTATTTCTAGCCAATACCATACAGACAATATTTAGCCATATACTACAAATTAGTGGGGAATTAACACTGGCTATATGGGAACACACTGCAAACAGTACAATATATTGTAGGAGCAATAACCATGCTATATACCACTGTAGTATTGCACTTATTGGTCCTGTGCCCTTTTGTGAGTATTGCAACCCACACGCACCATCAGCAACAAGCACCAGGGCAGGTAGAGGCATAGGCCACATAGTAAGACCCTCTGTAGTGATAGGAGTAGATTGGTTATTGTAATGTGGTCCGATAATTGGTACCAAGAAATAATTCTTTCAGAAATATACAGTATGTGTCATCATTATTAACAGACAATAAAAGATCTGAGAATGACAGAATACCAGTCATATTTAGTAAAGGTCTTAGAAAAAGGCCTTTTATAATCTAAATGTGTAGATATTACTCAACAATTGACTTGAAGACAGGCATTACATTTGTATATGAAGAAAAAGAACAAGTGCAGTTGTATTTTAGCCATTATTTTAACCATTGCAATAAGCAGTGGCGCAAGTAGAAATATTTTCTTAGTGGTACTGAGTGGGCATGGTCATGTGTTGTGATGGGGCGTGGCCACATGCTGCTAGTGGGAGTGGTTACATGACAGTAGCGGCGTGGCCACTCGACACAGACCCTTTTTGGGGGGGGGATTCTGGAGGCAAGGCTAAAAATATATAGCGATACCTCTAGTATAATAGAAATATATAGTAATGCCCCCAATTTAATAACAATATATAGTAATGCCTCCATTATAACAGGAACATTCAGCCACTGTCACACTCCCAGTAACCCTGACAAAGTGGGAGGATCAGTCATGCTGACAAGCACCATGGTCTCGTTGCTTTGTGGCACATTATAATTGTGGTAATGGCAAAGTGTGTGGCAGGTGGTACTGCGTACCCGCTGCCAAATTCTTAAGGGTACTCCGTACCTGAGCGCACCCGCATACTTGCACCGGTGGCAATAAGTTTCATACTAGTTGATACTGGATTTGATATTGCTGACAAATGCCTGACCATTTAGATTAGACATTTTACTGTAAAATACATTTTGAATGGTAAAAAATAAAATCAAAGTAGAAACTAGTTATTTTAACCATGGAAAAGAAATATTCGAGAAAAATGACATATACAGATAAAATGCATATATAGTATACCATATTTGATTGTGAGAAACTATTTATTACGCAGTCGTATGCAAAGTGGTTGTAGTTCCAGGCAGCTGCCTTATGCTAATTCCAGATTCCATTCAGCTAATGCGGGAGCCCATGTATCTGCAAGCAGGAAGCTGCGCCACCTACTGATCTGACGCCAACTGCCACAACTGTCATCCTTAGTATTGGCATTTGCACCAGCCTCATGTGCAATGCAAGAGTGTCACAGCGCGCAGGAACCCAGCACTCACTTACTAGGTCCGGCAGCGCTGGTCTCCAGTTTCCAGGACAGGGCAGTGAGCGGGAGGTCTCCAGTGTCTGCATGTCACTCAGCATATTCCAGTGTCTGTTCCAGTGCATACCAGCCTCTGTACCTAGAAACCTGCGTGTCCGGTGCAGCTAAGTCCAAACCTCCTTGCGTATGTCCCTGGTGAATACCACCAGCATGTTAACCTCCGCGCCTCTGTTCCGGGTCTATGTAAATCCCAAGTTACGGGTTACCCACAATCCATCCATGACTTTGTGACATAGAGATTCTGCACACATGGGTGGCTATGTGCTTTTGCATTGTTATGGCCAAGTTGTCACCCTGTAGCATACAATTTCAGGAAAGACAGATCTGTCCAAGTTCCGAACGACTCACACAATAGGACGGAGATATGCAAAAATGCATAAGTTCGCATCTGTGCATGTGCTATAACCAAAAACTCACCATTTGCATCTGTGAAGACAGATCCGTCTGACTCAGAAACAACTCTCTTTATGTTATAGCAAACAATGGGAGAGGTTAAAAGGTTTATTAATCATAAAGGTGCAATTCCCTGAAAAAAATTAGGTATGTGTCATTAGCATAAATCATTCTGCTTATCTGTAAGAAGAGACATCAATCTGGTAATTTTTTTTATTAGAGTTGTGTTTCAAGCTATGATTAATATTTCAGTATGCTCAGTGTTATGTGATTATCATGACAACCAATCACGACAGATGATGTACTGAGTAAAAAGGCCCTTTTACTCAGCCTGTGTGTTCACAACCCAATCCCCTCTGCCATTTCTTGACCACTCAAAACACTGCATAATGGGGGTCATTCCGACCCGTTCGCACGCAGCGGTTTGTCGCTGCAGTGCAAACGGGTCTGGAATGCGCATGTGCGGCAGCTGCACTGTGCACGCACGTCATTGCGTCACGCTCAACGAAGAGAGCGGTCACAGAGCCGACCGCAAGAAGATTGACAGAAAGAAGGCGTTCCTGGGCGTGTCCGGATTGTTGCCTGCCGTTTTTGGGGAGTGGAGAAGAAAACGCAGGCGTGTCCAGGAGAATGGAGGGCGGATGTCTGACGTCAAAGCCGGCTCCAGCATCGCTGAGATCGTTGCACAGGGTAAGTATGTCCAGGGCTAGTCTTGTTCTGCTTTAAAAATGTTTAGCTTAGTGTGAGAGGTGCGGCTGCGGGGTGGTGGTGGTGCCTGCTGCCGTGCAGGTGTAGACTCTGTACTCACCAGGCGCCGCTCTCTCTCACCTTCAGGTACCGGAACCTTCAACGGACCTGGCAACTCTTCCGTCGAACCCGGACACGACGACCTAGGAGGAAAGAGATTGCTGAGTGCCGTCCTCCTACCTGTGGACCGAAACGCCCTCCGACCTCTAGAAAAATAGTGCTTTCGGGCTAGGTGGGGGTCATCACCGGCGTCCGCCTCAGAGCCCGAATTTCACCTATCGGCACTTTCGCACCAGGTGGAAATTCCACCTTGCACAGCCGTGCAAGGCTCACCGTTGCCCTGAAGGAAGGGAGATAGAAAGAAACACAACCAAACACTCAGACCGTGGTTACTCACCGTCTTACACTCCGGTACTCCGATATTCTCCAGTACAGGTCCCTGTAAGGAGGCAAAAGAAAGAAACAGCCGTGCAGGGCCTAACTAGACCTAGTGTCACACCTTATACTAACTATAACGGCAGAGCCCTCAAACTAGCTCTGTGGGTGTGGTGCGACATAACTATGCACAAACATTATAACAGCAATTCGCCCTGCACGGTAACAACACACATCGGAAATACAATATAAAACGGTGCTGTCCCTTTTTAATCCCTACCTGCCGCTGGAAGGGGGTGGGCACCGCACGGCCTACCCACCTCCTGTGCCTTCCCTCATGTGGGCCTCAGCTCTGCCTTCCTAAATACCTCGGGGTGGCCTGGGCCTAGTGCCCAGGGCCACCTGTACTCACCTCGGGGGCTCTTATTCACTGGGCCTAGCGCCCCCTAACTGCACACAGGCCGGAGGCCTGACTTCGCCCACGGGCCTAGCGCCCGCCTAACTTGCTGCCCGTTGGGTGACCTGGGCCTTGTGCCCAAGGTCACCTTAATGTATCCCTAACTGGCCACAAATACACTAGGGCCTACTGCCCTCTAACGTCCCCACAGGCCTAATGCCTGAACTGCCCCCGGGCCTAGTGCCCGCCTACTGCGGCGCTTTGAGGTGGCTTGGGCCTAATACCCAAACCCCCTATCAATGTGGTCGGGTCGGGGTACTTGGGCCACGGGCCGGGTGGAACCCCGGCTGCACGTGGCCTTGGACCCAGAGAGCCGACCACGCTTGTGCCCACGGGCCGGGAGGGCCCGACTGAATGCCCACAGGCCGAGAGGGCCTGACTCTGCCCACGGGCCTAATGCCCGAACACCCGGTGGTCTAGGAAGGAGAGAAGGGGGCACCTTAGAAGGGCCTACCTGCGGTGGAGAAGGCTGCAGTGGGGAACTGCACAGCTCAATTGCTTCCCACCACTGCAGCCTTCTCGGCCTGGATGCATTCTTCTGCCGCTGGCCCGTCCTGGCCAGCGGCGCCGCCGTCTCTTCGCCGCGTCCAGCCGCCGCTGGACATCTTCCCGGAGCCCGACGTCTTCCGGCCTCTTCAGCGGCCACCGGAGCTCTTCTTCCCACGGCCGTCGTCTTCTCCTCCGCGCCGGACTATCTTCTGCGCTCCTGCGCGCCGACGATCTCCGCTGCTCCCGCCCGTCTTCTTTCTTCGCGCTCTTCCGCGCGCCCGGTCTCTTCGGCTCCCGCCCGGCGTCTGACGTCAGACGCCGGGGGCGGGGCCTATGACGCGGCGAGCGCCGATTGGCTCGCCGCGTCCCTCTCTGATTGGCTGCCGCTACGGGAGCCGCGATTGGCTCCCGGAGGGCGCCAAGATTCAAAAGCCTCTGGTCCGGTGCAGGGAAAAGGGTAATCCCTGCACCGGACACCCGCCGCCACGCACCCAGCGCTGGGGACAGGCAAGCTGCCCCAGCGCTGTCCCCAGCTAGGGACACCACCACAGATGTGCCCACAGGGCACATCTCTACATTTCCCCCCCCTTTTTCCTTTGTAGTCCCTACAAAGTTCCTCACGACTTCCATTGTCCGCGGGTCAGGGAATTCCGAGGTCCCTCCGGCGAGGTTGTGTTCAAGGGTCCAGCCCGGACAGGCTGTGACCCCACATCCTTCCACCTCCAGCTCCGGGTTCCTCTTCTTCGTTCCTCCTGACCTCCATCGGTGGATCCTCTGGGGAAGTGGCATCTCCCCACGGTTGCTCAACGTGGGCCACCAAGGGGAATCTTTCTCCACGGGGACAACAGTCACCCACTCTTGACCTCCGATATCGTCTGTGGCTTTGTCCCTGTCTTCCGGGTGTGGTATCGACCACCACCCAACAGCGGAATCCTCCGGGGCATCCGTTTCCTCCCGGGCAACAGCCACCATATGTCTCATTTCCTCGTGGGGCATCTCCAAAGGTCCTATGTCCTCCTCTGGAACGGGTCCTCCCACGGCATTACAATCCTCTCCCCGTACGTCCGTCCATTTCGGCACTTCCGACAGGTCTTCTTGCCCCAGGACTATCTCCTCCTCTTCACGGAGGGCATTCAACTGGGAGCACGACTCCACCCGATCCTGCCAGTCACTCTCGTCGGCGCTTCCGATGCCAGAGTCGTCCTCCATCTGTTCTTGGAGGGATTCGTCGGCGGACAGCTCACCGTAGTCCGAGTCTTCCTCCGATACCTGGACTGGGGTATTATTTTCCTCCTCAGCGTACTTAGTCCTTTCCGCTGGCACCTCTGTTTCCTCAGCGTACTCCTTCGCTTCCGCTGGCATCTCTTCTTCCTCAGCGTACTCCTTCGCTTCCGCTGGCATCGTGACTTCCTCAGCGTACTCCTTCGCTTCCGCTGGCATCTTTTGGTACCCAGGACACTCCTGTTCCGCACGTCCTGGACGTGGACGGTTCCATCGCGGGGAGATTCCGGACGTCTCCGTCACTGGGTCTTCACGCTTTTCTTCGCAGCGTGGTCTCTTCACCTCCCAGTCGTCCACCTCCGCCTCATGCGGGAAAGGATTCTGCCTTACTGGGGTCACTTTCCTGGGACAGAGTAGGTCCGCGGCATCTTCCCAGGGGCACTCACTGGCCGCATGTCCTGGTCGCCGACACTTCCAACAAGGGAGGGCCACTGCCACCTTCTCCAAGACGGGTTCCTGGTCCACCTCCTTCACTGGGGAATCTTCACCCGTTGGTTCCGGCTCAGAGGAAATGGGCACCTGCGAACTAACTTCAAGCAAGGCCTTCCGCTCCATTTCCCTGGTTTCCTCCTCCCATCTCTGGGCGCGACCATCCGCAATCATCCGGTCTTCATTCCACGGACAATCGGGAAGCGCATGTCCTCTCGCCTCGCAGAGCGCACACACAGGCTCTGCAGCCACCCGGTCCCAAAGCTGCTGACGAGACTCCGTCATCTGCTTCACCGTGGCCTCGTAGTCCGTCCTGTCTTCCGTCCATGGACATTCCAGGAGCCGATGTCGGGGATCTCCACAGCTTTCACACCGGGAATCAACCTCGTCTTCGCTCAACTCTTCGTCCCAGGGACAACTGTTGTGCTCATGCCCGTAGTTTCCGCAGAGCAAACACCAGGACTCCTTCTTCGCTTGGCCCTGCTGACGTCTTCGGTCCGCATCCTGGACCACCTTCTTTGGGGACGTCTCTCGCCAAGTACACTCACCGGCAAAGTGACCTGTTTGCCGACATTTCTTGCAGGGCGTCACAGCGGCCTTCTTGCGCCCCTTCTCCCGGCGCTCTTCTTTTCCACGCTGGACCGACCGCTGCACCATCTTCAGGATGTCTGCCCCAGACACCGTCACCCAGTCGCTCTGGTCCGCACACATCCGGGGGTGAGTCTTCTCCGGAGCCGTCCGCAGGGAGGTCTTCTTGGTGGCGTTCCACATCGTGTCCGTGATCCGGTCTCTTTTATCCTGCCGACTACGCCAAGTGTGAGAGGTGCGGCTGCGGGGTGCGTGTGGTGCCTGCTGCCGTGCAGGTGTAGACTCTGTACTCACCAGGCGCCGCTCTCTCTCACCTTCAGGTACCGGAACCTTCAACGGACCTGGCAACTCTTCCGTCGGACCCGGACACGACGACCTAGGAGGAAAGAGATTGCTGAGTGCCGTCCTCCTACCTGTGGACCGAAACGCCCTCCGACCTCTAGAAAAATAGTGCTTTCGGGCTAGGTGGGGGTCATCACCGGCGTCCGCCTCAGAGCCCGAATTTCACCTATCGGCACTTTCGCACCAGGTGGAAATTCCGCCTTGCACAGCCGTACAAGGCTCACCGTTGCCCTGAAGGAAGGGAGATAGAAAGAAACACAACCAAACACTCAGACCGTGGTTACTCACCGTCTTACACTCCGGTACTCCGATATTCTCCAGTACAGGTCCCTGTAAGGAGGCAAAAGAAAGAAACAGCCGTGCAGGGCCTAACTAGACCTAGTGTCACACCTTATACTAACTATAACGGCAGAGCCCTCAAACTAGCTCTGTGGGTGTGGTGCGACATAACTATGCACAAACATTATAACAGCAATTCGCCCTGCACGGTAACAACACACATCGGAAATACAATATAAAACGGTGCTGTCCCTTTTTAATCCCTACCTGCCGCTGGAAGGGGGTGGGCACCGCACGGCCTACCCACCTCCTGTGCCTTCCCTCATGTGGGCCTCAGCTCTGCCTTCCTAAATACCTCGGGGTGGCCTGGGCCTAGTGCCCAGGGCCACCTGTACTCACCTCGGGGGCTCTTATTCACTGGGCCTAGCGCCCCCTAACTGCACACAGGCCGGAGGCCTGACTTCGCCCACGGGCCTAGCGCCCGCCTAACTTGCTGCCCGTTGGGTGACCTGGGCCTTGTGCCCAAGGTCACCTTAATGTATCCCTAACTGGCCACAAATACACTAGGGCCTACTGCCCTCTAACGTCCCCACAGGCCTAATGCCTGAACTGCCCCCGGGCCTAGTGCCCGCCTACTGCGGCGCTTTGAGGTGGCTTGGGCCTAATGCCCAAACCCCCTATCAATGTGGTCGGGTCGGGGTACTTGGGCCACGGGCCGGGTGGAACCCCGGCTGCACGTGGCCTTGGACCCAGAGAGCCGACCACGCTTGTGCCCACGGGCCGGGAGGGCCCGACTGAATGCCCACAGGCCGAGAGGGCCTGACTCTGCCCACGGGCCTAATGCCCGAACACCCGGTGGTCTAGGAAGGAGAGAAGGGGGCACCTTAGAAGGGCCTACCTGCGGTGGAGAAGGCTGCAGTGGGGAACTGCACAGCTCAATTGCTTCCCACCACTGCAGCCTTCTCGGCCTGGATGCATTCTTCTGCCGCTGGCCCGTCCTGGCCAGCGGCGCCGCCGTCTCTTCGCCGCGTCCAGCCGCCGCTGGACATCTTCCCGGAGCCCGACGTCTTCCGGCCTCTTCAGCGGCCACCGGAGCTCTTCTTCCCACGGCCGTCGTCTTCTCCTCCGCGCCGGACTATCTTCTGCGCTCCTGCGCGCCGACGATCTCCGCTGCTCCCGCCCGTCTTCTTTCTTCGCGCTCTTCCGCGCGCCCGGTCTCTTCGGCTCCCGCCCGGCGTCTGACGTCAGACGCCGGGGGCGGGGCCTATGACGCGGCGAGCGCCGATTGGCTCGCCGCGTCCCTCTCTGATTGGCTGCCGCTACGGGAGCCGCGATTGGCTCCCGGAGGGCGCCAAGATTCAAAAGCCTCTGGTCCGGTGCAGGGAAAAGGGTAATCCCTGCACCGGACACCCGCCGCCACGCACCCAGCGCTGGGGACAGGCAAGCTGCCCCAGCGCTGTCCCCAGCTAGGGACACCACCACAGATGTGCCCACAGGGCACATCTCTACATTTCCCCCCCCTTTTTCCTTTGTAGTCCCTACAAAGTTCCTCACGACTTCCATTGTCCGCGGGTCAGGGAATTCCGAGGTCCCTCCGGCGAGGTTGTGTTCAAGGGTCCAGCCCGGACAGGCTGTGACCCCACATCCTTCCACCTCCAGCTCCGGGTTCCTCTTCTTCGTTCCTCCTGACCTCCATCGGTGGATCCTCTGGGGAAGTGGCATCTCCCCACGGTTGCTCAACGTGGGCCACCAAGGGGAATCTTTCTCCACGGGGACAACAGTCACCCACTCTTGACCTCCGATATCGTCTGTGGCTTTGTCCCTGTCTTCCGGGTGTGGTATCGACCACCACCCAACAGCGGAATCCTCCGGGGCATCCGTTTCCTCCCGGGCAACAGCCACCATATGTCTCATTTCCTCGTGGGGCATCTCCAAAGGTCCTATGTCCTCCTCTGGAACGGGTCCTCCCACGGCATTACAATCCTCTCCCCGTACGTCCGTCCATTTCGGCACTTCCGACAGGTCTTCTTGCCCCAGGACTATCTCCTCCTCTTCACGGAGGGCATTCAACTGGGAGCACGACTCCACCCGATCCTGCCAGTCACTCTCGTCGGCGCTTCCGATGCCAGAGTCGTCCTCCATCTGTTCTTGGAGGGATTCGTCGGCGGACAGCTCACCGTAGTCCGAGTCTTCCTCCGATACCTGGACTGGGGTATTATTTTCCTCCTCAGCGTACTTAGTCCTTTCCGCTGGCACCTCTGTTTCCTCAGCGTACTCCTTCGCTTCCGCTGGCATCTCTTCTTCCTCAGCGTACTCCTTCGCTTCCGCTGGCATCGTGACTTCCTCAGCGTACTCCTTCGCTTCCGCTGGCATCTTTTGGTACCCAGGACACTCCTGTTCCGCACGTCCTGGACGTGGACGGTTCCATCGCGGGGAGATTCCGGACGTCTCCGTCACTGGGTCTTCACGCTTTTCTTCGCAGCGTGGTCTCTTCACCTCCCAGTCGTCCACCTCCGCCTCATGCGGGAAAGGATTCTGCCTTACTGGGGTCACTTTCCTGGGACAGAGTAGGTCCGCGGCATCTTCCCAGGGGCACTCACTGGCCGCATGTCCTGGTCGCCGACACTTCCAACAAGGGAGGGCCACTGCCACCTTCTCCAAGACGGGTTCCTGGTCCACCTCCTTCACTGGGGAATCTTCACCCGTTGGTTCCGGCTCAGAGGAAATGGGCACCTGCGAACTAACTTCAAGCAAGGCCTTCCGCTCCATTTCCCTGGTTTCCTCCTCCCATCTCTGGGCGCGACCATCCGCAATCATCCGGTCTTCATTCCACGGACAATCGGGAAGCGCATGTCCTCTCGCCTCGCAGAGCGCACACACAGGCTCTGCAGCCACCCGGTCCCAAAGCTGCTGACGAGACTCCGTCATCTGCTTCACCGTGGCCTCGTAGTCCGTCCTGTCTTCCGTCCATGGACATTCCAGGAGCCGATGTCGGGGATCTCCACAGCTTTCACACCGGGAATCAACCTCGTCTTCGCTCAACTCTTCGTCCCAGGGACAACTGTTGTGCTCATGCCCGTAGTTTCCGCAGAGCAAACACCAGGACTCCTTCTTCGCTTGGCCCTGCTGACGTCTTCGGTCCGCATCCTGGACCACCTTCTTTGGGGACGTCTCTCGCCAAGTACACTCGCCGGCAAAGTGACCTGTTTGCCGACATTTCTTGCAGGGCGTCACAGCGGCCTTCTTGCGCCCCTTCTCCCGGCGCTCTTCTTTTCCACGCTGGACCGACCGCTGCACCATCTTCAGGATGTCTGCCCCAGACACCGTCACCCAGTCGCTCTGGTCCGCACACATCCGGGGGTGAGTCTTCTCCGGAGCCGTCCGCAGGGAGGTCTTCTTGGTGGCGTTCCACATCGTGTCCGTGATCCGGTCTCTTTTATCCTGCCGACTACGCCAAGTGTGAGAGGTGCGGCTGCGGGGTGCGTGTGGTGCCTGCTGCCGTGCAGGTGTAGACTCTGTACTCACCAGGCGCCGCTCTCTCTCACCTTCAGGTACCGGAACCTTCAACGGACCTGGCAACTCTTCCGTCGGACCCGGACACGACGACCTAGGAGGAAAGAGATTGCTGAGTGCCGTCCTCCTACCTGTGGACCGAAACGCCCTCCGACCTCTAGAAAAATAGTGCTTTCGGGCTAGGTGGGGGTCATCACCGGCGTCCGCCTCAGAGCCCGAATTTCACCTATCGGCACTTTCGCACCAGGTGGAAATTCCGCCTTGCACAGCCGTACAAGGCTCACCGTTGCCCTGAAGGAAGGGAGATAGAAAGAAACACAACCAAACACTCAGACCGTGGTTACTCACCGTCTTACACTCCGGTACTCCGATATTCTCCAGTACAGGTCCCTGTAAGGAGGCAAAAGAAAGAAACAGCCGTGCAGGGCCTAACTAGACCTAGTGTCACACCTTATACTAACTATAACGGCAGAGCCCTCAAACTAGCTCTGTGGGTGTGGTGCGACATAACTATGCACAAACATTATAACAGCAATTCGCCCTGCACGGTAACAACACACATCGGAAATACAATATAAAACGGTGCTGTCCCTTTTTAATCCCTACCTGCCGCTGGAAGGGGGTGGGCACCGCACGGCCTACCCACCTCCTGTGCCTTCCCTCATGTGGGCCTCAGCTCTGCCTTCCTAAATACCTCGGGGTGGCCTGGGCCTAGTGCCCAGGGCCACCTGTACTCACCTCGGGGGCTCTTATTCACTGGGCCTAGCGCCCCCTAACTGCACACAGGCCGGAGGCCTGACTTCGCCCACGGGCCTAGCGCCCGCCTAACTTGCTGCCCGTTGGGTGACCTGGGCCTTGTGCCCAAGGTCACCTTAATGTATCCCTAACTGGCCACAAATACACTAGGGCCTACTGCCCTCTAACGTCCCCACAGGCCTAATGCCTGAACTGCCCCCGGGCCTAGTGCCCGCCTACTGCGGCGCTTTGAGGTGGCTTGGGCCTAATGCCCAAACCCCCTATCAATGTGGTCGGGTCTGGGTACTTGGGCCACGGGTCGGGTGGAACCCCGGCTGCACGTGGCCTTGGACCCAGAGAGCCGACCACACTTGTGCCCACGGGCCGGGAGGGCCCGACTGAATGCCCACAGGCCGAGAGGGCCTGACTCTGCCCACGGGCCTAATGCCCGAACACCCGGTGGTCTAGGAAGGAGAGAAGGGGGCACCTTAGAAGGGCCTACCTGCGGTGGAGAAGGCTGCAGTGGGGAACTGCACAGCTCAATTGCTTCCCACCACTGCAGCCTTCTCGGCCTGGATGCATTCTTCTGCCGCTGGCCCGTCCTGGCCAGCGGCGCCGCCGTCTCTTCGCCGCGTCCAGCCGCCGCTGGACATCTTCCCGGAGCCCGACGTCTTCCGGCCTCTTCAGCGGCCACCGGAGCTCTTCTTCCCACGGCCATCGTCTTCTCCTCCGCGCCGGACTATCTTCTGCGCTCCTGCGCGCCGACGATCTCCGCTGCTCCCGCCCGTCTTCTTTCTTCGCGCTCTTCCGCGCGACCGGTCTCTTCGGCTCCCGCCCGGCGGGGCCTATGACGCGGCGCGCGCCGATTGGCTCGCCGCATCCCTCTCTGATTGGCTGCCGCTCCAGGAGCCGCGATTGGCTCCCGGAGGGCGCCAAGATTCAAAAGCCTCTGGTCCGGTGCAGGGAAAAGGGTAATCCCTGCACCGGACACCCGCCGCCACGCACCCAGCGCTGGGGACAGACAAGCTGCCCCAGCGCTGTCCCCAGCTAGGGACACCACCACAGATGTGCCCACAGGGCACATCTCTACATTAGCAAGGCTGCACAAGCGATCGCAGCCCTGCAAAGCTAAAATACACTCCCCCATAGGTGTGGACTAGTTGATCGCAGCAGCAGCAGCAAAAAGTGCTGGCTGCGATCAACTCGGTTTGACCACCAACACTAAGAATTGTGGAAGCTGCAGGAAAGGAAGCTATCCTAGCGGCAACAAGGTCTTGCCCTCTTTCAGGCGCACACACAATTGGTACGTGCGAGAAGTCATGGAATGGGACAGTGGAATGTTGAGAGGTTTCATATTTATACTCACCACCCTGAGGTTGCAGAAATCAGGGGGTTTTCCCAGATAACTGCGCATGTGAATTAGAGTAATCCACGGGAACATGACACAGGCACCATATTTCTGGAGATCTGCGCATGTGCAGTAAACTCTGACCAGAGACTGCTTACAACTGCACTGCCCGTGAGGAAGGGGTCCGCATGGAGACTGCACATAAACTCTCTCCTCTCTTAAGTTGCCCCTGCTTCATCAAGCTCCCAGATATGCAAATGTTTTCCATAAATCATATTGATGACGTTAGGTGGAACGTGCTGGCCCATTAAAACAAAAATAAAAACACCAAAGATGCAAGTGTAGATGCATACCTCCCAACTGTCCCGATTTTCGCGGGACTGTCCACTGTCCCACCTGCGGGCCGCAGTGTCCCGTGGTGGAGGGGGGGGGGGGGGCAGTTGGAGGTTCCTGTCACACGCTGCTCTGCTTAGCACGCTGTACGCATAGACCAGTCCCTCTTGTCTCCTTGAATAGACGCTGTACGCATGCGCACAGCGTCTATTCAAGGAGACAAGAGGGACTGGTGGCATGGTCAACAGCTCACACAGCACAGTCCATGTCCCCATAGTGACTAAAAATGGGGGCGTGGCTTGCAAGCATGGCAGTACAGTGAAGCCACGCCCCATTGACTGAGGCCATACCCCTTTTTTCCTGGCGGGCGCGGTCTCGCTGCTCTGGAGTCCCTCTTCCGCCCTCCTGAAAGTTGGGAGGTATGGAGATGTGTCGTAGGCTGAGCAACAGCTTTGTGTGTGTCTGTGTTTTTCCATATAAATCTATCACACAGATAGATTCTGTATATGAACAACTGAGCTATTGTGGAACATAATGGATATATGCTTCAGGTTACAAGGATATTAAACTTGCTATTCAAAAGCTAAACTAAAACCTTCATGTGGGAATGCACCTTTACGTTTAAAGACAGTTTTACAGGTAATTTGGTATTATGAGTGTGATTAACAATTGTTTGGATACTCAGGAAACTGTGAACCCACACTGGTGTTGTGATAAACTTACCTTGCATATCAAGATGCAGTGTGCAACACCCCCTCACAATGGGGGTCATTCCGAGTTGATCGCTAGCTGAATTTGTTCGCAGTGCAGCAATCAGGCTAAAAACGGCAGTTCTGCGCATGCATATGCGGCGCAATCTGCACGCGCAACGTACGGGCACAACGAACAATGTCGTTTTGCACAGGGACTAGCGATGCATTTCAGTCGCACTGCTTGCCGCAGAGTGATTGACATGAAGTGGGCGTTTCTGGGTGGCAACTGGCCGTTTTCAGGGAGTGTGCAGAAAAACGCAGGCATGCCAGGAAAAACGCAGGCGTGGCTGGACGAACGTTGGGCGGGTTTGTGACGTCAAAGGCGGAACTGAATAGTCTGAAGTGATCGCAAGCGCTGAGTAGGTTTTGAGCTACTCTGAAACTACACAAAAAAATTTTGCAGGCGCTCTGCGATACAACCGTTCGCACTTCTGCTAAGCTAAAATACACTCCCAGTGGGTGGTGGCAAAGCATTTGCACGACTGCTAAAACTAGCTAGCGAGCGATCAACTCGGAATGACCCCCAATAACTTTTCTTTTGCTCCGTCTATGGTGTAGGTATGACATCTGCAACCTGAAGGACCCCAAATATATTGAATACACGGGTGCTTAGCACATCGTACCTGGTGGACGGGACACATGTAATAAAGTGCTCTTTACACTGCTTGATACATCAACCCCTAAATAATAAATGTTAAAAAGGTGCAGTTCAAATCATATAATGTTGTGTGCAGAGATCATCTTGGGATAAAAAAACAATAAACTTAATTTACAACACTCCTCTTCCTCCAGCACAATAAGCATAGTGGTTTCAAACACAACTTCGTAAAATTCATCCTGCACAGTACATTCAGCAGATGTTAAATGTACTATATTACAGACTCCTAGCACAATACGCTTAACTGTGACAACAGAAATAATGTTGCAAATTTCCACTTTACTCCAAGGGCACAATCTAAAGCTGGGTACACACGGGCCGATATATCAGTCGTTTAATTGAACGGGTGATATATCATGGGCATGTCAGCGGGTGTGTACACCCGATATGTCTGTGACATATCACTTCGGCCCTGCGGCATAGCCATTGGCTGATATATTTGCAAATATATCAGCGCATCATTCTGTGTTTACAGGCGGTTTGCAGACCGCACATACACTTGCTGCAGAGGCCGCCGGTGACTGACATAAAAACTGAGAGGGCACATGCAAATGCCCGTCCACTTGTGACATCAGGCACAACACATTGGGCCAAAAATCAGTACGTGTGTATGCCCTTACCGATCGTCAGACTGGTCGGCCTAGTATGTAACCAACATTTTGCATAAATAAGTGAATAAGTAGCAGATACCTGGTGTTGCTAGATGCTGTGGATTCACAGCAGGTCAGTAAACTCCATAAACCAAAAAACATACAGTGGAGTCTGGATTAAAATCCTCGCCTCGTCTCAATGCATTCCACACCATGTTGCACATGGCATCCGGTCTATAGATCTACACTAAAAAGGGCTATAGTCAATAGGTCGACCACTAATGGTAGACATGCATTAGGTCGACATGGTCAAAAGTTCGACAGGGTCAAAAAAAAAGGTTGTCAGGGTCAAAAGGTTGACATGACAATGGTTGACACACATATGGTCGACACACTTCATTTTTTTCCTGACTTTTTCATACTTTACCATCCACGTGGAATACGATTGGGAACACTAACCTCAGCCGAGTGCAGCGGTAGCGGTGCGAGGCACCTTGTTCGCTCGCCATGCGCGGGGACGTGGTACACTGATGGGGCTTGTTTGTGGCAGAAAAGTGAAAAAGCACTCCCCAAAAAATTGTATCTACCTTTTGTGTGTTGATAATTTCCTTGTCGACCTTTTGACCCTGTCAGCATTTTCTACCTATTCTATGTCAACGTTTTGACCATGTCGACCTTTTGCCCCTGTCAACCTAATGCACATTTACCATTAGTGGTCAACCTATTGACTGTAGACCTTTTAAGTGTAGATCTAATCATCCACACCCGCGGCACATCCTCTCACAACAGAAACCCTCTATTCACCCCACTGCATACATTTTCTACTTGGCAAGACCAGCTACCATCACAGTATCCAGGGGATCTGCCACAGAAAATTAAACTGATATCAAGGGACCGACCCTTCTGAACATATACTTTCTGCAGTCATTTAACTCTTCACTGCTGGATTATCCTTACATGGATATGGCTTCATCAGGACTCTTAAACAGGATTTCCTTCTAGCCACATTGCCGGTGTGCAACAAACCCACCCTCACTTTAGGGGAACTTCTCTGGGGGCTATCACACAGGGATGCTCTTTACATTGCTTATGGCGCTTATAACCATTGTTACAATGACACTGGATGGCACCTCCTAACTACTGCCACCCCTGAGCACATGACTTTACGCACATACAGCGCATAGATAGTGCCAGTATGAGGTACTGACCCGATTCCACAGAAAAAGTTATATATTCGAGATTATCGGAATTGCACCAGATACTGGGGTCTCTTCATGAAGCAGTGAAAAGAGTGAATAAGTACCTCAGTGGAGAAGTTGCCCATGGCAACCAACCAATCAGCATTGAAGTAACATTTATCAAGTGCATTCTATAAAATTATACGTAGTAGCTGATTGGTTGCCATGGGCAACTTCTCCACTGGCTCACTTCTCCTCTCTTTTCTGTGCTTCATGAATAGACAACACTGTTAGATGTTACTCGGATTCCCTGGCAGCCACTTCAAGGAAGAAATGCACCTGGTCACTCCCTCTGGAGCCTAAAAACACTATTTAATTTCCGCACACAGTGGAAGCACCTGCCTCAGCTGCGTTCAGCAAAATTTATCCCCAAAACACCGCAAATTTGTCATGATCGCAGGACGGTCTTATTAAATTGCCCTGTTGACATCAAGACATTGGGAGCAGGGCCAGCTCCAGGTATGTTCCATAGGAGCGGCTGCACGGGGCATAGGGCTACTAAGTAAGGGCTCCCAGCAATATTAAATGTGAATCCGGCCGTCAGCCAATCAGAGTTCGCAGACCAGCAGCGGCGGCTACTGATTGGCTGCCGGACGTGAGCTTTGATTGGGTCATGAACCAGAACCATATTTTAAATGGCCACCGCAAGCCACTGAAGACCGGAATTCAGTGAGGGGCAGGAGAGGCGGGCGTTGCGTTCTCCTCACCTCTCCTCCCTCAAACACTCAGCAGCGGCAGGCCAGCAGCGATGGCAAAGGCGGAAGCACTGGTGGCAGAAGCACAGCAGCGGTGAGCACTACAGGAGGCATTACATGTAATTGGCAATACAGGGGTCATTATGTGTAACTGACACTACAGGGGGTATTATGCGTGACAGGCACAACAGGGAGCATTACGTGTAACTGGCACTACAGGGGGCATTACTTGTAACTGGCAATATACTGGGGCATTATTTTTAACTGGCACTATATTGGAGCATTACATGTAACTGGCACTATACTGGAGCAGTGGGCATTACGTATAAAGCTGGGTACACACTGATAGATATATCTGCAGATCAATTGATTTGCAGATATATCTATGGACAGATCGGGCAGTGTGCTGTGCATACACACTGCCTGATCCGTCGGGGACTGATGTCATGAACTGGGCGGGCGTGTACACACACCCGCCCAGTTCAGCTGTCAATCACCGCTGGCCGCCGCAGCATGTGTATGTGCGGCCGGCTGGTCGCCCGTACACACACAGCGATGCGCCAATATATCGGTAGATATATTGCCCGTCGACGCGATATGTCTGTGAATTACGGAGTTCACAGACATTTCGTCCGTACGCACTGTCCGACGAACCTGCGATATATCGGCCGTTCAAGAGAACGGCCGATATATCGGCCAGTGTGTACCCACCTTAACTGGCACTATACTGGGGAATTACATGTAGGCAGCACTACTATGGGCATTATGTGTACAGCTGACAGTTGTGTGTGTAGAGGGAAGAGTGATAATACGCTATACATATTTAGAATTTGATGACCTAATATATAGTTGTGAGGACACACCCACTTTCCCAGGAGAGTCCGCACCTTCGTTGCGCACATGGGGGTAGTGTGCTTAAAAAAGTCTTGCTCAAGGTGCTATTAGGCCTGGAGCTGGCCCTGATTGGAAGGTGTGCGCTGCTCCCACTGTGTTCCCAAAAGAGCAGGGCAGGGATCTCTTCTGAATATGTGCAATCCGGCACACACCCCAGCTTATAAAAGACCTCCACTCTGCAAGGGAGGCAAGAGGGAACAGGGGGTCCTAAGAGGGGCCAGAGTGACCAACATTGCTAGGCCTCTCCACTCCAGGCCCCCTAGCAACCAAACCATTATAGTTCTGCACTATGGCATTCGTTTTCCAAAGGGACTTGCTTAAGGAAAACTACATTGTAGTACTGCTTAGTGCAAAATAAAATAACAGCTCTGTTAACAGCCTATTTCAAGACGGTGAAGTAATAATAGCTGTAAGCATGAGAGCAGAGGAACCACTACACACCGTGCACACAGCCGGCCTCAGTGACAGAGCTGTGTAGCTGCTGCTGTCACATTTATTTACATAGCAGCCGCCATCGTCATGTCACTGTCAGCTGTCACTCACAGAGGCCCCGCCCACTGTAAAGTCCCTGGAGAGAGCGGAGGGTGAAGGGAGAGCTATGACAGGATGAGGGGCGGGGACGCCGCACAGCCAATCACAGTGCGGTAGAGTTCCATCCTTCCACATTAGCATCGCCGCTAGCAACAGGTGGTGACGTCACGGGGAGCGCGCTGCGCGGCCCCGCGGTGTTGGGTATGGAGCTCTCCGCGGTCGGCGAGCGGGTGTTTGCGGCGGAGTCTCTGCTCAAAAGGCGCATCCGGAAGGTGGGTGACAGGCCTGTTTGTTGATGCTGTAGCTTAGGCCTCAATCCACGGACTGCCTTCATTACTATAGCCGAATGCAGACAGGGGGTGCTGGGGAGCCAGAAAGGGAGAAGGACACCCACCCCCGTCATCTGAAAGCTGCTGGCCTGCTGAATGTAGCCAGCTATTTGTAGCATACTGTATACTGTGCTGACCCTTGTACCGGCTTGTACCAGTTGATAAAATGCTTATGCAGAGGCTGATAATTATAGTGTGTGTGTGTATATATATATATATATATATATATATATATATTTATATTTCATTCTTCTAGTTGTACTCCTATCTATCTATCTATCTATCTATCTATCTATCTATCTATCTATCTTAGTATGTATGATTAAGCCAGACCTTCCTGATGTATTCCATGTTTGCATAGTATGTTTATGTTGACATTTGGAGCAAGCAAGTAAGATTAATAAAAAAAATATATATATAAATATATATTGATTGTAAATACAAGGAGAAAGTCACGATATACACAATCTTGGGACAGAGCTTCTAATTATTGCTAGTTATGGTATCACAGCATTTATGAATACAGTGGTGTGTTTGTTTTTCCCAGTCACAAGTAGCCATTTCTGGTCTTGCAGGGCACTGGCCAGTAAAGTGTTAAAATCTAGTTATGTACTTATGGAAAGAGACATTTTACTGGAATGTGGATGACCATATCTAAATAACATTTGAAACCCCCCACTGCCCCAGAATTAGCATAGACATCACATTTGTTTGTAATGTTCTGCACAGTACTATATGATGAGGTACTTGGGGGGGAAATCAAATCTTGGCGAGAGAAGTTATTCTTAGCAGCTAGCTTCTAACCTTCATATTACAGGCTGTATTTGAAAAATGACAGGAGTTAATTGGTTGGTGCTTTAGCTTTCTCCAGTATTTCATAAATCATCCCCTTGGTGATCTTATCTGTGTATAATGTTATCACATAGCAGTAAATAATGTTATATTTTTTATTTTCAGAAATTGTCCATAATGCCTTACCTCCCCTCCCATTTCTTTACTATCATCTGTCTTTATAAAGCACCCTGTGTCAGGCCATCCTTCCATAGAGATCGATTATCTGTATGTGAGTATCTGTCTCTCCTCCATTCTTCTGTCAGAAACTGTAACGGAGGAGAGATGGATATACAAATGGCTGTGTGCACATGGTCCTTTTCCGTTTGTAGAACAGAAACCATTTGCTTAGTAATATTCAGCAGCTTCCTTTGAAATACTACATGTGAAGCAGTATTAAGTGTTAGTATTCATTTTCACTTTGTGTGTTGGAATTTTGTTAAGTATTTGACATATGAAGCCATGGTTGCCAGCTGCCCCTAGTTTCCAGGCATAGTGCCATGTTGTTAAGGTTGGTTGTTAAAAGTCTATTTATTTATTTATTTATTCTAAAAACTGACCAGTTGTGTAGTACAGTCTTTGTTATGTTGGATGCCGAGCTAGCATACCTCTTCATATTCTGTCTGCATTATGTAGTAATGTGTAATAGAGAATTTAAACCTCACACATGTTCAGCAATCACATCATGATGTGTTTGGTCGCCAAGGGGCAGATGTATTAAGCCTGGAGAAGTGATAAAGCAGTGATAAGTGCAAGGTGATAATGCACCAGCCAGTCAGCTCCTAACTGGCAATTTACATATTGGAACTGATTGGCTGGTGCGTTATCACCTTGCACTTATCACTGCTTTATCACTTCTCCAGGCTTAATACATCTGCCCTCAAAAAATGACTGTCGATCCTCCTTAAAGTGTTATAGTGTATTTTGCAATTTATATTGTAGATACATCAAGCAAAAACAATGTGGGTGACGCCCCGCTGTTTTGAATAACTATACTGTTTGCCAAGACACCAAATGCAACAGTGGTTAAGGGGGGCTGCAAGTGATATTGTAAGACCTATTCTGCACATGCGTAGAATGGGTCTTATGCCTGCACAGTCCTGTAAACCATTGGGTTTGCGTACAAATCTGAATCTGACTTTCTGTGTCTCAGCTAGTTGCAGAAGTCGGGCAGATTATGACTGTTGTAGTGGGTAAATGCAAGTATTAATTTTAGTAAGTGATTAGAAAAACCTTTTATTATATAAGTCTATCAAACCACAGGGGTCAATTCAAATAGCCGTGATGAACTTGGAAGTGTAAGTCATCACGGCAGCGGGTGCACTTTACGGAGGCCCGAATTTGCGCAAAAGTGCTGGCTGTCCAATAGGGCTTAAAGCAATTTTGTGTGAATTCAGGCTGAAACCAGCCTGCAAAGTGTGCAAGATCGGATGCTGTTGCCGATGTTGAAAAGCAGTGTCAACGGCACATCACTCCCTTCACGCTAATTGGATTGGCCCCCACAATCTAAAGGTGCGTACACACTGGCCGATATATCGCGGGTCCGTCGGCCAGTGTGTACGAGTGATATGTCTGTGAACTCTGTCGTTCAGACATATCGCGTCGACTCTGCTGCATAGCTGATGAGCAATATATTGTTAGATTATATTTGCACGTCGGTGTGTGTATGGACGGTCAGCCAACCGCCCGTACACAAGCTGCAGCACCCTGCGGTGACTGACAGCTGAACTGGGTGGGCGTGTGAAAATACACAGTTCATGATGTCAGTCCCCGACGAATTGGGCAGTGTGTATGCACAGCACACTGCCCGATCCGGCTTTAGATATATCTGCAGATCAGTTGATCTGCAGATATATCTGTAGGTGTGTGTCCATTATTAGGGGCATTTTAGTTCTCCACGATTTGCTTCTGGAATGGTCATGTAGACGCCACAGCACTTTAGCTCCATGTATGTTTCCTCACACTTCCTAAATGTGCACAGAAAAATGAGCGGAGGTTCCTTACCATAAAGTGCGCAGTTGGACACAGAGGCCGCACATCGAAGGTGATTGAAGTCCTCTCTGTATGTCTTTAAGATGGGTGGAGCTGAGTGGATGACTCTGATTTATTGCGAATGGGAATATTGGATCTTCACTGTTGATATTACATCAGTCCTGGGTGGACATCTTTGAGGTCATGGTTGTAGAATGGATGTAAAGCATTTGGGCATTTTTCACAGAAAATATATTATATAAGTATTTCCTATCAGGCCTTCATTTAATGTTCTAGCGTTCCTACCCATTTAGTACCCTCCCTCCCCCATCAGTGCAGATCTGCATGGCCTCAAATATCCTATTTCTTATCTGTATGAAAGAAAAAAGTAATTACTTTCACAATGCACCTAGGGGTTGTTTCAGAGTTGCACGCAAGTCTGCTTTGTTGAGCATATGCATATATGCTCCATAGATGTGCATACACAACCTTGGATCAGTTTAGCCAAAAACATCTCCAGTATGAGGCTAAGTGGGCGTTTACACATAAAACGCCCACTTAGAAAGAAAAGGTGCCGGGATTCTGGCGCTGGTATACTGTGCGCCGGGATCCCAACAGGCTGCAATCTGAAGACCACCCCTGCAGCTGACTTGTCTAAATCAGCCCTTAAGTGATTAATGTATTGACACTGGCATGAATATAAAGACATATGATAAGCTAGCACCTGATATTCTGCTGCCCTGCACTTCGAAATGGAGCACAACTGGAATTTATGATATCTGCCTGTATATGTTCTCAAGGTATTTGGTATCTCTAAGTTGTTTAGTATGCCAGTATTTGTGCTACGACTGTTTCTCTCTCTCTCTCTCTCCCACAGGGTCGCATGGAGTATTTGGTGAAGTGGAAAGGCTGGTCTCAGAAGTAAGTGGACCTTTTTTTTTTCTGCTTGTAATTTTATATAGGGGAGGCAATCACACGATACCTCCAGTCGGGATCCCGGCTGTCAGAAAGCTGACGACGGAATCCCGACAGGCGGTGAAAAGCAGCCGCTGCTGGAATACTGGCAACACAGGCTATTCTCCCTCTGTGGGTGTCCACGACACCCGTAAAGGGGGAATATAACCCGTGGCGAGCGCAGCGAGCCCGCAAGGGGCTTTGTAGTGCTTGCCCCGCTGCCGGTATACTGGCGGACGGGATCACCGTTGTCGGGATCATGACGGCCGGGATCCCGCCCGCTGGTAAACAGTACGTATTCCCAATACAGTATGTATTAAATAAGAAGAGTCTTGCTGTTATGAGCAGGTACAGTTGTTTTTGTTTTAGATGACTTGTTCTGATTTGTTCGTTTTAGGTACAGCACCTGGGAACCAGAGGAGAACATCTTGGATGCTAGATTGGTGGCAGCTTTTGAGGACAGGTAGAAACGTCTGTCCAGTAAACCTTACATAGAAACATAGAATTTGACGGCAGATAAGAAGCACTTGGCCCATCTGTTCTGCCCTTTTTTTTAACCTTTTGGTAACTTCAACCCTATTTGATCATTAGTTCTTTGTAAGGATACTCTTATGTGATTTTAAATTGCTCTACTGTCTTAGCCTCTACAACGTCTGATGGGAGGCTTTTACACCTATCCACTACCCTTTCTGTAAAAAAAAAAATGTCTGCAGTGGGGTACACTGGTATTCCACAGTGAATAACATCAGGGTGTAGAGTTGGATCTTGATCCAAGGCACCAACAGGCTAAAGCTTTGACTGTTTCCAGGATGCACTGCACCTCCTCCTCTATAACCACGCCTCCAGGCACTGGAGCTCAGTTTGGTGCCTGCAGTGTAGGTCACTAACAGGTGGGGCTGCGCCAGGCAGCCCTGAAAAGCGCTTTTTAGAAAACTTCAAGGGCCGCAGCACTTTTTATGTCTTTATGACATGCTGTACTGTGGCTCCATCACCTCCCTCAGCGACGCTGCATACTCCCGCGGCCTGGTTCCCGGGTACTTGCAGCGGAGACACACCGGTTTTCAGGCACACCACCGCTGTCACTCTCCAGGATCGCGTGGCTGCATTAACGGGAGGAGGTAAGAGGGTCCCCCAGGTGGGACCCACCGGTAAATCGTGATCCGGTCGCGTCCCAGGAGACAGTCTGCGCTGCTGGCGTGGACACTGTGTCGCACAGGGACCCCACTATATCCACCAGGACAAGGAGCACAGGTCGGATTTACTCAAATCCGTTTATAAAAGGCTCCACAGTACCCGGTGGTGAAGTGCAGCAGAGGGGATAAGGCGCTGACCTGTAGCCCCTCCCCCAGCTCCGGGCGCCATCTACTGCTGGTGTTCCAGCCCTGGATCTGCAGTTCTCTCTCCCTCACTCCCTGACTGAGATTTTGGCACCATTACATAGCTGGGCTGATCTCCGGGACTGCTGGGCACTGTCTCCTCTGTAAATCCGCCTGTCTCATCAGCGCTGTGCATTTACAGACACTTAAGTATTCTACATGTCATTTTAGACAGTGTTAGTTAAAAACAAGTGTACTGCTATCTGAATATTTAGTACAAGTATTCTGTGATATACATCTAGTGTTAACTGTGCATTGTTATATCTGTATACATACGTACTTGTATGTAATTTACTAGTCCAGTACAGTTTTATTGTTTATATGTAATAATTCCTGCATTGTACCTGTGACTGACGGTGCCTATAGCTGTGTGGATTCCTTTCTTGTTTATTACACGTTTCTCTGACGTCCTAGTGGATGCTGGGAACTCCGTAAGGACCATGGGGAATAGCGGGCTCCGAAGGAGGCTGGGCACTCTAGAAAGATTTATGACTACCTGGTGTGCACTGGCTCCTCCCACTATGACCCTCCTCCAAGCCTCAGTTAGAATTCGTGCCCGGCCGAGGTTGGATGCACACTAGGGGCTCTCCTGAGCTCTTAGAAAGAATAGACTTAGGTTTTTTATTTTCAGTGAGACCTGCTGGCAACAGGCTCACTGCAGCGAGGGACTAAGGGGAGAAGAAGCGAACTCGCCTGCTTGCAGCCGGATTGGGCTTCTTAGGCTACTGGACACCATTAGCTCCAGAGGGATCGACCGCAGGCCCAGTCCTTGGTGTTCGGTCCCGGAGCCGCGCCGCCGTCCCCCTTACAGAGCCAGAAGCAAGAAGATGGTCCGGAAAATCGGCGGCATGAAGACTCTGTCTTCACCAAGGTAGCGCACAGCACTGCAGCTGTGCGCCATTGCTCCTCTCACACTTCACACTCCGGTCACTGAGGGTGCAGGGCACTGGGGGGGGGCGCCCTAAGGCAGCAATAATAACACCTTGGCTGGCTAAAATACCTCAATATATAACCCCAGAGGCTATATATGAGGTAAATACCCCTGCCAGAATTCCATAAAAAGCGGGAGAATAGGCCGCGAAAAAGGGGCGGAGCCTATCTCAGCACACTGGCGCCATTTTTCCCTCACAGCTCGGCTGGAAGGAAACTCCCTGGCTCTTCCCTGCAATATACAGTAACAGTAAGAGGGAAAAGAGAGGGGGGGCATTAAATTTGGCTGTATATATACATATATTATATGAAAAGCAGCTATTAGGGACATAACTCAGTTAGTCCCTGTATGTGTGTGTGTATATATATATATATATATATATATATATATATATATATATATATATATATATAGCGCTCTGGTGTGTGCTGGCATACTCTCACTCTGTCCCCCCAAAGGGCTTTTTGTGGGTCCTGTCCTCTGTTGAGCATTCCCTGTGTGTGTGGGGTGTGTCGGTACGGCTGTGTCGACATGTTTGATGAGGATAATGAGGTGGAGGCGGAGCAGATGCATTTTGAAGGGACGTCACCCCCTGCGGGGCAGACACCCGAGTGGATGAACTTATGGAAAGAAATGAGTGCACGTATAGATTCTTTACATAAGAAATTTGACGACATGCCAAATGTGGGACAGCCGGGATCTCAGCTCGTGCCTGTCCAGGTGCCTCAGGGGTCGTCGGGGGCTCTAAAACGCCCGCTACCTCAGTTTGCAGACCCGGATGTCGACACGGATACTGATAACAGTGTCGACGACGATGAGTCAAACCTAATGCCTGTCAGGGCCATTCACTGCATGATTGAGGCAATGAAAGAGGTGTTAAACCAGGGGTGTCAAACTCGCGGCCCTCCAGCTGTTGTGAAACTACACATCCCAGCATGCCTTGCCATCTATTTTGTATTAGGGACGGCTGCAACTGTGGCAGGGCATGCTGGAATGTGTAGTTCCAAAACAGCTGGAGGGCCACGAGTTTGACACCCCTGTGTTAAACATTTCTGATTTACATCCAGGTACCACAAAAAAGGGTATTATGTTTGGGGAGAAAAAACTACCCGTAGTTTTTCTCTATCGTCCTAGTGGATGCTGGGGTTCCTGAAAGGACCATGGGGAATAGCGGCTCCGCAGGAGACAGGGCACAAAAAGTAAAGCTTTTCCAGATCAGGTGGTGTGTACTGGCTCCTCCCCCTATGACCCTCCTCCAGACTCCAGTTAGATTTTTGTGCCCGGCCGAGAAGGGTGCAATCTAGGTGGCTCTCCTAAAGAGCTGCTTAGAAAAAGTTTAGCTTAGGTTTTTTATTTTACAGTGAGTCCTGCTGGCAACAGGATCACTGCAACGAGGGACTGAGGGGAGAAGAAGTGAACTCACCTGCGTGCAGGATGGATTGGCTTCTTGGCTACTGGACATCAGCTCCAGAGGGACGATCACAGGTACAGCCTGGATGGTCACCGGAGCCGCGCCGCCGGCCCCCTTGCAGATGCTGAAGTCAGAAGAGGTCCAGAATCGGCGGCTGAAGACTCCTGCAGTCTTCTAAAGGTAGCGCACAGCACTGCAGCTGTGCGCCATTTTCCTCTCGGCACACTTCACACGCAGTCACTGAGGGTGCAGGGCGCTGGGGGGGGGCGCCCTGGGAGGCAAATGTAACCTATATAAAGGCTAAAAATACCTCACATATAGCCCCCAGAGGCTATATGGAGATATTTAACCCCTGCCTGGATTCACTAAATAGCGGGAGACGAGCCCGCCGGAAAAGGGGCGGGGCCTATCTCCTCAGCACACGGCGCCATTTCCTCTCACAGCTCCGCTGGTCAGGACGGCTCCCAGGTCTCTCCCCTGCACTGCACTACAGAAACAGGGTAAAACAGAGAGGGGGGGCAAATTTATGGCGATATTTTGATATATATAAAGCAGCTATAAGGGAGCACTTATTATAAGGCTATCCCTGTTATATATAGCGCTTTTGGTGTGTGCTGGCAAACTCTCCCTCTGTCTCCCCAAAGGGCTAGTGGGTCCTGTCTTCGTTAGGAGCATTCCCTGTGTGTCTGCTGTGTGTCGGTACGTGTGTGTCGACATGTATGAGGACGATATTGGTGTGGAGGCGGAGCAATTGCCAAATATGAGGATGTCACCCCCTAGGGAGTCGACACCAGAATGGATGCCTTTATTTATGGAACTACGGGATAGTGTCAACACACTAAAGCAGTCATTTGACGACATGAGACGGCCGGACAATCAATTAGTGCCTGTCCAGGCGACTCAAACACCGTCAGGGGCTGTGAAACGCCCTTTGCCTCAGTCGGTCGACACAGGCCCAGACACAGGCACTGACTCCAGTGGTGACGGTGACGAATCAACCGTATTTTCCAGTAGGGCCACACGTTATATGATTTTGGCAATGAAGGAGGCGTTACATTTAGCTGATACTACAGGTACCACTAAACAGGGTATTATGTGGGGTGTGAAAAAACTACCTATAGTTTTTCCTGAATCAGAAGAATTAAATGACGTGTGTAATGAAGCGTGGGTTGCCCCTGATAAAAAGCTGATAATTTCAAAGAAATTATTGGCATTATACCCTTTCCCGCCAGAGGTTAGGGAGCGCTGGGAAACACCTCCTAGGGTGGACAAGGCGCTAACACGCTTATCTAAACAAGTGGCGTTACCCTCTCCTGAGACGGCCGCACTTAAAGATCCATCAGATAGGAGGATGGAAAATATCCAAAAAAGTATATACACACATGCAGGTGTTATACTACGACCAGCTATAGCGACTGCCTGGATGTGCAGTGCTGGGGTAGTTTGGTCAGAATCCCTGATTGAAAATATTGATACCCTGGACAGGGACAATATTTTACTGTCGTTAGAACAAATAAAGGATGCATTTCTTTATATGCGTGATGCACAGAGGGATATCTGCACACTGGCATCACGGGTAAGTGCTATGTCCATTTCGGCCAGAAGAGCTTTATGGACGCGACAGTGGACAGGCGATGCGGATTCAAAACGACATATGGAAGTTTTGCCGTATAAAGGGGAGGAGTTATTTGGAGTCGGTCTATCAGATTTGGTGGCCACGGCTACAGCCGGGAAATCCACCTTTCTACCTCAAGTCACTCCCCAACAGAAAAAGGCACCGACTTTTCAACCGCAGCCCTTTCGTTCCTTTAAAAATAAGAGAGCAAAGGGCTATTCATATCTGCCACGAGGCAGAGGTCGAGGGAAGAGACAGCAACAGGCAGCTCCTTCCCAGGAACAGAAGCCTTCCCCGGCTTCTACAAAAGCCTCAGCATGACGCTGGGGCTTCTCAAGCGGACTCGGGGACGGTGGGTGGTCGTCTCAAAAATTACAGCGCGCAGTGGGCTCACTCGCAGGTAGATCCCTGGATCCTGCAGATAATATCTCAGGGGTACAGGTTGGAATTAGAGACAGATCCACCTCGCCGTTTCCTGAAGGCTGCTTTACCAACGTCCCCCTCCGAAAAGGAGACGGTTTTGGAAGCCATTCACAAGCTGTACTCTCAGCAGGTGATAGTCAAGGTACCTCTTCTACAACAAGGGAAGGGGTATTATTCCACTCTTTTTGTGGTACCGAAGCCGGATGGCTCGGTAAGGCCTATTCTAAATCTGAAGTCCTTGAACCTGTACATAAAGAAGTTCAAGTTCAAGATGGAGTCACTCAGAGCAGTGATAGCGAACCTAGACCAGGGGTACCTCAGGTTCGTTGTACAAAACTGTCACTATCAGTTTCAGACGCTGCCGTTCGGATTGTCCACGGCACCTCGGGTCTTTACAAAGGTAATGGCCGAGATGATGATTCTTCTTCGAAGAAAAGGCATATTAATTATCCCATACTTGGACGATCTCCTAATAAGGGCAAGGTCCAGAGAACAGCTAGAGATGGGATTAGCACTGTCGCAAGAAGTGCTAAAACAGCACGGGTGGATTCTGAATATTCCAAAATCCCAGTTAATGCCGACAACTCGTCTGCTGTTCCTAGGGATGATTCTGGACACGGTTCAGAAAAAGGTTTTTCTCCCGGAGGAAAAAGCCAAGGAGTTATCCGAGCTTGTCAGGAACCTCCAAAAACCAGGAAAGGTGTCTGTACATCAATGCACAAGAGTCCTGGGAAAAATGGTGGCTTCTTACGAAGCAATTCCATTCGGCAGATTCCACGCAAGAATTTTCCAAAGGGATCTGTTGGACAAATGGTCAGGGTCGCATCTTCAGATGCACCTGCGGATAACCCTGTCTCCAAGGACAAGGGTGTCTCTTCTGTGGTGGTTGCAGAGTGCTCATCTATTGGAGGGCCGCAGATTCGGCATACAGGATTGGATCCTGGTGACCACGGACGCCAGCCTGAGAGGCTGGGGAGCAGTCACACAAGGAAGAAACTTCCAGGGAGTATGGACGAGCCTGGAAACGTCTCTTCACATAAACATTCTGGAACTAAGAGCAATATACAATGCTCTAAGCCAGGCAGAACCTCTGCTTCAGGGAAAACCGGTGTTGATCCAGTCGGACAACATCACGGCAGTCGCCCATGTGAACAGACAGGGCAGCACAAGAAGCAGGAGTGCAATGGCAGAAGCTGCAAGGATTCTTCGCTGGGCAGAGAATCATGTGATAGCACTGTCAGCAGTGTTCATCCCGGGAGTGGACAACTGGGAAGCAGACTTCCTCAGCAGACACGATCTTCACCCGGGAGAGTGGGGACTTCATCCAGAAGTCTTCCACTTGCTGGTAACCCGTTGGGAAAGACCAATGGTGGACATGATGGCGTCTCGCCTCAACAAAAAACTGGACAGGTATTGCGCCAGGTCAAGAGATCCGCAGGAAATAGCTGTGGACGCGCTGGTAACGCCTTGGGTGTACCAGTCGGTGTATGTGTTTCCTCCTCTGCCTCTCATACCAAAAGTATTGAGAATTATACGGCAAAGAGGCGTAAGGACGATACTAGTGGTTCCGGATTGGCCAAGAAGGACTTGGTACCCGGAACTTCAAGAGATGATCACGGAAGATCCGTGGCCTCTACCTCTAAGGAGGGACTTGCTTCAGCAGGGTCCCTGTCTGTTTCAAGACTTACCGCGGCTGCGTTTGACGGCATGGCGGTTGAACGCCGGATCCTAAAGGAAAAAGGCATGCCGGAAGAAGTCATTTCTACTTTGATTAAAGCAAGGAAGGAAGTAACCGTGCAACATTATCACCGAATTTGGCGAAAATATGTTGCGTGGTGCGAAGATCGGAGTGCTCCGACGGAGGAATTTCAACTGGGTCGATTCCTACTTTTCCTGCAATCAGGATTGTCTATGGGTCTCAAATTGGGATCTATTAAGGTTCAAATTTCGGCCCTGTCGATTTTCTTTCAAAAAGAATTGGCTTCAGTCCCTGAAGTCCAGACCTTTGTTAAGGGAGTGCTACATATACAGCCTCCTGTGGTGCCTCCAGTGGCACCGTGGGATCTCAATGTGGTTTTGGACTTTCTAAAATCTCATTGGTTTGAACCACTAAAGAAGGTGGATTTGAAATATCTCACATGGAAAGTGACCATGCTTCTAGCCCTGGCTTCGGCCAGGAGAGTGTCAGAACTGGCAGTTTTATCTTACAAAAGCCCATATCTGATTTTCCATTCGGACAGGGCAGAACTGCGGACTCGTCCGCATTTTCTCCCTAAGGTGGTGTCAGCATTTCATCTGAACCAGCCTATTGTAGTGCCTGCGGCTACAAGTGACTTGGAGGACTCCAAGTTACTGGACGTTGTCAGAGCATTAAAAATATATATTGCAAGGACAGCTGGAGTCAGAAAATCTGACTCGTTGTTTATATTGTATGCACCCAACAAGATGGGTGCTCCTGCGTCTAAGCAGACGATTGCTCGTTGGATCTGTAGCACAATCCAACTTGCACATTCTGTGGCAGGCCTGCCACAGCCTAAATCTGTAAAGGCCCACTCCACAAGGAAGGTGGGCTCATCTTGGGCGGCTGCCCGAGGGGTCTCGGCATTACAACTTTGCCGAGCAGCTACGTGGTCAGGGGAGAACACGTTTGTAAAATTTTACAAATTTGATACTCTGGCTAAGGAGGACCTGGAGTTCTCTCATTCGGTGCTGCAGAGTCATCCGCACTCTCCCGCCCGTTTGGGAGCTTTGGTATAATCCCCATGGTCCTTTCAGGAACCCCAGCATCCACTAGGACGATAGAGAAAATAAGATTTTACTTACCGATAAATCTATTTCTCGGAGTCCGTAGTGGATGCTGGGCGCCCATCCCAAGTGCGGATTATCTGCAATAATTGTACATAGTTATTGTTAACTAATTCGGGTTATTGTTGAAGGAAGCCATCTTTCAGAGGCTCCGCTGTTATCATACTGTTAACTGGATTTAGATCACAAGTTGTACGGTGTGATTGGTGTGGCTGGTATGAGTCTTACCCGGGATTCAAAATCCTCCCTTATTGTGTACGCTCGTCCGGGCACAGTACCTAACTGGAGTCTGGAGGAGGGTCATAGGGGGAGGAGCCAGTACACACCACCTGATCTGGAAAAGCTTTACTTTTTGTGCCCTGTCTCCTGCGGAGCCGCTATTCCCCATGGTCCTTTCAGGAACCCCAGCATCCACTACGGACTCCGAGAAATAGATTTATCGGTAAGTAAAATCTTATTTTCCCCCATCAGATGAACTAAATGAAGTGTGTGAAGAAGCGTGGCTTTTCCCTGATAAAAAATTTGTAATTCTTAAGAAGGTACTAATGGCGTTCCCTTTCCCGCCAGAGGATAGGTCACGTTGGGAAACACCACCTAGGGTGGATAAAGCGCTCACACGTTTGTCAAAAAAGGTGGCACTACCCTCTCAGGATACGGCCGCCCTTAAGGAGCCTGCTGATAGAAAGCAGGAGGCAATCCTGAAGTCTGTATACACACACTCAAGCATTATACTTAGACCAGCTATTGCGTCAGCTTGGATGTGCAGTGCTGCCGCTGCATGGTCAGAAAAACTGTCAGAAAATATTGACACACTAGACAGAGACACTATTCTGCTAACGATTGACCATATAAAAGATTCAGTCTTATATATGAGAGATGCACAGAGGGAAATTTGCCGGCTGGCATCTAAAGTAAGTGCATTGTCTATCTCTGCTAGGAGATGCTTATGGACTCGTCAGTGGACGGGAGATGCAGATTCCAAGAGGCACATGGAAGTTTTGCCTTATAAAGGGGAGGAATTATTTGGGGATGGTCTCTCCGACCTAGTTTCCACAGCAACGTCTGGGAAGTCAGCATTTTTACCCCATGTTCCCTCACAGCCTAAGAAGGCGCCATTTTATCAGGTTCAGTCCTTTCGGACCCAGAAAAGCAAGCGTGGAAAAGGAGGGTCTTTTCTGTCTAGAGGCAGAGGTAGGGGAAAGGCTGCAACAGACAGCAGGTTCCCAGGAACAAAAGTCCTCCCCCGCTTCCTCTTCCAAGTCCGCCGCATGACGGTGGGGCTCCACAGGTGGAGCCAGGTACGGTGGGGGCCCGCCTCAGAAATTTCAGCGATCAGTGGGCTCGCTCACAGGTGGATCCCTGGATCCTTCAAGTAGTATCTCGGGGATACATGCTGGAATTCGAGGCGGCTCCACCCCACCGGTTCCTAAAATCTGCCTTGCCGATTGCTCCCTCAGACAGGGAGGCGGTGCTAGCGGCAATTCACAAGCTGTATTCCCAGCAGGTGATAATCAAGGTACCCCTACTTCAACAAGGCCAGGGTTACTATTCCACACTATTTGTGGTACCGAAGCCGGACGGTTCGGTGAGACCCATTTTAAATTTGAAATCCTTGAACATGTACATAAAAAAATTCAAGTTCAAGATGGAATCGCTCAAGGCGGTTATTGCAAGCCTGGACGAGGGGGATTACATGGTTTCCCTGGACATCAAGGATGCTTACCTGCATGTCCCCATTTACCATCCTCACCAGGAGTATTTCAGATTTGTGGTACAGGATTGCCATTACCAATTCCAGACGCTGCCGTTTGGACTCTCCACGGCACCAAAGGTATTTACCAAGGTTATGGCGGAAATGATGATACTCCTTCGAAGAAAGGGAGTTTTAATTATCCCGTACTTGGACGATCTCCTAATAAAGGCACGGTCCAAAGAACAGTTGTTGGTGGGAGTAGCACTATCTCAGGAAGTGCTGAACCAGCACGGCTGGATTCTGAATATCCCAAAGTCACAGCTGGTCCCGACGACACGTCTACTGTTCCTGGGGATGATTCTGGACACCGTCCAGAAAAAAGTGTTTCTCCCGGAGGAGAAAGCCAGGGAGTTGTCTTCTCTAGTCAGAGACCTCCTGAAACCAAAACAGGTATCGGTGCATCACTGCGCGCGGGTCTTGGGAAAGATGGTAGCTTCTTACGAAGCAATTCCATTCGGCAGGTTCCATGCCAGAATCTTTCAGTGGGACCTGTTGGACAAGTGGTCCGGATCGCATCTTCAGATGCATCGCTTGATAACCCTGTCTGCAAGAACCAGGGTGTCTCTTCTGTGGTGGCTGCAGAGTGCTCATCTTCTGGAGGGTCGCAGATTCGGCATTCAGGACTGGGTCCTGGTGACCACGGATGCCAGCCTGCGAGGCTGGGGGGCAGTCACAAAGGGAAGAAACTTCCAAGGACTATGGACAAGTCAGGAGACTTCCCTTCACATAAATATTCTGGAACTAAGGGCCATCTACAATGCCCTAAGTCGAGCAAAATCCCTGCTCCTACACCAGCCGGTGCTGATCCAGTCAGACAACATCACGACAGTCGCCCATGTGAATCGACAGGGCGGCACAAGAAGCAGGATGGCAATGACAGAAGCCACAAGAATTCTCCAATGGGCGGAAAATCATGTACTAGCACTGTCAGCAGTGTTCATTCCGGGAGTGGACAACTGGGAAGCAGACTTCCTCAGCAGACACGACCTCCACCCGGGAGAGTGGGGACTTCATCCAGAAGTCTTCCAAATGATTGTACATCAGTGGGGTCGTCCACAGGTGGACATGATGGCGTCCCGCCTAAACAAAAAACTAGAGAGGTATTGCGCCAGGTTAAGAGACCCTCAAGCGATAGCTGTGGACGCTCTGGTGACACCGTGGGTGTACCAGTCAGTTTATGTGTTCCCTCCGCTGCCTCTCATACCAAAGGTATTGAGAATAATAAGAAAGCGAGGAGTAAACACAATTCTCGTGGTTCCGGATTGGCCAAGAAGAACATGGTACCCGGAACTTCAAGAGATGATCTCAGAGGACCCGTGGCCTCTGCCGCTAAGACAAGACCTGCTACAGCAGGGGCCCTGTCTGTTCCGAGACTTACAGCGGCTGCGTTTGACGGCATGGCGGTTGAACGCCGGATCCTGAAAGAAAAGGGCATTCCGGAGGAAGTCATTCCTACGCTTATTAAAGCCAGGAAAGAGGTTACAGCAAATCATTATCACCGCATATGGCGGAAATATGTTGCATGGTGTGAGGCCGAAAAGGCCCCAACTGAGGAATTTCAACTAGGTCGATTTCTGCATTTCCTGCAAGCAGGAGTGAATATGGGCCTAAAACTGGGTTCCATTAAGGTACAGATCTCGGCTCTATCGATTTTCTTTCAGAAAGAACTAGCTTCAGTACCTGAAGTTCAGACATTTGTAAAGGGAGTGCTGCATATTCAGCCCCCATATGTGCCTCCTGTGGCACCTTGGGATCTCAACGTGGTGTTGAGTTTCTTAAAATCACGTTGGTTTGAACCACTAAAAACCGTGGATCTGAAATATCTCACGTGGAAGGTGGTCATGTTATTGGCCTTGGCTTCTGCCAGGCGAGTATCAGAATTGGCGGCTTTGTCTTATAAAAGCCCTTATCTGATTTTCCATATGGATAGGGCAGAATTGAGGACTCGTCCCCAGTTTCTCCCTAAGGTGGTGTCAGCGTTTCTTTTGAACCAGCCTATTGTGGTGCCTGCGGCCACGAGGGACTTGGAGGACTCCAAGTTGTTAGACGTGGTCAGGGCCCTGAAAATATATGTTTCCAGGACGTCTGGAGTCAGAAAATCTGACTCGCTGTTTATCCTGTATGCACCCAACAAGCTAAGTGCTCCTGCTTCTAAGCAGACTATTGCTCGTTGGATTTGTAGTACAATTCAACTTGCACATTCTGTGGCAGGCCTGCCACAGCCAAAATCTGTCAATGCCCATTCCACAAGGAAGGTGGGCTCATCTTGGGCGGCTGCCCGAGGGGTCTCGGCTTTACAACTTTGCCGAGCTGCTACTTGGTCAGGGGCAAACACGTTTGCAAAATTCTATAAATTTGATACCCTGGCTGAGGAGGACCTGGAGTTCTCTCATTCGGTGTTGCAGAGTCATCCGCACTCTCCCGCCCGTTTGGGAGCTTTGGTATAATCCCCATGGTCCTTACGGAGTTCCCAGCATCCACTAGGACGTCAGGGAAAATAAGAATTTACTCACCGGTAATTCTATTTCTCGTAGTCCGTAGTGGATGCTGGGCGCCCATCCCAAGTGCGGTTTATCTGCAATACTTGTACATAGTTATTGTTAACTAAATCGGGTTATTGTTGAGCCATCTGTTGAGAGGCTCAGTTGTTTCATACTGTTAACTGGGTTTCATATCACGAGTTGTACGGTGTGATTGGTGTGGCTGGTATGAGTCTTACCCGGGATTCAAAATCCTTCCTTATTGTGTACGCTCGTCCGGGCACAGTATCCTAACTGAGGCTTGGAGGAGGGTCATAGTGGGAGGAGCCAGTGCACACCAGGTAGTCTGAAATCTTTCTAGAGTGCCCAGCCTCCTTCGGAGCCCGCTATTCCCCATGGTCCCTACGGAGTTCCCAGCATCCACTACGGACTACGAGAAATAGAATTACCGGTGAGTAAATTCTTATTTTTGCTATCACTATATTCTGTACCCTGGGAAACTAAGTGTGTCAGGGTTTCATATATTATATAGTGCTACACAGGGTATACGGTTTGTATTTCTCACTGTGTTTTTCAGTCACCCCATACCGCTTAAATCCTTTGTTTGTGCTCTGTGTTTACTGTCACAAAACACGGGATTATTTGCTGTTTTTTGTGTTTGTCTGGCTATATTGTACTATTACGCCCTAAGGCTACATCACATATAATGTCTGCTACACAGGCCGTGACATCCGCGGGCGCTCCTGCATCATGCAGTGCTGTCGTTATGGATTCATCAGTGGGGGAAGTGTTAGCTGCTAGTTCAGGAGCTGGGTGTCATACATATCCCAGTCTGAATGTGGCCAATCAGGACCCACCTTGGGCAGCTTTTTCAAATATGCTGACTATGCTTGTAACACATCTTACACATCTGTGGGGCCTCCCGTGCTATTACAGCCACATATTGTCCCTGTAGTTAATACGCCTTGGGCGGATACTCTGTCTACCCAGTTACAGCAATTAAATCAGACTTTGGTTAGAAAAAAGTCAACCCCACGCCCCTCTGGGGCCAAGGAGCCATTTAAATGGGCCATTTCTTCCTCGCAATCCACTAATATTTCTGATATTTCTTCCGATGAGGATGGGAAATATACTGATTCGTCAGACACTGATACAGTTGCTTCTGATGAGGAATCTACAACCCAGGTTGATATTCCTGACCTAGTGGAGGCTATTAAGCTGATTCTCCAAATTGATGATGACATTAAGCCTCCTATTACATCTAAGAAACTGATCAGTTCAAACGTCAGACGGTTACTAAAGTAGTTTTACCACATTCTGACCTTTTAATTGACATACGTCAGGAATCCTGGTCATCTCCAGGAAAGAAGTTTTCACTGTCTAAAAAGATGCTAGCTCGTTATCCTATCCCTGCGGAGTTAAGTAACAAGTAGGAAACTCCACCACCGGTGGGCTCTCATGTCGCCCGTCTTGTGGTGTCATCTACTTTGCCTGTCACCACTGTCACCTCACTGAAGGAACTGACAGATAAGTGTGTGGAGGGTTGCCTGAAGTCTATTTACACTCTTACCGGTGCTGTACATAGACCCACTATGGCGGCCTCTTGGGCTGCAAAAGGAATTGAAGCATGGGTTCAGGCAATTGAGGATGAGCTACCTCAGGATTTTTCTGACACTGCCAGACAATATCTGTTGTATATTACCACAGCCTCTCACTATATTCAGGAGGTGGCCTCTGATGCAGGGGTCATGGCGGCCAAGGCTTCTACTACGTCTATCCTGGCTCGCCGGGTTCTGTGGTTGAGGTCCTGGAAAGTGGATCTGGACTCTAAAAAGAGCTTGGAGGTGCTTCCTTTCAAGGGAGACATACATTTTGGGGAGGATCTGAACAAGGTTGTGACTGACTTGGCGACGGCCAAGACTGTGTTTCTCCCAAGTACTAATCCTTCTGCTCAGAAGGCTAAGAGTACAACTTTTTGTTCCTTTTGGCCTCCAAGTAAAGCAAAAGGTCAGGCGTACCTGAGACAGGCTCGTACTTCCAAAACCACTAAGCCCAAATCTAAACAATCCTGTGCCGCCCGTCAGCCTTCTTCCAAACAAGACAAGCCTGCTGCATGATGGGGCGGGCCTCCCCCTGTTGGACCCCAGGGTGGGAAGCCGACTTCTGCAGTTCGCCCAGGCCTGGTTAAAGGAAGGTTGTCTCTCACTGGTACGCAATCTCTTTCAAGAGACGTCCCCCTTGCCAATTCTGTTCAACCGTTATCCCTTCGGATCCGCTGAAAGCGCAAGCTCTACACCTGGCTGTACAATCCCTCCTGGAAACATGAGTGGTGGTGCCGGTACCTCTGTCCCAGAGAGGCAGGGGATACGATTCAACCCTGTTTCTAGTTCCGAAACCAAATGGGTCTTTCTGGCCTATTCTCAACCTCAAATCATTGAACAAGTTTGTACGAGTGTCCAAATTCCATATGCAAACCCTGCGCTCTATTGTGCTGGCCATGGGACCCGAGGACTATATGGTATCCCTGGATATACAGGATGCTTACCTGCACATACCTATTGCCATTTCGCATCAGCAATATCTGCAGTTTGCTATTGGCAACCTTCATTTTCAATTCCAGGCACTGCCATTTGGACTGGCCATGGCACCTCTGATTTTCACCAAAGTGATGACCGTGATGATGGCTTTCCTCCGTCGTCAGGGAATCGGGATCCTGTCGTATCGGGACGACTTGCTGATTCTGGCGAACTCCCAAGATGTCCTCCTCAGTCACCTGGAGATGTCGGTCCAATTCCTTCAAGCCCACGGGTGGCTCATCAATTGGAAAAAGTCCTCGCTGGTCTCTGCTCGGAGCATGGTGCACCTGGGGACGCTGCTGTACACACACACAGCCAAAGACTGTTTCTGTCTCCGGAGAAGGTCCTGAATCTTCAGGACAAGATCAGATACTTCCTCTCTCGCCAGAGAGCGTCGATCCACTCGGCGATGCAAGTACTAGGCCTCATGGTGTCGGCTTTCGACATGGTAGAGTACGCTCCATTTCATTTCTGCCCTCTGCAGAGGTTAATCCTTTCCAAATGGGACGGCCTGCCTCATCGGATCAAGTCTCAAATGATCTCCTTGACTCCGGAGGTTCGTCTGTCACTGAGCTGGTGGCTACAGGACCAACAGTTGAGCAGGGGCCGTCCCTTCTGGATCTCCAACTGGGTCCTCCTGACAACGGATGCCAGTCTGCGTGATTGGGGTGCAGTGATGGAGCAACACTCTCTCCTCCCGATAATTATTCTGGAATTGCGGGCAGTGATCAATGCGTTGACACTGGCCCTGCCTCTGGTACAGAACAGGCCTGTTCAAGTACAATCCGACGACACCACCACAGTGGCGTACATAAATCATCAAGGCGGCACTCTAAGCCGCATGGCAATGATGGAAGTGTCAAAAATCCTACAATGGGCGGAACGCCATCTGCCAGCCATATCGGCAGTGTTCATTCCGGGAGTCCTCAACTTGGAAGCGGACTTCCTCAGTCGTCCGGACGTTCACGCCGGAGAATGGAGTCTTCATCCCGAAGTCTTTCGACTCCTAGTGGACAATTGGGGCCTACCAGACGTAGACCTGATGGCGTCTCGACACAAGCACAAGGTTCCGGTCTTCGGAGCAAGGACAAGGGATCCTCAAGCAGCGTTCGTGGACGCACTGGCAATTCCATGGAACTTTCGGCTGCCATACGTGTTCCCTCCAGTGTCACTCCTGGCCAGGGTAATACGGAAGCTCAAGCAAGAAGGAGGAATACTATTTCTAGTCGCTCCAGCGGGGCCCAGACGGCATTGGTTCTCAGACCTGCAGGGTCTATCGATTGAGCGTCCTCTTCTACTTCAACGCCCAGACCACCTCCTTGTTCAGGGCCCTTGTGTTTACCAGGACCTGGCAAGACTGGCTTTGACGGCGTGGCTTTTGAAGCTTCACTCCTGAGGGTCAAAGGATTCTCTGAGGCGGTCATTCAAACTATGTTGAAAGCCCGTAAACCAGCTTCTGCTCAGATTTATTATAGGGTCTGGAATTCTTACTTCACATGGGGTGCTGCTAAGAATTATGATGCATATACTTTCAAAACTTCCAGACTTTTGGTTTTTCTACAACAAGGCCTAGATTTAGGCCTTCGTCTGGCCTCCCTCAAGGTTCATATCTCCGCCTTGTCTGTGTGGTTTCAGCAAAAAATTGCGTCTCTTCCTGACATTCACACTTTCACTCAGGGTGTTCTACGGATTCAGCCTCCCTATGTCCTTCCTGTGGCTACATGGGATCTGTCTGTCGTCTTAAATGCCCTGCAAGAGTCTCCATTTGAACCTCCTTGAGCCTGTGGACCATACAGGCCTTATGCTTAAGGTCGTGTTTCTATTGGCTATTGCCTCTGCTAGGAGGGTGTCAGACTTGGGCGCTTTGTCCTGTCATCCACCCTTTCCGATTTTTCACCGTGACCGGGCAGTTCTTCGAACTCGCCCAGGTTATTTGCCTAAGGTGGTATCATCTTTTCTCCTTAAGCAGGAGATTGTGATTCCGGCCTTCATCTCTTTTGGTTTGTCCTCCAAAGAAAGGTCTTTGGATGTGGTACGGGCTCTCCGTATTTATGTGGAAAGGACTGCCTCTATCAGGAGGTCAGATTCCCTTTTTGTACTTTTTGGTTTTCACAAACGTGACTGGCGTGCGAATAAGCAAACCTTGGCCAGATGGATTAGAATGGTGATTGCACAAGCTTATACGCAGGCTGGGCTCCCAGCTCCTGCTGCTATCAAGGCCCATTCTACTCGGTCGGTTGGACCTTCTTGGGTGGCCCACCGTGGCGCGTCCGCAGAACAATTGTGCAAGGCGGCTACGTGGTCCTCGGTGAACACGTTCATCAGGTTGTATGCCTTTGATACTTCCGCCTCCCAGGATGCTTCCATTGGATGCTGGGTTCTTGTGCCGCTACAGTGCGTCCCCTCCCATGAGGAACTGCTTTAGGACATCCCCCGATGTTATTCCATGTGGAATACCAGTGTACCCCGCAGAAAAGGAGATTTATGGTAGATTTACCATTGTTAACTCTTTCTGCGAGGTACACTGGTATACTGGATTCCACAGGGCGCCCACCTTAACGCACTTGGCTTCTTTGGGTGTGTATGGCATTAGCCGCTAGTCCCTTCTCCTGTCGTGAGAATGTGGGTCTATGTGACAAACATCTACCTTCTCTTTCTTACCTGCTCCTGCATTGGACAGGTTAACAAAACTGAGCTCCAGTGCCTGGAGGTGGGGCTGTAGAGGAGGCGGTGCAGTGCATCCTGGGAACAGTCAAAGCTTTAGCCTGTTGGTGCCTCGGATCAAGATCCAACTCTACACCCCGATGTTATTCCCTGTGGAATCCAATGTACCTCGCAGAAAGATTTAACTATGGTAAGTGTACCATAAATCTCATTTTTTTTTTAAAGGTTTCTTGAACCTACCTCCCTCCAGTTTCTGCAAGTGTCCTTGTAATTGTAATACTTTTTTTTTACTTAGGAGAATGTCTCCCTCCTGTACCTTGTTAAACCCCTTGAAAAATTGGAAAGTTTCTATCATGTCCCCCCTTTTCCTTCTCTGCTCCAAACTATACAGTGCATCCGGAAAGTATTCACAGCGCTTCACTTTTTCCACATTTTCTTATGTTACAGCCTTATTCCAAAATGGAATACATTTATTTTTCCCCTCATAATTCTACACACAATACTCCATAATGACAACGTGAATTTAAAAAAAAAAAAAAATTTTGTTTGTAATTTTTAGCAAATTTTATTACAAATAAAAAAAACTAAGAAATCACATGCACATAAGTATTCACAGCCTTTGCTCAATACTTTGTTGATGCACCTTTGGCAGCAATTACAGCCTCAAGTCTTTTTGAATATGCCACAAGCTTGGCACACCTTTTGGAATAACGTAACAAAATGTGGAAAAGCTCTGTGAATACTTTCCAGATGCACTGTACATATTAAGATATTTTAGTCTTTCCTGGTAAGTTTTGTGGTGTAGACCATGCAGCATTTTAGTTGCCCTTCTTTATACAGTCTCTAATGTATTTATATCCTTCTGAAGATATTGGGGGTCATTCCGAGTTGATCACTAGCTGCATTTGTTCGCAGTGCAGCAATCGGGTTAAAAAACAGCAGTTCTGCGCATGAGGCGTAATGTGCACGGGCGACGTACGGGCACAACGAATGATGTCGTTTTGCACAGGATCTAGCGATGCATTTCAGTCGCACTGGTTGCCACAGAGTGATTGACATGAAGTGGGTGTTTCTGGGTGGCAACTGACCGGTTTAAGGGAGTGTTTGGGAAAACGCAGGCGTGGCTGGGCGAACCCTGGGCGGGTGTGTGACGTCAAATCCGGAACTGAATAGGCTGAAGTGATCGCAAGCGCTGAGTAGGTTTTGAGCTACTCTGAAACTACCCAAAAATCTTTTGCAAGCGCTCTGTGATACATTCGTTCGCACTTCTGCTAAGCTAAAATACACTCCCAGTGGGCGGCGGCATAGCGTTTGCACGGCTGCTAAAAACTGCTAGCGAGCGATCAACTCGGAATGACCCCCCCCCCCCCCTCATTGTCTCCAGAATTCAACACAGTATTTCAGATGAGGCCGTACCAATGACCTATACAGTGGCATTATTACTTCTTTCTCTCTGCTGCTGTTTAGTCTCCCTATGCAACCAAGCATCTGACTAGCTTTCCTCATTGCTTTGTTACATTGCTTCCCTGCCTTTAAGTCACTTCTATATCCCTTTCCTCTTCATGTGGATCACTAACTTGCTACGGTGTGAACACTTTTTTTTGTTTTTTGTCTCTCATAGGGAGCGAGAAAGGGAGTTATATGGGCCGAAAAAAAGGGGTCCAAAGCCGAAAACTTTTCTCCTTAAGGTAACGTTTATGTATAGACATTAAGCTACTGGGTGGGTGCCTTTATTGTAAGCGCATATTAGTTTTAACCATTACTGGCCAGAGTTCCCATTTTAAAGTTTGTTTATAGGCTACAAAACCACATTGTTTTTGTCTGATTTAGTTTTGTACACGTGCTCGAAAAACTTAAAACTTTCCCGTTACTGTGATTTCACAGGCACAAGCAAAAGCTAATGCAAAGACCTATGAATTCCGCAGTGAGTCTGCACGGGGTGTAAGAGTTCCATATCCAGGCCGTCCTCCTCAGGAACTACCGTCTAGATCCAGAGAAGGGCTACGAAGTATCCCAACCTCTTCCCAGGGCAGCAGTGGTACTCGTACAGATATCTATAAAGAGAGGTTGAGTAGCCCAGAAATTAGAGGAGAGCACTATCCATTAACGATAAAAAAGAGGAAGAGATGTCATCATGGCACAGTGCATCCAAAGGAAGATACTTCATCCTTAAGAATGACTTCTGCCAACCATACAAGTCAGCTTGAACAGGTGGCTGGTTCTGCCAGGGTAGATGATACTGGGCCACTAGAATATCATTCCTCACATGGTGTCATACAGCTTGCAAGGCGACAAAACTCAGAGTTGGGATCTACAAGTCAGGCAGAACATTGTTTCTTGCCCAGAGAACATGGACTGGCACATAAAGTACAGGATACTCATGGGCAATCAAGCATTGACACACATCCACATAGGACAAAGCACAAGGCTGACCTTCTGAGCTCCAACTGCAAAGAGGCCGGTCTCCCAAAAAGCAGAAACAGCTCAGAATACCAAGGACAGGTGTCTGACATCTACAGGGAAGCACTGGTAACACATGGTGGGAAGCCTTCTCTTATTGCCCGTATTCCTGTTGCCAGGATACTTGGTGAGCCAGAAGAGGAACCATGGAGACCCCCAATAGACAACTTGGAGAAAGTAGTAGTGACCGATGTGACTTCAAACTTTCTGACTGTGACTATAAAGGAAAGCAATACAGACCAAGGCTTTTTTAAAGATAAAAGATGAGTGTGTGTATATAATATCCAAATACACACTTGTTCATTTTTTGCCCATATTTTGCATAGTTGCAACAAAAACAGAAACTAACTTACTGTTCTAGTGAGTTCCTTATAAATGACTGTGTAGACAGGGTTTGGATAATATGAGTACACCAGATGGAGATATAGATATATATAAACAGAGTGAGATGCACGTACACTGCCACACACATACTCTTGTTTTTTGTTTATATTTAACTCCTTTTTTTTTTTCTTTTTCCCCCCACTCCTTCTGATATGCCCTAAACTCCAAACACCCATGTGTCTTAAATAGAAAGCTTGCAGCTGTAAATGGATAGCATATGCTACCAGTCCTGCAATATTTGCTGTCATGTTGGTACTTCACCACTTCTATGGGTGCAAGCAGTGCGAGAGTCTTGGCCGATTCATAAAAAAAAAAAAAAAAGTAGAATGGTGGCATATATGCACTTAATTGAACTGATAATGAGGGTGACAGAATTGGTGTTTTGAGGTTCCGGCCTTGGTCATTCAATAAGGTGAGTAAAGTATTGATGTCAGAAGTGGAGATGAGGTGGTGACAAGGAAAGTGTAAGTGAATGTAAATTTAGTTTACCTATGAAAGCACTAGAAGTTTCCATATGGCAGCGCGGTATACCAGACCACTTGTCACTTGCATGGATATTTGAATTTACAAGGGAAATTATAGTAGAGGGTGCTTTTATTTTTTTAATACATACATTTTCCTAATGAAAACTTAAAGGGATTAAACCTGAACTCGCTGTATATACAGATATTTACAGGAGTTTTTACCAATATTCTCATCAGGTGAATGTATGTGTGGTATGTAATGTCATTTTACTTCAGTTATTGTAACTGTTGTGTTTTCATGGCATGTGGCTTAGTAGAACTCCTTTGAAGTTACTTACAATGTACCATAAGGGCTTATGGTCACTATTTCCAGTAATAGAACATGTCATTGTTCACTAATGTAACAATTGTTAGCAAAGACTCTTTGACTGATCATTACACAACTATAGCTGTTTCGGCCTCCATCATTTGTGTGTGTGTGTGTGTGTGTGTGTGTGTGTGTGTGTGTGTGTGTGTGTGTGTGTGTATAATTTATATATACACATAGGCACACATACCTTGACTGCTGCAATGTATCTGTGTACACATGATTGGCAAACTTCCAGTGCAAGCCGTTAAATTAGATCACCATGTAAGATGCTGCTGGGTGGTTTTTTTGTTTTATCTTTAAATAATGGAAGCTGTTCCTGGCAAATATTTCCTGTCTCAATACATGGAACAGCACAGGGAAAACTCTTTCCAGATTCATTTGTACTGTACTCTCATTCTAGCCCAGACAATGTTGCAAGTTTCGGCCTGGTGGCAAAAATGCTTGCTATACTCTGCATCTTAGATACAACTGCACTTAATGGAATAGTCCATTTTGGGACAAGTCCTTGCTGATTGATTGCCCCTCCACATGTAACAAACAGGCAGATGTATTAACTTGGAGAATGCATAATGAAGTGATAAACCAGTGATATGTGCAAGGTGATAAAGGCACCAGCCAATCATCTCCAATATGAAAATTAACAGGATCTGATTGGCTGGTGCCTTTATCACCTTGCACAGATCACTGGTTTATCACTTCCTTATGCCTTCTCCAGGTTAATACATCTGCCCCAAGGGGTGGTAAGGAACTAATAATACTGGGGCAGATGTATTAAGCCTGGAGAAGGCATAAGGACGTGATAAACCAGTGATAAATGCACCAGCCAATCATCTCTTAACTGGTAATTTACATATTGGAGCTGATTGGCTGGTGCGTTTATCACCTTGCACTTATCACTGGTTTATCACTTCCTTATGCCTTCTCCAGGTTAATACATCTGCCCCACGGTGAGCTGTGGCTCAAGTGGATTGATTGGGTGCTACAAGAGGGTCACAGACTGGTTCCCTCAGTCTGTACTGCTGGCTCACGTGATCATCTCTCAATGAATTCTGACATACAACGGTACGATTTGTGAGGACTTATCCAAAAATAGGCATGTCCTTTTAATACAGTATCAAGGGTGTCTTATATATTGAGCTCCCTCCTAACACTCATTCAAATAGTGGGGCAGATGTATTAACCTGGAGAAGGCATAAGGAAGTGATAAACCAGTGATAAGTGCAAGTTGATAAACACACCAGCCAGTCAGCCTTAATATGCAAATTGACAGTTAGGAGCTGATTGGCTGGTGTGTTATCACCTTGCACTTATCACTGGTTTATCACTTCCTTATGCCGTCTCCAGGCTTAATACATCTGCCCCAGTGTAAGAATTTTTTTTTTGTATTACCTGTGTGTGTATATATAATATATATCTATATATTTTTTAAATTAATATTTCTTCAAAATATGACTTGTCAGTTATTAGAGAAGTCACATTATTACAGTCAAACCACCATTTTGCATTTCCCTGTACACCTTTTTTTCTGTTGTCCATTAATTCTCTAATGCATTTAAATGGGCCTATATTTCTGATTCTTAAACTACAGTTCTCCCTCATGTTTGCACCTTAATGTTTTCTCATATATGGTATTTCACTGTTAAGTTCTGTACGGATTTCTATTTTGTTATGTCCTTCTGGCGGTGTCCAGGACAGTAGTTAATGTGTTTAGCTTTACATAAGTTCCAGAATGCTGTACACGCCATGTATCAAGGGTGGGCGATTGAGTCAGGTGGGTGACAACTCTGCAGGTTTTGGTGAACTGTTCAGAGATGCTAACAAGGCATTTTGTGTTTGTATTACTATCACCTATCAATGGCTCCTTCATTGTTTGGGAGTTCTCTCACTTTTAAATTGTGCA